>NC_052534.1:76197262-76544762 GCF_016699485.2 Gallus gallus
TCTTACCAAGACAGCCTTCGTGAGTCTTGGATAGAGAAGCACTTTGAGTTTTCCTGATTCTCAGAGTGTGAGACAAGGCTTTCAGAAACAAACTCACCCAGTATATCACGATGAGTGTAATACCGTGTCCTGAAGGGTTTGTACTCCCGAATCCGATCAAAAGAAGCAGCAGAAGGCGGCGGTGGTATTATTTTTGAACACACAGCACAGCAAACAAAGGAATCCAAATCTGTGCTTCTGATCATTGTGGTTTGCTAGTACTTTTCTGCAATATGGTTACTGAACTGTCAGAACTCTACTCTGGATAGATCCCTTGCTTGCAGGCCAAGTCCTTATTGCTGGTACAAAAAAACAAACAAACAAAAAAAAAAACATGCAAGCCAGGGATGAGTGGGAAGCCACTGACTTATTTTTTACCAAGTTATTGGAAACGTTTGCCTTTGGATTGAGATTCACATGCTGCCAGCTCAGTAACGCGCAGAAGATGCAGGCAGATGAGAGAGGTTCGTGTGAAGTGACCCCTTCCAGCCCCGGTACAGCCCCCCACATAGCAACTGTTACCAGGTGAGACTCTGTGCTCACAGAGCTTGCCTGGTAATAGTTCAGCAGCGGCACAGCAGGCTTTGGCTTTGTAGTGCAGCTTTTTGTTGCTGGATGTCAACAGTTCCCATTCAAACCGTGTACTCGGAGGAGGTTTTAGGAGCAGAACAATAGCTGCTGCTTCAGATGTCTGAATCACAGCATTTTGTTGCCGGTATTGGTAAAGATGGGAAAGTCAGCACAGAAGATATGGGACAGGCAAGGAGCTGAAAAAGCCTCTGCATAGGGAATCATTCTGACTCAGTTCCTGTCAAGTCAGCTGTCATCCATTGCAAATATTTATTACTATACCAAAAATGAAATTGAGGGAAACGGGGCAAAAGAGACTGTCTCGGTGCTGTTTGCTTATCCTCCAGGTGCACAAAGGGAGCACTGCTTTCAATGTGAACACATTTTACTACAAATGTAGTTCTCCTTGGGTGTATTTTTGTAAGTCCCAATTCACATGTCACTGTTATGTGTACGAATCAAGTAATTAAAACGGCAAATGCCAGTATTAATACTGTAGTGACCATTAATTTAGTACCTTCTTCTCCGCATTTGCACTGCTTTATCTCCTATCGTTTTTGTAGCATTAAGGAAGTCACTTATTTGCAAATAAATATGGAGAAGGTACTTAAAAATAAGAACAAGTCTCAACATTCACGCCTCCTCCAGCCTGGGCACCATCAGCCTCACACCCTTCCCCTTCACTTCCTTCCCCCCCCATAACTTCCAGATCCACACTCACTCCACAGAATGTAGGTCAAAATTTAAGAACTCAAATCCCACATTTTTCCCCAAGATGTGAAAATGAGACAGAATGGGCTTCCTCGCTTTCAATCATCTGCACGTAGAAGGATCAAAGTGTGTATTTAAAAAGCTTACAGAAAAGCTGATTGAAGTCCTGTTTTTGTGGCATTTTGTAATCATTTAGTTAAGTTCCTGCAAACATATGAGACTCACACGTTAATGGCTAGCATCCTGCATAGCCCTTCTTGCAGGACTAATTCTAATGACCCATCACCTCCTACTTAAAAAGAAAATACATGCAGAGCATCTGATGGTTCTGACTATTCCATTTACCTAGAAACTCTTCCAGCAACCAAAAGGCAAGCCGTCTCCTTACCTGCATGCTTTTGGATTTGCTCTCGGCCCTTGCTGTAGGCTCTCAGAGGGGAATACATTTTAAAAGCTTTCTAATGCTTTTCTGTAGCTCACTTCCCTTCTCATAAAGGAGGCAGCTAAACCAAAGTCCAGCCGAATTTCGCATACAGATAATTACAAAACATGGACAGGAGAAAAATCACAGGTTCAGAAGAAAGGATTTAGATAGAGATACAGAGACATTCCATGGTGATTCTGCTGTCTCTCCAGGAAGCCCATCACCTTTTTGCTATCTTCCATAGTATTTTTTTTTTCCCAGAAGCAACCTCCAGAGCACCAAAGCAGATGCCCTTCACATGTCCTTTCTTCCTTGGCCTAACAAAATCCACCTTGGCCACAAGGCGTTAGCAAGGAGGTCTCTCAACTTCTTGGGTGCCATTGAAGGCAGTGTATGAGGAGCTGAATGGGAAAAACAAATGCAACCAGATCAGTAGCAAAGGTTTGAGGTAGAAATAGGCCCCGGACTGGTGTGCAGCATCCACCACACATTCTGATCTGCCGGAAGTGTCATTCACAGACTTAGCTGGAGAAGCACAGGGCAAGGCCTCAGTGCTGGAACAGAGCAGTACCTACCTACACAGCTTGCTCAAGGCAAAGTGGAGCAGGAAGGCTTGTGTGGGCCCACCTCCTGCACTAAGGAAATGTCACAACTACCTCCCTCCAGCCACTCCCACAGGGCACCATCTGATAAAGATCTTCATCAGATCTTCTTACCTTAAAATTACTTTTACTTGCAACCCTTCAATGATCAACTTTTGGAAGACCAGAAGACCAACATTTTCTTTTCACACAGTGCATTATGTACTCCAGTTTAAAAAAATCCCTGTTTTCACTTAGTGAAAGCAAAGAGGAAAATGAGTTGAACTGCATGAATTTCTGAGGCATTTACCAGTCTAGACATACTATGGAGATCACAGACAACAATCCTTAAAATCAATTTTGTGTTTGTATATATCTTAATTACAATTTATTTGTACAGCCATGGTATTTTATAATGGAACTTATATTGGATTAAAAGGCACAAGAGAGATTTAACCATGATTTTAATGGACAGAGGGAAAACAGGAGTTTTCAGCCTTGAGAAGTTCTGTGGCTGATTTGCTTATTTCCTTCCTTATGTCGTCAGTCCCACTTGGAAGTTTTTCTCCTCATATATCTGGACCCCTCACTGTCAACAGCTTCGTAGAGATCCTTTTTATTCTCTACCGTTGCATGCAAATAACCAAGGTAGGCCACGCAGAGGGTAATTGCTACGAGTCCAAATGCCATCATAGGTTTGTTCTGACCAAAAAAAAAAAACCAAAAACCAAAAAAACAAACAAAAAAAACAGTATGTATTTTTAGTCAAAATATTCTTCATTCATCACAAACATTACATTCTTCAATCTTAGCTTACAAAGTGAAGAGTAAACTGTTGCAATATCTGAAGAACTCATCACTGCCTTCCTTTAGACTGTCCTAAGTGACTTTGATAAACAGCAAGAAGGGAGACATGATTTTCTGGAAGCAAAAAAACCTCTCCTTAAGAAAGAAGTCTCTCAATTTCCAGAGGCATTGGCCTCTGTCTTTCACAAGTGGCAAATGCTGCCTGAGCATGAATGAACTGGCCACAACCAAACACTGAAGGTTACTACTACAAGTTTCAATCGGAAATTATCTGGATATTCTGCTGAAACGATGTGCTCTGCTCCTGCCAAGTGGCATTCATCGTATTTCTCTAAAAGAGATCACTTATCATTACCACAAAAGCTACCTTTATTTTGTCCACAAGGTTTCATCTTGTCTTATTGACACCACTGCATTCTGCAGGTGTAAACAAAGGCAGAGTATCATCAACTTAATTATAAAAGCAAATGCTGTAGCAAAGAATATTGGCCAATACATTTAAACCACATTGCTAATCCTTTAAAAGCTTTCTTAAAGTACTCTGCCATGTCACCATGTTTCATTACATTTAAAAAAAAAACAAAACACTCCACATGAGAAATAGGTAAATATTGCCTCGTTATAATACCTTTATATTAACTTTTGAGGTATTTTTATAATGCATTCTGAGTGTAAAGCTTGCATTTCATGATTTGGACCGTTTCAAATATGAAAGAGAACTCCTATTACTTAACCTGTCAAATTACAAGTAATCACAAATTTCTCTCTGAAAGTGACTTGGTACAAAGTAACCAGACAATGTAATAGTGAAATGAAAGTTGGAATAAACAATGTAAAGCTCTGGGCTCCTAACAACCAGAGTGAAAGAAAAGCAAAAATGTTTTTGGTTATGTTACAGGGTTTGCATAACAAGAAACTGTAAGATAATGCATACTGAATTTTGATTATTGTTTTAAAGCAAATGTGCTTCTAAACATATTTAGTTTCTCTCAGCAAGAGCCTCTTACGGGTTTAATGAAAAGCTCTGGGTTCACAGCTCGGAACAGAGTGGTTGTTCGGGCACCCCTCAGTCCTGGATTTCCCTCATTGGGTGTTTCATTTCCATGCGGAGTTTTGCTGGAAGACATTTCAACTGTTGGTGAATACCTCCTAAAAACAAAATTAAATATATATAGAAAATGAACTAGAAGAACTACATTCATATAACATGCCCTCAGCTTGTCTTCTTCCAACACAGCCTTCAGTTAGCACATGCACTACTGACCGACTTGGTCATTACCTAAGATCTCCAGTCAAAGCACACTGACTTTCAATCAAATCTGATCAACTTTCAGTCAGATTTTGCATCCTAAAACACACTGTTTGGGGTGCTCATATTGCAAACGTATGCGTACTTGTAACAGGCTTGGATTTTTATTTACCTTAGGGTAATGCTTTTGCTACTACAGACCACTGCCTGAAAAAACACTGCCACAAGAAACCGTCGGCACACATTCTTTTTATTTTATTTTTTTAACCTTACACACACCAGAACAGTCTTCATCCCTTGGCGGTGTGATCACCACCATCACCCGAAGACTTCGGTCTCATTTTCACACACAAGGGCATGAAGGATGACAAAGGACACCTGAGCAACGGCGAGCAGGAGCTCTAATGCAGCCCGGCCTACCGGGAGGCAGGCACAAGGCGCTGAGGCCTCCTGGCCCCGCAGGGATGTCGCACATAGGACAGGCCTTTCGGCTGAGGCAGACTTCCGAGAGGAAACCCCGCGAGGAGCGAGGCCCGGGAGTCGCCACCTCAGCGCCTCAGCCGCTCCCCTCACGGCGGAAAGCGACCGTTAGCGTTCACAACCAACGGCCGCCACTCCACGCGCGCGCACACCACCTCCTCTCCCCCCTCCCCCGCCGCTACTCACCCCGCGCCGCTGCCGGGGCCTGACCGGGGGGAGGGGAAAAAGGCGGGGCGGGACGCGCCTCAGCGATGGCGCCTCTTCGTGGCCGGAGGCCGCCGGAGCGGAGGGAGGGGGGGGGCGAGAAGGAGGAGCCCCCAGGGGGAGGGCCGGGACACCATCTGCTCGTCGCAGAGCTATTGTTGTGGCGGCATATGCTGCTGCACAGCTGACTGTGTGTGCCATTGAGTAGGAAAAAAAAAGCTACTTGTCAGTGTAGGTTGCTGCTTTCGTTTGTTTGGGTGCTTGTGTAATTGAAAGAAGTTATACCCAGTTTTAGTGCAGGAGACATCTGCACTTGTCTCCCAAGTCACTGATGCCTTCCACATGGGGGAGGAAACGTTTGCGTTGCCGCACTGAGGAGCGTCCTCCCTTGTCAGCACTCGCGCCTCTTCCCAACGGTTCCTATCACTCGCTAAGCGCAGCCACACAGATAAAGCTCTTGCCTCAGGGCCAGCCTGTGTGACAGTAACATTCTCCAGGCGGTGGTAGGATGGGTTTATGCCAGAACATGCCAGCCTGAGAATGCAGCCACTTTGCCATCAGGACAGTGGTAAATGCTGTTAGGCTGCTGATGGTTTGCCACGATCCCGATCAGTGAAGAAAAGCTGGGGCTGCGTGCTGCTTCCAGTTCTGCTTCCTCGCTGTGGGAAGTGCCTAATTTACCCACAGTGTCGATGTTCTGTTGGTGTCTGACCCAAAAGGATGTTGAAAATCTCAGTCCATCAGTGCCTATAAAGTTGTCTGAAATCTTTTTATAGATGGTGCTCTTTAAAGGACAGAACTGTAAACATCTGTGGTATCTCTGAGTCTTTACAAGTCAGCCCTCATCTTATTATCTGAATATCACTCCTGAAAAGTAAACACACACACACACACACAAATCTTCCCTTTCAAAGCCCAGGGCTGTTACCGAGATTTATTTTCCTTTTAAACGAATTCCTTTGGAATTCCACATTCGGTACTGTGCTGTACGCTGTGGCCATGCAGAACCTAATAGCAGCTCCTGCTTCTCGTGGGTCTCACGTCCCCTCATTGTTCGAGCCGCGGAAGAGTCTCGGCGGAGTACAGCACAAATCTGATAGCGTAACCCGCAGACGCTGTTGGCATGCAACAGCCAACCCAATGCAGCGCCGGGAACAGCGGTGTGCCGCTGCATCTTTGCTGATTCACCTCACAGCTCCTGCTGATTTCAAGCGCCGCACAAAGGGAGGGCTTTGCGCTGCCTTCAAAATGAGGATAGGACGCCTCGAGCCACTGATAAGCTGATCCCTGTTTTAGATGCACACAGTTGCAGATCGCAAAAGAAAATCTTTTTGCATGTGGAGCAGAATGGCCCTGTTGAGGAAATAAATGCAGAAGAAGAAATAAACAAACAGGTCTCCAGCAAGACAGAGGTGCCGCTGGGAGCTGTCTGTGTGTTTGCTGCTCGACTCGTGCAGGTCTCAAGAGTCCTTATGCCACTTTTCAGCTGCTAGCACTCATTCACATCCATCTCGTTGAAAGAGAGCAGAGTTTTCAGACAGCAGCAGTTGTCAGGAAGCTACCGCTGATGATCCAAAGTAGTTTTAAGGCAGCAAATGTGTTGAAAATGAAAATCTGCTAAAGCGACTCTTTTGTGTTTCATAGCATTATGTACGTGGCTTTTAAAACGCTTGTTAACAGCTTTGTCTTGAAGAGACAGAAAAATCCCCCAGCCATGCTTTGCAGCCCAGATTAAAGCAATTGTTATTCTGCAAATACTGATCAAGCTTAATTTTTGTTTGTCTGAATCCATTGTGACAGAGAAAATGTACCTTGGCGGTACTTTAATTAATGAGTGGGCAAACTGTTTCCAGTTGGGAACAGAATGGTACAAAAACATGGAGCATCCTCTTCGGAAGGTAAAAGCCAGTTTCTCCTGTAAAGAAAGAGCAGTGCTGGGTTCTCTCTTTTGCATGCTGCTTTCTCTGACCTAGGCACCCTTCAGTTTGGAGTCAGGGAGCACAGCTCCTGGGAGGACTCCAGAGGTAGGAACTTCAGAGGTTTGACAGAAAGAACACATGGTGAGGGGCTCTGGCTGTGTGGTCTGTTAGCTCCTCAGACTTCCTACACTTTACAGTTGTCTCTTACAAACACCACCACATGCCAAAATGCAGCGGGGAGAGTCAGTGCCTAATATTTGAGTATGAGTTTGGATGGAGATATAACCGAGAGAGGAAAGAAAGAAAGTAAAGAAAAACAGCTTTGACATTTAACCAATCTGATAATAACCATGCAGTTCTGACTAATAGGACAAATGGTCTGCTGGGGATTTTTTCAGCTTTTTTTTCCCAATCTCTATAGGAATTGTAGAATCACAGAACCAAGGAGTATCCCAAGTTGGAAAGGACCCACGAGGATCACAGAGTCCAACTCTCAGCTCCATGCAGGACCATCAGAACTCAAACCCTACATCTGAGAGTGTTAACCAAATGCTCCTTGAACTCCAATAGCTCAGGGCTGTGCCCACTGTCCTGGGCAGCCTGTGCCATGCCCATCTCCCTCTGGTGAAGAACCTTTCCTAACCCCCACCTCACCCTCCCCTGACGCAGTGAATTCTGGTTTTCTGTTCCTGCTAGTAATGTGACTGAGCAGCGTAGCCACATCCCGGATAAAAATGACCAAATAGAATAGGTCAAAGCACTGACATTTGTTAAAATGCACTAGGACGGGACATACACACTTATTCCATTGCTTAGTCATTAAAATAAAGCTGTGGGCTTTCTGTCAAACAGCAGACATGGTAGCATTCAAGGTTCTTAGGACATCTGTATGACTTCTGAAATGTTACCACGGTTCTGTACAGCAATTAGAAGTTTTTCACATGGACATGATTAAAAATAAATAAATGTAGAAATCACACTAACACGAGGACCCAGTATTTCCCAAAGGCCTTTTTTGCTATTTTGATGCTGAAGTAAAGTGAATAAGAGCATGAGTTTGATGAGACAAAAGCTGGTAATTATGGAGCATCTGAAATGGGAAACTAGCTGGATCCTTCAGTGAATTCGTGCAGGAATCACATACGAGGGGCAAGCTCTGCATGGATCTGCAGTGTGTGCATGAGTTCACACAGGACTAGAATAGTCACCCTACTTCTTGGCTTGCAGGCACTGGGGCTGCCCCTGTCTCACAGGCATTGCTGGTCACTGCCCACAGCTCTTCCAAGGTGAAAGCACAGGGTGTGCAGCTTGTGCTTTTTGTGGTTACTGACGTATCACCAGTGGGTACAGATGAACACTCAGAGGATACAGATAAAGCCCTGTGACTTTAAACAAATGCATTAGTTCCCTCATGTCTTTCTGATGATATACCAGGCATGTTCAGGTTCTGGTTTGAATAGTGTGCCAGAAGGGATGATCAGGTTTCATCATTTAGTTTGTATTACTTAGATGAGCAGTTTCCATTTTCAGGGCTTCAAGCAGCAACTCCCTTTCTTGGAAATGAACTGCTGATTGCTAATGCTACTAGAAAATGGGAGGTCAGCTGTAATCACTCACTGCTACACAGGTAAGCTGGAGTTTCTTGTTACAAAGTACAATGAGGGGTTGTTTTTCTAATGTTAGTCTTGATAACAGCCTCATGGAAGCCTCCCATCTGCCATAACAAAACACAGACATAATCCTGCTCTCGTTGCCTTGCTGCTAGCTACCAAAGAGGTACAAGCTTCAGAGTAGCCGTTGATTACTGACGTTGTTTCTACTGCTCGTTCAGGTGGAAATCTTTTGATTGGTCAATTCATTTTTATAGGATTTGACAAAAGCCTTACAATAGTAGCCTGAATGAGTCTGTGGTACTTATTATGGCTGAAGATCATCTGCTGCAGAGGGAGTTTTTGTCTGCACAGAAGAGCATGGGAGAGACGAGAGATCTATTTGGCATGAAGTTGATAGAAAATGCTGCCACGGTTGCGTTGGTTGCATACAGACACCACAATTGTCTTAAGTTATTTTAGATTCATCTGAGATTAATTTTTTTTAATTATATAATTTAAGAAAATAACAAAGGAAACAGTAAACTTTGTCTGCTGTCTCTCAAAAAACATTCATTTGCAGTGGTGGAGAGACCACAGCAATTAGCAGCTGGCAAAGCATCACACCCAGCAGTTGCTGGGCTGTTAAGTGGTGTTTGCGGTTTTCCCAAATACAAAACAAACTTCTACTAGCCATAAAAAAGAACACCAAGCATGCTTAAGGTTATGAAAACTGACTGAAGATGTCGTCTATATGTGATATTTTCAAAGAAATGGATGTTTGGCTGCTAAGGGACTGAAGCCCAGAAAAGAAAGGGATTTTTCCCAAGCCGCTCAAAGTCAGGTGTAATCCCAAACCAGCCAGATGAACCACCTCCTGTCTAGTCTTTTCTGGGGAAAGACTAAAATAAATACATAAGATATGGAAGATGAAGGCAACGGACCGGGCTTTTCCTACCCTGAACCTGATTTCCTGGGTGAGGTGGGATAAACATCGCCTCATGGACATCTCCTCCACAGCATGGATTTCCCTGCTGAGGTTAATGGTGTTTTCAGGAGAAGGCTCCATGTCTCATTACATGTTAATGAAGAGTTCACATCAATGAAATTCAATGCAAAGAGTCTATAGATCGCTCTTCATTGATCTGTGGGAGAAAAGCAAGCTATGGCCAGTACTTTCACACGTGTTCTCCAGGGGCCTCCACTTCCAGTGGAAGCATGTAATGATGAACTGGGTGGGAAACCTGTGCTTGCATCAGTCTGAGGAGCATGAGCTCTGCTTCACTGCAACCAGCAGCGGTCCAAGCACGACTGGATTGCAGAGCAACGGGGCTGTCTTTGTCAGGACTTTGTCAGGCAAAATTACATGCCTTATCCAGCTTGTTTCTAAAGAGCCTTAAAAAGCAGTATGTAGAAATACAACATGCCCCTTTATTCTTTTTATAAGAAACAGTTTATGTGAACAAAGTTAATTTTTCTGACCTCTGCATTCACTTGTTGGTTCTTACGTAAGGACCTGGAAATCGGCTCGCACTGGCACTCTGTTGATCCAGAAGCAAAAGCATTGCCAGGTGAATGACTTCTGGCAGTAGTTTAGCTCCTATTGCCAATGCTCAAGTGTGAGATGGTATGTGTCCAGCAAGGTGAGGTGACTTTGAATGGAGCTAGACCATGCTTCTGTGATCCTAGGGGGTTTCTTGCAGCCTCTTCTTCTGCAGAACAGTGCTGGGATAGATGCATTATGCTGGGGTGGCAGTGGAGCTTCCATAAACTTAAGAACAAGCTGGACAAAAATCTGTCAGGGAGAGCTGTAAGCATGACAAAGCATTCTTATGGTCAGAGAATGAAGTAAATCTGTACTTCTCAGCCTGTGGACTTTAGACAGCTGCTAGGTAGGAGGGAAGCTGTGGGAATTCCATGAAACAAGAACAAAGAATCAGCAACAATGGAACACTTCCTTATATCAGCAAACAAAATAAGGGGAACGTGCTATTACAAAATGAAGATCTGAAGTTAAGCTTTATTATTTGTTTGTTTAATTACAGAAACCTTTGTGCCTATGCTTTTTTATTCCTTTTTTTTTCTCAAAGCACTGAGCTGATCCTTGGCGTTTTAAAAGAAAAGTGCAGAGATTATGCTTTTATTAAGTTATATATGCATATATGTATATACACATATATACTTGTATGAAAGCTTGAGAGGTTGACCTCTCAAGATTGCTACCAATTCTGCCTTTTTATGATCTTATGCTTTCCTCTGTGATTCTCTGTTCCTGTTCTCTGCTGTATTTGACACTGCTTATGAATCTTTCCCTGTCAAGAAAAGAAAAGGTTAAGTATAACAAGAGAGGTGTAACAAAACCCTCTGATTAGCAGTGTTTATCAGAAAGTGATTTTCCATCTCAGCCTGCAAGTCTAGTTCTGTTTCCCTGTGCAGAAGCCACAGACCCACAGTTCCTAGGCACACATTCTTCCTGCTCTTTCTCACCCTTCCATCTCTATTTCGAGTAACACAGCAATTTCATCCTAATTTGCCTACTTGCTCCGAGCTGTCTAGCCCCTTTATACCCATAACACTTTGTACACTTTCCCCACTTCTTTACCTTCTCCTCCCATTTTCCTCTGTGCAGAGACAGGTTTTCTGCTTTTAAAGTAATTAAATTAGCAGAGCTGATTGAAATCTAGATGGATGCATTATTCCATGCACATACCCAACCTTCTGTAGACCTCATTGAAGTATAGATATAATTATTTTATATGTTCAACAGCAATGGTGTTACTTGTATTTGGTATGTTCAGCAACAGTGGCATTACTCAAACACTTCACCCAGTGAATTTCATTCCATGCCCCCAGAGCTGATGGAGCATTCAGATTGCTCAGCAGACTGTGTGTGTAGGGTTCAGGGAGCAATGCAAGTCACTTCTACATCTGAGGGGAACTTGGGGTGCTAAAGGTCTTCTGGTAGCTTGTGTCTCACCAAGGGATGTGTGTTGGTGGCAATCCAACACCAAGGGGTGTCCAAGTCACATCTGCCCCTGACATCAGCCAACATAACAAAACAGGAGGCATTACTTTTGGAGCAGCCCTCGTAAAATTTATATTATAGTTAATGTATGTAAGTAACAAAACTTCTTTTAATAGTTAATACTTTTATTAAAACAGTGAAAAAAAAGTAGAGCAAAACCCCCATAAAACTTGTTGGATATTTAACCCTGTTTTTGTGAAACTAATGCATCAATGTCTGGTTTGGTGGCAGTGGCTGAAATTCTTAGTGAGCTCTCAAGGTGCTCTTTGGAGATTTTTGATGAAATTTTACTCTTTCTGTACTTCATCCCTGACAACAATTGTTCACAAATGTATGTACTGCCAGGAAGTGATCATGTGAATATGGTGTGAGTGTGAAATGAGGGGTATTTCTCTCATTAAAGTCTAGGAAAGAGACTTGATCAGATTTTTGAGTTGAATGTCTAATTACAACTCTACACATTCCATTTGAAAACTGTTTTTATGGTGACTGAAAATAGAGTTGCAAATATGCAAAAAAGTTGATGTTTTCCCCCTTTATCAGATTCTCCTCAGACTCTTCTGTTGCTCTTTCTTAAACCTATGACTCCTTCTGGTGTCAGCCTGAACACTGCACATTACCTTGATACAAAGTGATGTCATCTGTATTTTCCACACTCTATCTGACTTCTTTAGCTGGCATCCCTTCTTGACACTCTTTGATTCACCTGCATGAAATGAACCTCTGAATGCTCTCAAGGTGACAAGGATTTGGCTCATATTTTTTCTTCTTTTGTCCTTGCTTTAGTCAGAATGTAATTTTGCTGGATTGCTGTCTCCTGACACTATGCTTGTCATCCTATTCCACGTGTTGCCAATTCTAGAAGCATTCCCAAACCCCATATCACTGTCTTTTTTTTTTTTTCCCATGCTGCCCAGTTATGTGCTTGAAGACTTTATCTTTTCTTTGTCATTCTTAATCCTCACCTTGCTCTGAATGTCACATAGGCCATCAAACGTCTTCTCTAGCCCCGGGTAGCTTAACCTCTTTTCTCATCCGTTTGCACTTGTACTGCTTCTTGAAGTCAATTATTTCTCATTCACCCATTAATTAATTCCTTATCTTTGAAGTCTACTTTATTATTTAGACGACTGATCCCATTCATATGTTCCTTGCATTGTGTCAGTGAATTAATTGTATCACCAATGGAAATTAAAGCATCAATAACATCTACAATCTTCTATAGCAACAGTGGTGCGTATAGCAAAACACAGCCTTTTAGAGGTAGACAAACCTATGAACAGAGTGGCCACGCTGATTACGACCCAAACAACACCATGAAACAAGCTCTGTGGCCCCTGAGGCTTGTGGATGAAGATCATTCTACGTTTCTCAACATTGAGCCAAACGTATTTAAGAGCATACATCTGATAGAATATCAGCCAACTGATATTCCTCTGCTAGTTCTTTTTACCTGCAGCATAAAGGAGTAGTTGTGTAACAATTTCTGAGAACATCTTTTGTCAACATCCTTCCCATTGTAAATCAGGGATACATTCATCCCTACGGCCAACCTCAGCTCCTCGAGCACATCACCAGCTCTGATGGTATCGGTGCTGGAACAAATAACCTTGTTTCCCAGTAGAACCCTGGCCATAGGTAGAGGTTGTTATGATCAGTGAGCTCAAGGGACAAGCTCATGTTTCCCACCTATTCTGTCCCCTGGGAACAGATGTACTTTTCACTCTTACAAATAAAAGAGCTTGGTGTCCTCCAGGATCTACATCAAACTGGGAGGTGGGGCTGGGTGGGAAGGTGAGAATGCGTTTGCTCTCAGTGCCATCTTAGGTCCTCATTTGCCTTTGAGGAGTCTGGCTGCCAATGGCTCCTCGAGAAAACCTTCACCAAAGAGCACCGGGAGAAGACTTATGTGGAAAAGAAATTATATAAAAAAATAATGTTTGGAATAAACTTTGGTGCATTTCTTAAATGATAAGGGAAAGAAGTCCAGTGAAACAGTATTGAACTTCAAAGTACCACATCACGTGAAATGGAACGTCAGATCATGTTCTAATATTGTTGACAGCTGTATTTCCAAACCCACCATGAAGATGATTTTCCTCTATTTTCTGGTGGCAGCTCCATGCCTGTGCATTGTATTACATTTAAGTGAACTGCGTTATCTCACTTGCAAATGCTCCATGAAGCGTCCCTTGAAGAGGTACATCAAAAAACTTCAAGGTTCAGCAAGTGCTGGCTACAAATCAGGAATCATTGGTCACAAGAGAGCAGAAGCTGCAGAGCCAGCCCACAACAGCTCCCTGTCCCTGCAGCTGAATGTACAGGAGGCATACGAAAAACACACACCACTGACTTGCCAGGTCAGAGAACACCCTCCTGTTACATGTGCTGTTGTTGATGAATTGCTCTGCTCTCATCAGCCCTTACAGTTACAGTTACCAAGGAAGAACTGTCCCTCTGCTACTTCCTTCCCCCATTAGTTGAGCAGATAATTCATGATGTATGTCATATTCAGCATCATCTAGATCTGTTCATGTTGAAACAAAAGGTGTAGAGGCATGAAAATTCCATGAAGTTTTAATATATACACAAATGTTTATGATAAATCATACTGAAACAATTGCTCAAACAGCTGCATTTGGAAATTACACAGAATTGCTTTGGTACAAGCAAAAAGAGGCTTTTTGTATCCAGAGCTGGAAGAACCTGGAATGAAGACACCGAACAATAAGGGGATTGACAGCATTTGCCAGGTAGGTAGATCTGATACGTGTTGAGACAGCGACCAGAAGGGCTGGCACACACAGCAGCCACTCCAAGTGAGCTGGATAGTCCCATTCCAGCAGCCTAATATGAAACATTTTAGAAGAGAAATAACACCTAGCCAAGCCCATGGTGATGCAGACCAGCTCATGTAGCTATCTGTGGAATACCTCTTGTACTAACAATGTAAACATCTCCTGAACGCTTTGCATTGCTGCTCTTCGTTATGGGTGCAACATAGGCTATCAGGAAAGGGACAGACATTTGTATTCTGTTGAACTTAAAGCTGAGATATCAGAAACCGAAGCCAATAAAGACTTACTTCAGGGAAATGTTCTCCTTCCTTTGCTGTGATCAAAGACCTGACATCAGTGCTGAGTCTGAGCAAAACACCCTTTAGAGAAAAGGGCTGCCTGCAATGAGCAGAGCTGATTTCATGTGCTTTACAAGACTCCCTATATTTTCTGTTAAAGCTCCACATGCACGGAACAGCTTGGGATAGAAATGCAACTAGAAACCTTCACAGCTACCACACAAAACCCATCAAGAACTGCATGAAGGAAAACTACTGCCCATCAGCTCCGTGTCAGTTTTGCTAAGTAAGAAAACGAGCATTAACTTGTTCCTTTGGTACCCTAATGCACTGGTTCTTAAGACAATGGCAACACTATCAAGATAAAAAAAAGTGTTTCTGTAAGGACTATTTCATAATTGTTGAACACAGATCAGAAGACAGAGCATCAGTGAAAAAGTGGTTTTGGAATACTTACCGAAGGTTTTCTTTCTCATTAATTCCTATCCTGAAATGTCCTGAATTCCTATCCTGAACAGCCCTGAACTCACTGGCAGCAAACAGCCAAGTGGTTTTACATCCTTAGCTGCACTATCAGACGAGCATTTAGCAGAGCTAACAAAAAGGAAACAAGCATCACAGATGGCAGCTGTGCCAGATTTTACTTAATGAGAAAACAGAAACCTGTCTGCTTTTGGCACCCTCGCTCTTCAGCATTTGGTCTCAGCCTGGTTCCTCCCAGCCTTTTCCCACCTGTATGCTCCTTCCAGCTCCAGCTCCAGCCCACATCACTCACCCCTCCATCTCTGAAGTCACTCACACTTCCATTTTTGGTCCAAGTGAGTTTGCAGACTCAAGTCCTAAACTAAAAGTCAATGGGCTTTTAAAAATGCATTCAACTTCCACGTCACCCGAACAGACAAAATGCTAACATTTTCAATTCAAATGCTCTGTTTTTTCATTTTTGAAGGCTGAAAGTACTGCTTCCTTAAACACACAGCAACTGCTACAAAGCTGGCCTGAGCCCTCACTGTAATGGAAAAATACCATAATCACTCAGTGCACATTCATACAAAAATATTTACCTCATTCGTATTTTAAAACATCTCTGCAAACATTAAGAAGATCCAAAGCTTATGTAAATCCTAGTATCCTTCAAAACCCAGGTAATCTCACCTTCTGAGAGATGAAGTTGGAAAAAAAAACACTGTGGAAGATAAATACTTCCCTGTGTGCAGATGGCTTTCCCCTCGTCCCTCACCTCCCGTACCGTCCCCCCTCCATGCTGAGGCTCCAGTCAGAGCCAAACTGGGCCCAGCAGAGGGGAAGCAGGAGCTGCAAGGCCCCAGGCACTGGGGAGAGACAGGGAGTCAGGAGGAATTTGGGGAGAGGGGCGCAGGGGCTGGATGGTGCTGGGGTACCCACAGGCTGGGGAGGTGCCACCTGAATGCTGAATGGAGGAGCTATGAGATGAGGAGCCACGAGGTATGGGTTAGTGGCTTGTGGTAGCAAGGGTAATGCGAGGATGGTTGGACTAGATGATCTTGTAGGTCCTTTCCGACCTTGAGATTCTATGATTCTTTGACCACCCCGAGTCCCATCCCATGGGCAGGAGCGGGGTGTGGGCCTGCAGGAGTTGTCGGCACAGTGTGTGGGAGGGTATCACACATCGCTCGTGGTGAAATACCCAAATGCAAGTACTACAGAAATGCATCTCATCAAAAACTTCTGCAGGTGGCTTTACCAAACTACAACAACCTCTGCACTCTGTGAGATCTTCAAGTGAACCCTCCTTTCAGCCCCTTATTTAAAGCTTACTCGTTTTAAAGGAAAAATACCACACCAGTCTACCCATTGAACAGGCAATCAGTATCCATCTAACAGGGAATGTGCCACGACTATACTGGTTCTTAAAATGTGGATTGATTGGGATGACAATAATAGAATACTAAAAATTTCATTCTCAGTTATTCAGATCCTACACTCAGATCAGAATTAGAAATGATGTCCTGGATGTGTGTGGCACTAAATTTTATTTTTTTTTAAATGGTATCCTACTGTAACATTATGTGCCTGAACAGTTTTATGCTGTTCTCAGTCTAAAAAGGGCAAATCCTGCAGTAACTGTAACTGGGGATGTTTCTGTTGGACATACTGATTTACGTAACACAAAAAGTGATGAAGTGATTCCAAAAATGAACAATCGAGGGGTCTGTGGACATCCCCTTACCCTCAGGTACGTCTGAGGACAGCAGATTTCCAGCGCAGCTCCCAAGGTGGCCCCCTTCCTCTCCTCCCCTGCAGGTCCCCTCCCCAGAACACGGCACCATGCAGTTATGATCTCTCCTAGAGAAAAAACCATCCAGATGCCTACCTGTGCAACCTATTGTAGGAAACCTTCTTTAGCAGGGGGGGTTGGACTCAATGATTTCTCGAGGTTCTTTCCAACCCCTGCAATTCTATGAAAACACGGCATCTGTTCTGCTTTTACCATTTTCAGATTGCATCTTTGATTTGCTAACCTGGCAGTGTTTGGTCACTCAAGAGGGATGAAGTTTACATGAGCAAATGGACCCTGTTCAGGAGGAAGCAAATGCTTTGTAAAAAGGCATACAACTCAGCACCAGAGAGCAAAAGGAGAGCTACTTCCAAGGCTGAAATGCTGCTGCCTTCTTGCTTTTTCATACATGATCACCACTCTCAAAACCAGTCCCTTTGTTCTGCTCTAAGAGTCTGCCCTCTGAATTGATCTTCAAGTCAACTGTCAAAGATTCCAGGTGAATGGTTTAAAAGCAATCAGGTGAAGCATTTAATGCAAAGCTTTACATGGCAAGACAAGTTTATAGGAAAAAAAAATGCAAGCCAGTCTCTCCGAAGATAAAGACTATTTTATATTACTGAAGGTAGGTCACATCCAGTATGAGAATAATCCAAGAGAAATTTTTGGTACCGCACAATCCAGCTGGCTTGTCCCATTTGAGCCGCACACAATCACATACCAACAACAATACCACAGATTCCTAGATACCGACAGCTCCCACTATCACATTTGCTCTTTTGGTTACTCAACAAACCGGACACCTGCCGTGTCAGTTAGCAGCATATAGAGGAAGCGCCCCGAACCCAAGCGCTACGCATGGCACTGCTCCGGGGGCCCCTTCCAGTGTGGAAAACACAGAGGTGGCACAAGCGGTGCCAAACACAGTCAGCAAGGGGCAAAGAAGTGCAGAGAGAGCCCGTGCCATCAACAGAGCACAACCACTGAGTGTATCCGTAAGATCACAATCTCACTTCCCTTTCAGAAAGTGCCTTTGTTTATTCAGTTTTTGACGGTATGGCATAAGGACTCACGCGTTTTATAGATAGATACCAAACTGGTATTATCAAAATAAACCATCTGTTTTATAAACCCACTATTTACAGAAACGGTTTCTGAAGGTTTGTTTTTGGATTTTTTGATTTTTTAACAAAAATTAAACTATACACCAATCTAAGTTACAGAAACAAAAATAACCTTTATAAGATCACATGTATAAAACAAGAAATGAAATGTGATTTTATTTAAGGCAATACTGGGCTACTTCACAAATCACCACCTCAAATATATACACTGCTCCACACTACTAATTTTCTATCACATTCACAATGGATTCTTTAATACCAAATATTGTTTTAAATCTCCGATGTAGCAAACTATTTTATTCACATTTCCATTTTTTATTATGGAATCATAAATGCTTTGTACCCAATTAAAAGCCATGAAAAATGTAGCTATAAGAAAACTATTATATTTATGAGTTAACTACACGTGAGTATCATCCGTAGATACTGCATGTTAAAATGTACAAAAATGAGCGTGTCAGTATGTTGGACCTATGAAGTGTGATCTTATCCAGCTCCTCTCCTGTAAATAAATGCTTTACGCAAAATAAACTGGATATGGGAGACTCAGCTAGTTGTAGTTCAAAAGGTCTTAATTTAAAATGATTAAAGGACAGTTTTAAAAACTTGATCACTTAGTTACAATTAAAATTCTGAATATAAATGTGTCATTTAATAGTTTAGACTTACAGACTGCTGGTGGCAGCAAATGATTTACAATAATAAATATATACAAAAAAAAAAATGTATCTACAAATAAAGAGTACTGTTGTACATGAGCAGTGACCTGGTGAAAGATACCAATCACAGACAATTCACAAAGATTTAGTTCATGGAAAGGACAATTCGATAGAAAGTTGAGGTTTTGATCAAGTATTTACAAAACTGAAGCAATTATTCTGTTCTTCAAGTCCCATAGGGATAAAAACAAATGAAAATTTACATGACAAATGTCATGTTTTTCTCTAGATTAAACCACCTCAAAATAAAAGAGCTCGACAGTTACTAGCATGCGTGATGGCTTCCTATTCAAAATAAACTTTATTACAGGTAATGGTTACACACATTAGGGTTTCAGTTTTGATTGCCCTTTTCATTACCCTTTCTTTCTTTTGCAGCTGTAACTTCTGGATCATTTTCCCAGTGTTCATCAAGTCTTCTCAAACTGACGGTAGGTCTCATTTCCTGAAGTTGCTTCAATGCACGCTCAGTGCAGTCTTTAAAAGTCTTGTCTAAAACAATCTTTACATTATCACAGCACTGAAGCTGTGATGGATTGGCAAACTGTACAAAGGTTTCAGTTGCAGAAGATGACCAAGTGACATTATTACTTGTTGCTAAGGAGGTCTTCTCGTTAGATTTCCGTGTGTTTGAATGAGATCCTTTTTTGGTTCCGCTGCTATGATGGTCTCTTTCAGTGTTTTTCTTTTGCTTCACAGCAGATTCTTCAAGGAACTTGAGGAATGAAACTTCAAAACCCATAGGCTTAAATGAACTCCAGTCAAAAGCTGCAGGCTGCTCTTCAGCTGTCTGAATAGCGACAGCAGTCTCTTCCTCCCTGTGCAGGTTACTCACTTCAGCAGGCAGCACCTCCTCTGCTTTTTCAGTTCTTCTTCTTTTATTCTGAGATACATTTTTTTCTTTGTTTGCTCTTTTTAAGTTGTTTGATTTTTGCTTCTCTGAGGGGCAGGAGTTGGTCTCCTGCGAGTCACTATTTACATTGGAAGATATTTTTGCTTGATTTTCAGCACTTGAACAATCCTCGTTAATCAGTTTAGTAATGAAGAGTTCTGTCAGTTCATCCACTTCATCCTTTTCACCTTTCTCAGCTTCTTTTTGTGGTAACGTCGATGTGCTTGAATCATTATTGCTTGCTAATGAACTTGGTTCTGTCCCTTCCACATCAATTTTTTTGTCAGTTTCCTCTTGCTCAAAAGGCGTTTCCTTTACTTCTGGCACAGAGTGCTTTTTAGATACAATGAGAAGATTTCTGTGTTGTGAAGTAAAGGCCTTGGACAATTTGTGGCATTTATAATGTCTTATGATGTTGCTTTCGCTTGTAACTACAGAAGAACATCCTTTTATCATACATGGATACTGAGTTACAAATCTGCTTGTACATTCAGATAATGCCTCATTTCTGGCTTTTATAGAAAACACGTGCTTTCCACGTTTCAGTGAATAAGCCTTATTTTCCTGAATTTGCATTGCTTTCACATTTTTGTTTTCCAAGTTAACGTTTTTCTTTCGTTTTGTTTTCTCCGACAACCTGCTGCTTTCCTTTCCCGATTTGTTTTTCAGTCCTCTCTGTTTGGACTTCACTGGTTTCTCCTGGTTTGCTTTGCTTGAAATGTTTTCCTGACCTGGTGTCAGCCTTCGGGGTCTTATTAGATGATCTTTATGCCTGTCATTATGTTTATTGAAAATATGCCTTAGGAGGTTAGATCTAGTAGCATAAATACGGTCACAGCCCTCACAGTCACACTTGAATACACCATCATCTTCTACCTTGTTTGGCCTTATCTTAACACCGTGATCTGTCTCAAGGTGTGTAACATAGTTGAAATACACTGTAAACGAAGATTTACATTGAGACTGATCACAAGAAAATCTTCCTGCCTCTGGAGCTGGTTTCATGTTTCTGATTTGCTCAGGGGTCATGTTATGAAGCTTCATGTAATGCTGTATCAAGCTAGGAACCTCCTGGAATATTCGGGAGCAGTCACTCATCTCACACCTGAATTCTCTAATGGTGGGCTTAGTTTCAGTCTCATCACGTTCCTCCTTACTTGGCTCACTCTCCTCCTCCACTTCAGCAGAGAAGGCAGGAAGGTCTGATTTGTGCACAGCTTGATAATGAAGAATTAGATTTTGTTGAATTGTAAATGCCGCGAAGCAGCCCTGATGGACGCACCGATACGGTCTGTAAGGACTGTATCGAGTTGGAAACTCCAGAGGTTTTGTTACGGGCTTCCGACGTTTTCTCTCCTCTTTTTCTTTCCTGTGCCTCCTAACTTTGCATGCTTTTGCCTCTGCGTTATCAAAAGTGGCTGCGTTATGCTGCTCCAATGGAACAGAAACCACTTGGGGAGGTGTTTCCAGTCTTTCAGGAATATTTTTCTCTGGTATTAACTTTTCCAAGACATTTACAGGCTCTAGAGCTTCCTTTATCTGTCCTTCTTTGTCCAATGGAGCTGCGGCTTTGTTTTCTGTTATTAGTGTCTGCAAATTTATTTCAACAGGTTGCGAAGTTGTGTTTACAATTTCATTTTGAGACCTTCTACCGTAAGGCCTTTTAATTTTTAATTTTACCATCTCTTCTGTTGTAAAATGATGTACAAGCTGGCAGTGTGCTCGTAGATTAGAGTTTCGTGTAAATGTCTTTGGACAGCTAGCAACAACACACTTGAATGGGGCGTACTTCAGCTGATGTTTCTTAATTTCCAGTATCATTTCTGCAGTGTACTGATGAACCTTGCCATAGTGTTTAAACAATGCATCTTTTGTCATTGCACTATAGTTGCAACCTTGATTCTGACACACAAAAGGCTTATTAACTTTGTCACTAAAGTGAATAATCGTTTCTGAAGATATCTGGATGAGGGGCTTGTTTTCAATTGGTAGAACAGGAACTGCTGGTGCCAGAGTATCTGCTGGGGGACACTGGCAAACACTCTCAGAGACCTGAATGGAT
This sequence comes from Gallus gallus, assembly GCF_016699485.2. Classification (NCBI taxonomy): domain Eukaryota; kingdom Metazoa; phylum Chordata; class Aves; order Galliformes; family Phasianidae; genus Gallus; species Gallus gallus. The sequence continues at coordinate 76,218,991 of NC_052534.1, forward strand.
GAATCATTTTCGAGTTTCAGTTTTTGCAAGCCCTCCAAAATTTCCAGTATTTGATTATCAACTTTTTGAGATGTTTCAGACTGAGTAGAGTTAGTCTTTGCAGCAGTGACATTCCCTGAATGCACTGCAAACTGTGTGTGAGTGGGTAACAGCACACTATGTGAAGAATTTCCTGAAGAAGTTTGTGTGTTATTTACTTGCAAGCTCTGTCCCGAAGCAGTGCCAGTATCCTGAATCTCAGTTTTCACCTCAAGCATCTGTGAATTCATGGCACTTTTAATTATTTCAAGGGTTTTTTCAAAGTTCTGAATAACATTGTCTTCTGAAATATGCTCCTCCGAATTGGTCCGCACACAAGAATTTGTAGCCATCATCTGGGAATCCCCATTTTCAGCTTTCACTGTTAATGCTGTACGAGCCTCAAGGTTTGTTTTGAAGTTCTCTTTGATACTGGCCACGAATAACTGATTGTCAGCATCACTGAGTTTCTGTGTGAGATTTTCTGCCACTGCTTGAGAATCACAATTTGCTAGCAAGTTGGACTGAAAATTATCTCCCTGTGTTTGCATGTTTCCTTCAGTGCTTTTGGCTAGAAGTCCCGTAGCTGTTATATTATTTACTGCTACTTTCTGTGCTATGTTTGGTGCAACTAAGGGTGTAGTTGCTTTTCTCTTCCTCTTTGAAGCACTAGTTCCCTTCTTGTTTGAGTTATTTGATACTGAATTATTGGGAGTACTTATAACTGAAACTCGTGAAGTGTTCCCTGCAAAGGTTTGTGCTGCTGCAGCAGCATTAGAAAATGAGCTAGAGCATAGACCATTTTCAATTGTCTTCAGCATTAAATCATCTGTTGCAAAAACAGGTAAACTCTTGCACTCATTTACTGAAGGAATTTTGGTATTGAGGGTCCTGTTTTGGTCTGTTAGCAGAGTACTTGGGTTGCAGACTGTCTGCAACAGAGGTGACATGGTTGAATTGGGAAGAACAGCTGCATTTATTTGAGTTGTACCAGTGACGCAACTTGTTGTAACTACATGTGGAAGTACCTCTGTGGTATCAAAGGTACTCGAAATGCCTGCAGTTTCCAAAGCTTGTTTTATAATTTGATTTCCTTCCTCATTTCCACCGGTATTAAAGTTAGGCACATTGGCCCGTGGGAACATGGTCTGCAGTAAGGCCGCAGAACGATTTTCAGATGCAAGCAATTGCAGGAATGCTGGATCTTTAAAACACAATTCTGGATTGAAAGTAGACTCCTGGGGTTGCTGCAAGCTTAATGAATTTGAGGAAAGAATCATACTAGCAAGCAAAGACTGTCCATTAGCCTGCAGAGCTTCTGCAGAAATTTCTGATCCTTCAAGAGGCTTACAATATGACCTCTTAGATAAGTGACCACCAAGTGATCGAGGATTAGTAAAAACTCTGAAACACCTGCTACAGATAAATTTACCATCTCTAATTATTGCTGGCCATTTTGCCCGCTTGTTATGTTTTGGCTTCCTTTCTTTTCCATTTGGACCCCGGCCACGGTCCTTTTTCACCTTTTCTGAAGCTGGATGCTGAGAACCGGTTTCACTGAAGTTGTTTTCATTATTCACTCGTGAAGGAAACAATTGATCAATAGTTTCCTCTTTTGGGAAAGCAGAACTGCTGTTTCCTTCTAGTTGTGATGAAAAGTTGTTTGTGTTGTTTTCCAGTTGTGAGAAGACTGAGCTTGGGGCGTTCTCTGATGGCGAAGGAAAAAGAGACATTGGACCATTCTCTGCAGGCAAAGGAAGAAAAGGATCTGAACTGCCATCAATATTCAGAGGCATAACTCTTTTTGCCAGATCTTCCAACTGGGAAGGCAAGGTTACACCAGACAGATTTTCCATTTGTGAACATAGAACACTTTCAGGCTCACTTTTAATACGAGTAGACAAACTTGGATTCACGACACTTTCCACTACAGGCAACATAGGATTGGTCAAGTTTTCTAAGTGAGTTGGGAAAAGCGTACTTGAGAGGTGTTGCACTTGACTGGAACAGGTGGGATTCGAATTGGTTTTGTTCTGTGCAGTAAAAGCAGCACTACTGGCATTGCCCACTTGCGATGGCATCAGACAGACAACCTTTTCATTGTTTTCAACGTTTTGTAAATTGCTGGATTTTCGTGGTTTCTTATTTTTACGCTGCATTTTAAAAGTAGCATATTGATCAGGGTGCGCTGCCTTCATATGTTTGCCAATGCTCTGTGATGAGTTATATGTTCGAGTACACCCCTCAACCTGACAACTGAATTTCTGAACTGGTGCTGCTGGTGACACATTTGGAACTAAAGAATTATTTATGCTAGGCTGTGGTGGAATAAATGTAATACTTTCTAAAGTTTTTAAAGGTAGGTTATATAGATTAGCTGCAGCTTTAATACTGTCCTCAATTTCAAGTTTGGAAATGGGAACACTGTTTCGGTATCCTGCCTGATTCTGCACACTAAGTGTATTTACAATGTTTACTTGCCCTTCTAAGCTTTTAGATTCAAGGGCTTCTGGTTTTAGTGTGTTTGAACTCACAGATATATTTTGAACATTCTGAGACTGATTGAGACAATTCTCTTCCTTTCTTTCTTGGAAAACTGGAAGACAAGAATCAACTGTTGAGCACAATTGCTGGGCTCCAGATTTAGTGGTATCTACTTTACTGGTAGTAGCAGCCAATTTACCTCTTCTTACAAAGTTATCTCGGATCTTCTGGTTAACTGCAAGCACCTTAACACTGCTCACTGGAATTGCTACTTCTGTCTTCACTGAACCTGCAGCAGCCTCTTCTGGAGCAGCATTAGGCAAGGAATCACTTTGCTGCAATATACTTGGGGATGTATTTACACTTTCACTCCCTACCGGTTCTGCTTTGATTTCATTCCAGCCATAGTTTTCTCCTTCAGTAAAACTACTTTGGTTGTCAGCTGGAGCAGATGCTGATTCCTCTTTAACAGCAACTCCATCAGTACTTTCATTAGCTTTAGAAGGTTGACTAAGATCAGGCTGATTAGTCTGGCCTTCAGGCTGTTGCACGTTTTCCGGCTGCTTGTTGTGTTCTTCAATATGCTTTTCCAGTTCGTTCTGAGAACGGTACACTTTTCCACAGCCTGTGAATTTGCAGGTATAGGTATTATAGTGTTGTGCTTCGTGATCATACAGTAAATAGGCTTCAGAAAACACTCTCCCACATTTAGGAAACATACACTTTGCTCTGAAGACTTGATGCTCTTTCCTGTGAGTTAGCAGCTCAGCATAACTGTTAAAACCAGCCTTACATTTCATCTGTATGCAGATATAAGGCTTGCTGCCACAGTGCATTTGTAAATGATCATTCAGATGAGTAACACTTACAAAATGTCGTCTACAGTACTGACATATCACTTTTTTGCTTTGCATTTCTAGAAAACGTTTAGCTTCTTCATTATCCTTATGCCCCTTTGCATGTGCTATTAGATTTTTAAAATACTTAAAGCCTTTTTTACAAAACGTTACAGGGCAAGTGAATTCATTAACAGGTAGTGGCTTTTGAACAGGTACTATCTCTGGTACATATGGTTTATCTTTATCATCATTTTCATCATCAGAGCCATCGTTATCATTAAATACAATGAAGTCTGTTGAATAGAGACTGTTCTTCTTAATGGGTCGCTGCTCCTGTTTGGATATAGAATTGGTTTTCTGATTCTCGTTGGTAGTTGCTATTTTAGGAGGTCTTCCCAATCTTCTCAGCGGTTTCATAGCAGCCAGTCTCTCTTTGCTGGATTTTTTAACATGCAAAGTTACATGGGGAACAAAGTTTTCTTTAGAATTAAAATTTTGGGCACAAATAGGGCAACTGTAAATTCCATCTTTATAATGTTTTTGAGCATGCCTAACTATTCTGTGACCTAGAAACTCCTTGTCGCATAACACACAATACTGCATATAAGCTTGCCAGTTCCGGAATCTAGCTGATATGAATCCTCTCTCTCTGAGTTTTTTAATTTCTCTCTTCTTCTGCTTTTCATCTCTGATACCTTTAAGAAGGCTTGTAGCTTCATCAAAACTGCCAGCAAACCCATTCATAGAAGTTTCTTTAGTCTCATCTTGGCAATCCTCAACCTTCTCATAAACTTCACTATCATTGAGTTCGTCTATTGATGACACAATGGATGCTTCCTCTCCCATCAATGCCAGACACTGACGCTTTAGAGTTTTCCAGTCCCAGAATTCTGGATCAAAAGGCCACTGAGTTTTCAGTACAAGTAAGAGCTCACAGCGCAATGAATTTGGTATTGGAAGATTCTCTTCATCGTACTTTTGATCAGGCTGATTATAGAGCATTTCAACAGCATAGTATGCATCCACAGTAGGTTCAAGAAGAAATTCACTCAACTGACAAGCACGTTTAACCTCCAAATCATCTGGAAGCAAACAGGAGATAGTCTTGCAAATAGATATCTTGACATCTGCATTTTCACTGGATTCCAAGCGCAAGGCTTTCACACACAGCTCAATGCAGGTAGCAAGTCCAGCACCATCAATCTGTAAAGCAAGATTAATCTTAGTAAATAAGCTCTTTTTATATTCGTAAAAATAAATAAATAAATAAATAAATAAAAAACAGTTTTAAATCTTTTCCCCTACCACTCCAATTTAGTTCAGGCCTTCGGGAAAAATCATGATTAGCCCATGATTAGCCAGGCCAGAACGATGCAAAAGGAAAAAAAGAAATTAGAATACACAGAATTACAGAAATCTCGTCCAACTAAAAGGTTTTGGAAGAGCTAAGTTAGCTATGAACATTAAATAGTGCAACTGTTGATAGGAAACTAGGAAAATTACATGAAACTGAGACATATGAACTGAGATGTGCAATTAAGTCCACAAAAGGCAAGTACTTCATTTATCAAAACAAACCACATTCCTCGTGGCAAGTTGAAAATTTTTTGGTTGTTTTTTTCCCCCTCCTTTATTTACACAATATTCTTATATACTAGTATAGAGTATTTGCCTTTTTTTCCTCTAGTCATCCACAAGATGACATCTTTTACAATATCTGAAATGGAGAAAATAATAAAGAGGAATATTAAGACCTGGCAACAGAAAATACCTTATTTAGTAAATACAAACAATAGCAGAAGGCTGTAACTTCACCTTTACATTTTATTTCACCTCAGCTATGGCATTCCAATCTTTTTTTTTAAACTCTTTTTTTTTTTTTTTTTAATTTCAAATGACCAGAGAGTGACAATGATTTAAAATGAATCAACTTGCAGCTCACCTATACAATGAGGATGTTATCATTTCCTAAAACCAATTATGATTGTCCCCAAAAGACTGGATGTCTAAGCAGCTTTCATACATTTTCCTACTTACAGTTCCATTTAAATTGCACAAAAATATTCTTTCAGGAACTTCCTTACCTCTGAGTTAATTACTTTGATCAGGAAGAAAATGTGATAAACAGTCTTAGTTAACACAGAAAGTTGACGACATCTCTCTAGATACACTTGAATAGAAGGCTCTACCCTTTGCTGCAGTTTACTCCAGAAAAGAGTCAGTTCCCTAGAACAAGAGAGCAACGTTTCAAGGCCAGCAACACAATTTCTCATCTGATTATAAGAAATGCAAAAGTGAGAACAGTTTCTAATTTGTCTTTGGGAAAATGAAAACAGGAATTTACTCACATCTTATCTTACAGCTTTTATTAGTATGTCCACATTATTAATATCCAATTTTAAAAACCACCACAGTGACTCAATTCCAAAAGAAAAGATCTGTATAAAAGCAGCAATGCCACAAATTACATAATCTGTGGGCTCATTATGTGGTTTTGAAAAATTTTACGCTTCCGCATTCTCAGTAATTATTAATAGGTATAGGAGGATCACTTTTCTCTGTGGTACATACATTTTTCTTGAGCTGCTTTATGAATATGAATTCAACTTGCTTTTGTGCGAAATTAGGCTCCAAATCCAAACAGCGATAGTACATTAACTCGGTACTTCATCTCTGATACTAAAAGTTTCCTAAGAGGTTCTCCTTAGGTACAAACAGCCAAGGGTACTGAGTATCCTATAGAATGGTGTACCCTGCAAAACTTTAGCAGAACCTGTTAACACAAAATCCACCACTAACACATGTTCTACTGCTGCTGTACAAGAAATGAGGTGTAGAAGCACAGCAAATCCTCCAAGCCTTTGGAAGCATGACTATGCTGTTAGTGGTTGGAAGCTCAGACTCTTTAACAGCTCGAATATCTGCCAAAAAAAGATCAGTTTGCTATCACACCAGTGACAGCAAACCCTAAACAATAAGTATTTTCATCTATCTAGTTACTTTGGTTAAAATAGTAAAGAGCACCCCAGCTTCAAGAAATTTATCACGATAAACAAATGTGTTATGAAACAAAGACAGAAGGGAAAAGTATTTATGCATTAAATTCATCGTAAGGCTGACTACCTGCCTGCAGATATTAAATTCCTTACTTCTACAGCATAAGATTACTGTCAGGAAAAATTACTAACCAGCTACTACCATTTGTTATTACCTCCTCATACAATGCAGCCTTCAAACTTCCAAAATTGAAGCTAATCTTATAAAATACCTTTTCTTTCTTGAAAAAAAAAAGGAAAAAAAGAAAAAAACCTCACTTTCCAGAAGTCTTATCTCTTTCCTGTTTAGCTCATGGATATTATCAGACAAAAAAAGCCAACTTATAGCTTATGCACCAGCTCTATCTTCCCTAAATAAATTTACACTGCACCAGACAGAAAACAATATTCAAACTCACCAGGCACAGTACATCTCTCCTTGCTGAAGCTGGCGAGATAAAAACGCTGCACATAAAATTAGAGCACTTTTCTCATCTCCATCAGATTCTAGGTTACAGATCATTTCTAGAGCATCTTTGCAATCTACTTCTGCAATCTGTGAGGAAAGAAAACAAGACCAAAACTAAGTATGTGGTTTCAGATAAGCATTAATCTAAAGTTTTGCAAAAAGAATTTGTAACGTAGTGAACAGTTAACTCTTAATTCTATCAGTCTGTGACGCAACTGAAAGAAAACCAGTGTTTTCAGACAGTCAAAATTGATTATGCTAACAGAAAAATCTTTTTTTGAAGCTTGTTTCTTAAAGACATCAGACTCGTCTCTAATATCCCAGTCACAAACTTCTTGGAGTATATCATTAATTATCCATATGTACTGCACTCTTGTGGTAACTGTAATAATAAGATAAACTGCAGCCTAATACAAAAAGACTATTACCTGAAGCTCTAATCCAGTTCACTAGTCCCTGATGTTACTACTGGTTTAATACAATAGCTGGTCAATTAATGACTATGAAAGTTTAACATGAACATTCCTGTATTTTTTCAAAAATTGATAAGGAAGCTGCACAGATGAAGCAGATCAACTGAACGCCTACAAGAATATTACAGTTTATACAATGTAATTTAATATAAACATTTGAGCCACAATGCAAGCACTTAGCTTCATAGTAAAACAAAGCAAAAAAGTCACCCAGCAGTACTAGACAATTATATCAGTAATGAATCAGCACAGTTGTTGAAACTACTACAGTCTATTTTGATTCTCAGCAGACTAGTTTGATTACATCAATTAGCACATCTGGCAGGACATTCTTCAGTGTTGGCAGCTGAAGAACAACTTGGCCATTCCAACTGCACTGTTGAAAATCTCTCGAGTAATCACAAGAAATCCCAAAGCTAGGAAAAGAAGCCTCAATCCAAATAACTAGATAGTTTGGTATTTTGGATACAGTGGCAGCGCAGTTTGGTTTGGCATGACAGTATACAGATACTGCCCCAGCAATTACGCTACCATTTTGAAAAATACAGCTCATTTTTTCCTCTGAATTGTGGATTTGTAAATACACAAATAACCCTTCACTGCCAGTCATTTGAGGTTTAAGAATCTCAAGGTCATCTTCTAAGGAAAACTGTTTCTCTCAAGACCTCAGAGAGGACAGACAAACATAACTGTCATACCAACTCAGATAAAGCCTGCTTTGCTCAGCACCTCCTCTCAGAGGGGGCCCATCAGTGAAAAGCTTACGGAAGAATATGTGATGCTGATCTTAAAATAAAAGCATGTTTTTTTTTTTTTCTGAATTGTTTTTCCAGTCTATCAGAATTTATATGGGCTTCTAGCAACAGTCTGTACAGATTGTGCCACCAAGCCTGTATGTCTTGGCATTTCACATCCTGCAGATTTGAATTCTTCACATTTTTGAAGCAAACTATTAGATTAATTCAAGCCGAAAATGAGCACAAATGCTACTTTGCTGCCTGTTTTAAATGGATATAATACCAGACCACTAGAGTGATCTGCATTTTTCATACTTTCATTTAATGTCCATTTTCTCATACTATTCTCAAACTACGGAAGGGCGATCCCTTTCAGTTCAGAAGTTCAGCCTGACACATTATTACATCTGCCTTCTGGTTTGTAATATATGAACTTTGCAAAACGATTAGTACTACTGCAAGCTGCTGCATCTGAAGCTGTGCAAAGTTAAGCAGTCCAAGCTAAGGAAACCGAGGTTTGGAAATACATGTATTAGGTTATCTGAGATAACCCCTGTGTGTGCTATGACATCCTACGAAACAAGGCTATCCCTTCCTTGTGTCCACTGGAGTCACAATTCAGCCACTGATTGAGCCCATTCTGCTTTGGACCAAGACAGGACTGAGTAATGAAGGAAGCATGTTTACAGAGTCACAAATTCCAAGTTTAGTAAACAAACACAAGATCACACAGTCCTGCCATAGCTTCTCTTATTGAGTTCATGCTGGGATTCCCGAGCCTGTTCTGAAAAGGCCTACAGCAGCCAGAGGTGGGTGTGTAAGACGGATCCTACCTCCCTTAGGCCAACATGCCCAGGGAGATGTTGTCATCTTAGAATTTAGTCAACCTCTCAGGTAGGAGGCTCTTCCAACTCCAACTGCATAATTTTCATCTCTTTTAAGACCAACTTCAACACGCTTACTACTTATCACTAGCATAAAAAGATGATAGAGACAAAAAAAATCAGCAAAGAGATGCAGTCAAAATATCCTGATGGTTGTGTTAGCTTTCCCTTAAGAAGAGTGAAAACTTGCCAGCAGTGTGCCCAGGTGGCCAAGAAGGCCAATGGCATCCTGGCTTGTATCAGGAATGGTGTGGTGAGCAGGACTAGGGAAGTAATCCTGCCCATGTACTTGGCATTGGTGAGGCCTCACCTCGAGTACTGTGTTCAGCTTTGGGCACCTCAGTACATGAAGGACATGGAGGTGCTGGAGCAGGTCCAGAGAAGGGCAGCAAGGCTTGTGAAGGGCTTGGAGAATATGCCCTATGAGGAGCGACTGAAGGAACTGGGGCTGTTTAGTCTGGAGAAGAGGAGGCTGAGGGGAGACCTTATTGCTCTCTTCCAATACCTGAAAGGTGCTTACAGTGAGAGCAGGGTTGGTCTCTTCTCACCGCTGACAGGTGACAGGACGAGGGGAAATGGCCTTAAGTTGTGCCAGGGGAGGTTTAGGTTGGATATCAGGAAACACTTCTTTACAGAAAGAGTTGTTAAGCACTGGCATAGGCTCCCCAGGGAGGTGGTTGAGTCACCATCGTTTAAAAACCGTTTGGATGTGGTGCTCAGGGACATGATTTAGAGGAGGGTTGTTAGTTAGGGTAGTATGGGTAGGTCGTGGTTGGACTCAATGACCTTTAAGGTCTTTTCCAACCTGAGCAATTCTATGATTCTATGAAGAAGAAGAAAAAAAAAAAAGCTCCAGTAAAACTTTGGGGAGGGGTGAGAAATGAAGATGTCACCTGAAAGAATGCAGAATTACAAAGCCGTCATCTTGTTTCTGACTTTTGCATTTAAAGGTGAGAAGAACATTTCAAACTAGATCAAGTATCTGATTTCATCTTCAATTTCACCACCTTCTTTAAGTAAATTGTTATTTCCTGACATGGACACTTAGGTCAAAAACATTGTGTTTTTTGTCTGAACTGAAAGTAGCACCTAGGGGCTCCATCCTATGTGCTAGGTGCTTTGCAGAAAGTTACAGTTAAATTTGTAAGAGTGGCAAAACCTGCACTTCACTAACAGGAACTAAGGCAGAAATTTCAATATTTTAAGCAAAATTAAATGTAGCATTGTGGTAGAGCCAGAAAATATCTACTAGGGACCTAATATTACACTTCCACAAGTGTTTTAATTAAGAATCATTACTAACAGTTTAAAAGTGCCTTAAATGAAAAGAAAAATACGATAATCAAAGTACATTAACCATATTTAAAAACAAAGTATCTTCTACACGAAAGCAGTCTAATTCTACCTGGTGATTTCACTGTTATTAAAGAAATAAGTCTTTATTTTTTTACTTACTTCCTCCATTAGCTTTTCATTTGGCGATCCTGAACAAAGACAGACCAGGTAGGTTTGCTTGAAATTGCCTTGTGCACTGATTTCTGGATGGTCAGAGCAGAGTTTTGCCAGGGCAGTAGCTTGTATTAATTGCTTTGTTTTCATAAGGTGTTTAATACGCATATCCAGCAGGACAGGGCCTTCAAACACTAAAAATTCATTCACTTCAAAGAAAAACAAGCCAAAATATTACACATACGTTTCACAGCAAATTACAGAATTAACAGATAGATGGCATTTACTCATTCATCGTTAGCCTACAGAATTTATACAAATAAAACAGGGTACAAAAGGTATGAAGCATAGACAAAAAGCATCTTTGAGACCTGTACTTATTTACTACAAGGATTCTCTGCTACAGTAAACCCTTTATCCTACTTGCAAGTTTTAATTCATCCTTATTTCTTGGCAAAATAGCCGCACGCAAAACAGATTTAAAGAGGCAGACAGATGTTAAAATGTTTAGGTACCACTTAATTATAATTCTACAGAAAGAGAACACAAAGCCACTACTCCGCTCACATCCTTCCTTATGCTTTTGTGTTATATCACTGCTAAAAGCTGCATTTTAAAGACCTTAGTACTGAAGGATAAAGGTGATGTAGTATCTGAAGTTCTTTGAAACACTGATAAATATTTCATATTATGCATCCTTACAATGCAGTTAAACTCCCTTTTAAAGTTTTTCAGTCAAATAAGAGGCTTGTCTTGTAAACACTTGACTGTGTACAGATTAAAATTCAAAGTCATGGGAATGGCTAGATTGTATTCGGTTATACTCTGTAGACACACTGCTGTTAAGAGTCAAAACTCCGCTGTGCCTACTCCAGCACGATGTGCTTCAGTGAAAGGTTGAATACTCCTATGGAAGAGGAGAAGACAGGTTGTTTCCACTCCTACAAATACACCTCAGGTCTCATCCAGATCTTTAAGTTCTGATGAAAATTATTTCACTTTTGAAGTATGAAGCATAATATTACACCTAAAATATTTATTTAAACTGGATAGACACAGACAATCCTTGTTTAATCCTTTTGGCATCAACCATTCACTGTGACAAATGCTTCTACAAGCTACAGTTATATACTGCATGAAAAGGATCTTTTTAACACATTCACACACAATACAAGTTTTGACTGTTTTCCCTACAAACCTTAATGTGATTATTTCCAGCCTGTGAGTATTTGCATCACCCCTTCCTGAAACCATCTGGACATTTGATGTGCAATGCTCACTTTTTGATAAATACTGATAGAAACATTTCTTACATTCCTCTGAACACATTGCACTGAATTTCACTTCCATCATGTCACCCATTCACCCAGTTTATTATATTCTCTTCATTTCCAATGTCCTGTTAGATCTTGATGAAATAATCAAGTAATTTCAGCATCTATAAAACTGATTACCTCAGTTTGTTATTTGGGATATTAGTATATTGAACGTGAGGTTTGTTGGAAGAAAACAACAAAACTAATTCTTTACTTCCTCCCTTCCTAGTTAGCTTTTGATTCATGACTGCCTTCCATTTTATCTCATGATTTTTCCTCTTCCAGCTACTTACATAGGGTATTACTAAAAGATTGTCTTGCAATTGAAATTAGGTCAACCACTCTCTTCAATCAGAAGCATGTATATTTAGGGCAGAAAATACTGCCTTTTGCAGACGCAATGCCAGCTAGACCTCATCATTATCTTTCACACATTTTAAGGTTTCTGGTTGAATCATTTCAACCAGCTTATTAGTTATTTGTTCAGAAATATTCCACGCTATTACAAATGATCATCCTTGGCTCACTGATGTGTAAGAGTATTCAATCAAGTAAGATTTTCTTCCTCTCTCCATGTCAATGAAGATATAAACAGTTTTTATTCATGCTGTAACAAAGGAGGACTATAGCACACTAACAGAAAATTAGTAGATGGCAGTCATTTTTGCATTTATGATAAGCTGATAAGACACTTGCCTTTCAAATAGAGTAAGCAATGTTTTTCTGGTGTAATTTCCAGTCCTTTATTAAAAAAAATAATAAATCATACTCTCGTCAACCCACAAATGACCCAGTGATTAATTACATTCAATAGTTTTAGCTTTGCCCTTCCTCCTACCAGGTAGGTACCAGCAATCCCTTCACCCACAGTGTTTACTCTGTCAGCTACTCTGCTTCAAATAACATTGGAACATTTTACCTTATTTCTGTAACAAGATATGGGAAGACTTTAGAGACTTTAAGCTATACTGGTAATCCAGGACGTTTCACTCTGATTTAATTACGATATTTAATATTTTAGGGACTTTGCTTTAGCTACCAGGCCTCAGTATAATCCTTTCCTTTAGTGTTTTACTGCTTCAGTTAGCTTACCTTACATAATCATCAGAACATTTTCTGTTATCAGCTCAACAAGAAGCAGGAAGACCTCAGGGTTAAAGCTACATATTACTTCTTAAGTCTTTATTCTAATCCAAGTGATTACAGTTAATATTTGAAAGCTCACTCAAAATACAAGTTTTAATTATGTTTATTTCATAGATGAACTATGCAGTGTATTTTAAGACGAAGGATAGTGCCAGGGTCGAGGGAGTAAGTCCATAGCAGTAAGCAGTCTTAAACACAAGACTCTGCTTGTTGATTTTTATTATTATTATGTTTTATGAATCTATTTTATAGCGTGACGTCTTACTTAAGAGTTATTGCAGACAAATTGTTAATTTAGTGTAACAAATATAACTTCATAAAAATGCTTTGCTATACTTTTCAGGTCAAATCAGTTAATCTTTATGAGTACAAAACCTACATCATTTTTAGTAAATACTTCAATTTAACAACAACACGATTCTTTCAAGAATTAGTAAATGCTGGTTTTGTGCACTATTCACTGACATTTCAAACTTACATTTGTGCAAGACGCATGCAAAATACACTTCAAAATATACAGTTAAAATGAGAAGAAAAAAGATGAGCAGATGACATCTGATAGATGGTACTTTGATCCAGTAACTCTGACAAACACGGATATACTGGACTCTAACCTTCTCGATGTTTTCCCTCACATTCCCTCACATCCCACAGCTGAAGCGTCACTACCAAGTGATTCTATGTCAAGTCCACAAGAACTACTATGAACCTGTAATACAGGCAATGCTTACAGCATACATGAATTAAAAAAGAGAAAGGATAATCTTTGGATTAGTATCACAGAAGAGCATGAATAAGCTGTGAACACAGTCTTGTAGTAACAAGTTCTCTCTGGTGGACCGTCCACATGTATATCACATTTTGGATGACCAGAAGACTTGTAGAACACAAAGCAATGATTTTTTTGCCTTACTCAAAACACTCATAATCCTACTACTCTAGTCTCTGCCAATTCTTGGGTAGATAAAAATCAATCTACCAGAGACCTTTATTTCTTCACAACCTCACTCTGGCCAAGGAGGATGAATGAAGGCAAGAGGTGAATGTACATGTGGACTATCCATCTCAAAGAACTTCAGTTACTAGTAAGTAACCTCTTTAGTCATCTTCAAGTGTTAGTCCACATGTGCGTTCACACTGTGGGTGACTCTCAACTGTACTGGATACTTTCATATTTACCTGGAGCTGGGTCTCAGAATCCTTCATGCAAACAACATCTCAGCACAAGTCTGCTGAATGCAGCACCAATCCTGGATGCTTGTACGATGGCATAATGTCTGGTGAAAGGGTAAAAGAAGTTCCAGGTGGCTGCTTTGCATATACCCAGGATGAAAACACTTTTAAAAAAATACTTTTTAACTTTTAAGTGATGTTGCTGGTATCAGTTGAATTCTGGAGATGGGTGCTCTGATTATTCAAAACAGTTCCATGCTGGCTGCTCAAATTCTAGCCTTCCCTATGATCCAATATCTTTCCCTTGATAATCTCTGAATAGAGATGGTTGTATCCTTGAACATCTCTTCAGTGGGACATTCTTCAGAAATCTGCCTACTACACATAAATCTATGAAAAATTCAAAAACTTAATTCTTGACATCAAGGTTTAAATCTCTAAGGATAATCAGAATCAGGTAAAGGAAAAAACAAACAGAACCCTCTCTTTTTATACGGTTATCTCAGAACATTTTTCCTCTGGATAGTTCCTCCATCCGTCCTCAGTACCAGCTGAGGTGATACCAATGACAGCAGAAGCTTAGTTTTGGAGGATTTCATGATAACTACAAGGAAATGACAATGTCTAGGATGGAAAGTGGTTCACGCTGAAGAATGCAAGCCACACTGACAGAAAGTGATAGTAGACATGCAATGGTGCTCTTAACATTGTATAGATTTTCACACAACTCAAAATACTTAGCCATACTTTAGTTTTCAATCTTTGGGATCCTAGGCAATAAGGCTGTTCACATTAGGTGTCCAACTTCAAGAAAGGTAAATTCTGGTTGTTTTGAATTCAGATCAGCCATAAATTGAATCAAAATTAAAATTAGGAATGACCTAAAATTAAAAATCTGATAGTTCAGGAGGCTAGTAAGACAAAAGACCCACTCCTAAGTAAAGAATTAAGATCATCTTACTAAGGTTTCCTTCCCTAACCAATCAATGAAGCAGGGAAACATGGAAAATTCCTCTCTCCAGATAGATATAAGCACTGGTTGCTCATTAGCGTTCTGATGCAATCTCAAGAAAAACGACATTCCTGCAGTTGAAACCTGAAACGATGGCAGATCGAGTCAACATAAAAATGCAATACAACATCTGATAGAGGTATGAAAACAGTTCTGAGTACTAAGGCAGATGAATCACTTTCAGACTTGACAGTGTTCACAGTTAGTACTGTCATCTTGAATCTAATGATGTGGATGAGATGTCACTTTCATATGTCTAAGATGTATTTTCAGATTTCTTTCTGCTTTGGTACTGGGACTAGTTAGCCCCACTATTTGAGGTCAGGGAAAACTGGTTGAGCAGTGGTCCGCAGTGAAGAATGTTACCAATATATTCATAAGGGATCTCTGCAGTGCTGTGTGGGAATGTTGGTACTTTGCCATCTTAGTGACCCAGTGGGATCATGTAACTTTGGTTGATCTCTCAAGTCTCAACTGTCCATGGTGCTACTACATAAGCCAAACTCAAAATTTGATAAATATTACTTAAAGACACAAGAGACAGGTTTAGGAAGAAAAAAAAGACAAGAAAATATACATGAACAAACAAGTAGCTTATAGCACCTGAGCACACTTTTAAGAAATTACACTGGTGAGGAACCAGGACTTGAATCAAGAAGTTGAAGGCCTGGACACATAATTGTTGCGGGTGTTAATGTATAAAGACACTGATAGGGATCAGAAGCAAAAAAGAAAAAAAAGTTTGTGGAACTGAAATACTGAAGGGGGAAATCTGCTTTTCTTGGAACTGTGTGGACATTCTTCAAATGAGCATGATTCGTGACACGACACAGTACCAAGCAGATTCAGGAAACTCAAAAGGAGATTCTTTCAGGAAAAAAAATAGAATATTCTCAATCTCAGGCGGGCAGTCACAAGTAGTGCTATCAGCTCCAGATGTCCACTTACGGGGGCCCACAGATGATCTTCAAAGTCCCTACTGACAATTCAGTTTCAGAAAATAAATTATCTTCAGAGTCACAAGTCAAGAATAACAAAAATGCATATATAAATACATGTAACACAAAAAGACAATGCCTATGTTCCACTTGCATAGGTAGAGGTTTTATTTTCTTCAGAAACAATCTAAATGGGTTATCATCATTGTAGAAGTTGTCAAAGAGGTTTATTTGATGACATTTATCACATAATCTGGTAACTAAAGTCAGATTTCCCAACATTTATATTCATAGATGGGTTAATAAACCAGCCAATTCCAATGTTTGTCACTCAAGCAGGTGACAAGTCAAGCACTTGGAGAGTGTTTCCAATCTGAAAATATTTTATGTATGTGCACACATGCAAATATGTATCTACAACATCTGTAATTATTGCAATACATTTCACGACAGATTTTACTATTTCATACGCTGCAGGTTCATAGCACTGTATAAAAATATTGTAGAGAAGTAGGAATATATATCAGCATCAAATAAAACAGTGACAAGTACACTGCTCTTGTCAGCACTCCAACAACTGAGCACCCACTCTTTTCTTTTTTTTCTTTTTTTTTTTGACCTCCTTAGTGTGTGGATCCTTACAGACATACAGTCATCAGAAAATCGAGCGGTGCAGTCAGGAGAAGTCATTACTTAATGACAGGGCACTCAGAGAACAATCTCCCTGGCATTTTACGAAATTGGCACTTCTGGTTCGTATTTAAGTAGAATCTATTCAACCATCCATTCCTAAAAGTGGAAGATCAAGAGTCCAGTAAACCGGAGTTTATACTCGCTTGACTATAATCAGAACAAATCAGATGTGTTATCCAGTCAGTTATAATCGTCTCTCACCCCATGTACGACATTTGATCAATTTGAAAACAGAGAATTTAAAAAAGTATCTGATTCTGTGATGAAACGGACACCTGGTTGTGTTTCCTGCAGCAGATGCAAAGAGGCAAAATGACCTTCAGGAATCAACAGCAGAGATATTCAAGACGATAAATGACCCAAATTCTAGCAGCTGTTCACTTGGCATTTTGGTTCATTTGGTTCAGAATCTGAACGGGCTGAAATTTCTTTGGTTCCGTCATAATTGAGGCTAACAAGACTGAAAATTAGATAAAATTAAGATGATGAAATAAATGAAAAAGAAACCAATGACAACAGGAAAAGAGGATGGTGCTTAGGTAAAAACATTTCCAGTCTCAACTGTCACACAGTTGCTTGAGTGCATGCAAAGAAGAGCAACAAAGCTGCTGAAGGGACTGGAAAAACAAGAGTAATGAGGAATGGCTGGGGGAACTGGGCCTGCTTCATCTGCAGGAAGCTGAGGGGAGACCTCATCACTCTCTAGAACTACCTGGGGCTGCAGCAAGGAGGGCGTCTCTTTTCTCAAGCAACAAGTGGTAGGATGTGAGGAAACAGTATCAAGTTGCACCAGAGAAGGTTTAGATTGGATATTAAGAATTTCCTCATGGAGAGGGTGGTCAAGCATTGGAACAGGCTGCTCAGGGCAATGGTGGAGTCCCCATTCCTGGAGGGATTTAAGAGAGGTGGAACTAGGGGTCAGGGTTCAGTAATGGGACTCAGTACATCAGCTTGATGGTTGGATGTGATGATCTTGGAAGGTCTTTTCCAAGCTATATGCTTCGAGGATCTCCAACAGATATGTATTTATACTAATTGTTACATAAAGACTGCACTGATCAAATTTGCCAGATTATAGCATTCCAGTGTAACAAGCTGACTATTTTAACAGTTGAGATCTCCTGTAACAGCAAAGAACAAAACCTTGAAAGCAAAGTTTGTAAATACTCTGGAGATTGTTATACTGAAATTAATGTGGAACGGTTTTTACACTGTCCTTATTATCTGAATGGGGAGGCAAACACTCCTTTTGAATACAGGGAAGCTACACAAACTCATAAGCACCAAGCACACTTTTTTTTTTTAATTTTTACTTTTTTAAATTTAAATGTTTTCCATTTTCATAAAGAAACTCATCAGTACCTTTAGAATTCTCCTCCTCCCAAATGTTGTGTACATTGGTGATGCTTTGCAGAAGGGGTAACGCTTACCTTTCGATGACATTTTATCACGACATGTAATCTTGTGCAATTTAGGCAGGCAGCATTTTCTACCATCAAGAGAAGTAATAACTCTAACAGGAGTCACTCAAAAGGGCAGTCAGTCCTTGGAAGAAGCATTCTTGAATAAAATACATTCAGAACTAAAGGGAACCCTGTAGTGCCAGTAGAAGACTTGTTAGGAAAACACTGATAAGATGAATTCTCATCACAACAAGATGCACGTTTGAATTCTGAAGGAACTCAAATACAAGGCAACCAAATACTAATTCCACCTCTCTCTTAGAAGCATCTTACCGCTGCTAAAAGATGGTTGATGTAAAGCTAGTATAAGAGTATTCTGGAAGATTCTAAAACTGCATGCCAATCTAACATCTGTATTATATAAATAAATTATCAGAAGTGACAAAATGCAAATCTTCTGCAAGGTTAAGGATGATTCTGTAAAAAGCATCATATTATATATTCCTTGAACTTATCAGAGGGAATTATGAGAATGTGGGTAAGAGAGATCCAGTTAATTTTCTAAAGGTATTAAAGGAAGTCTCTAAAATCTTGTAAAGACACTAAGCAATCTCGGTATTAGAAACCAGACACTTACACGGATAAATTAGCAGTAGAAAGAAGAGAAAGAAGAAAGACTCCCTCTGAATTCACTGAGGACCCCTACTAGCACTTTTATAAACATCTGGAAGATGGAGTAGCACACAAAGTGACAAAACATGCTGATAAAAGTATATTAAAATAAGTCAATTGTAGAAGACTGAAGAGGACCGCAATCTAGTAAGTGACATAACAGCCAAAATGTAAATGCTGATAAAAATCCCCAAGTGATTTTTGTGGCAAAAACCCCCACAATTGTAACTTTATATGCAGGAAAATAGACTGTCTTAGAGAAATATCATAAAGCTGTGAAACGGATACTACTACTCAGTAAACAAAGTGGGACTAAAACAGAGGTTTAAGAAAATGCTGCTTCAGTGTTCAGTCAAAAAGTAAGCTTAATATTAGGAAATCATGACAGGGATACAGAAGGAAGTGGGAATTCAGTACATGTACAACTTGACTACTGAATAAACTTCAGCCTTTTGTATCAGAAATGGCCAGTGAAGTTGGAAGACAGTATGGAAGACTAAGAACACCACAGTAGAAAGACAAGCAGGGATACAATAGCAGTCTAACAAATCACATCTTACTGAAAAGATGCATCCATTAGAAGATGCAAGTAATAGTTTACTTTTTCAAAAGTAAAGAATATCACACAATATGAGCAGGTGTCACGCTAAATGTAAGAGACACTACTTGAGAACTGTGCAATTCTGCCAGATACTTAGATGTGATGGATCATACAGATTCTAAAACCAATTAGGCAGTCTCAAAGAATAAATAAAAAAAAAATCAGTCAAGACTTATTAACACAGAGATAGCAATTCTGAATTGCAAATCATTGGCACCTGCAACAAGAAATCAGGAAAATATCACTGTACACCTATGTTGTTCGTGCACTGTTCCCTATGCAACTGCTGTTAGCCAATCTCAGAACTCTAGGCTAAATAAATATTCAGTAATGTCCCACTTTGCATTTCATAGCTGAATAAATGCCATACTCATTTTAAATATAATTTTATTCTTTATGTCAAATGGTTTTTGTATAGCAAAACTGAACTTACCTAATTCTAAAATATGCAACCTCCCCTCGCACAGCTTATAGAGATCTCTAGCTATGATTACGTTTTATGCAAGTTACTCAACCTATATTATTGACATATTCTTATGAACATACTGTTTTATTAATTCAAATAATGCCACAAATATATTTTATTCATATAGCTTATAAATGAATCACAACCTATATTGAACAAAAGGCTTATTTATCAAAATAATATTCCAGTGCATTCAAATACATTTTTTTCCCCAGTGATTGCTTTAAATTTTACCTTTCTCGGGATCCAACTGCTCCTGGGAAAGAATACCACACAATACCGGGTTCTTCCACACTCCCTTCTCTTGAGTAAGCGTAGTTAAAATATGCAGCTCCCGGCTGCCATTTTCCATCAAGTTTTTATGAGCCACCTGAAGAATGTTTTACGAAACAATGTGTTGTTAAAAAGAAAGAAGAGAAACATCTGTCTTTTACATTCTTCTATATCTTACGTAAAAACAAACAAAAAATCTCCACAAGCCACCAGACAAAGAGTTAAATGTGTATCAAAATGATCTTAACATTCAGCCTATAACAGTATTACTTCTGTCTCCACTTTCTAAGGCAGAGAAACCTCAATCTCAGGAGGGGGACTGAACACCCCCAGTTTGCAGTGTGATTTATCAACAAAGCTACTTCAGAAACTACAATTTTGACATGTGCTTCCCTCTTCAAAACTGAGGATGAGAAAAGTCTCTTGCACACATCTTGGTGTGACACCAGCTGTAAGACCTGATGGTTCTACTCAAATATGATGAAGGTAGACTGAATTCCTAAAATTAACTGAAATACCTTCTTCTACACTTCAATAGCAGGATTGGTTCTGGAAGCAGAGTTCTATTTGGGAGCAAACTAAATTGACTGAAAACTCTGAGGATTACATAGCAATGCACAATTAATGCCAGTCCTGAAAGAAGAAATGGCTCATTTCAATCTCTTCACATTTCTTTTACTTTCCCACCTGCTCTGAAGGCTATGGAGCCTCCCAGCATAAACACGTCTCTTAGGAGTTAATCTGCATTAGGCAGATGCTAGTAGAAAATCACTCTGAAAATCAGCTTTGGATTTTCCTCTATTATTTAGGCTGAAAATTACGAAGTAGCTGTATCTCATCTTTTTTGCTGTTATTATTTCACTCTCTCTACCCCACTACACATTTTGATAAATTACAGAATATCCTGAGCTGAAAGGGACCAATGAGAATCACTGAGTAAAACGCCTGGCTCCACACGTGACCACCCCAAAATTCAAACCCTGTGTCCAAGAGCATTGTCCAAATGTTCCCTGAACTCTTGCAGCTTGGGGCTGTGACCACTGCTCTGGGGAGTCTGCTCCATGACCGACCACTCTCTTGGTAATGAACCTTATCCTAATCCCCACCTGCCCCTCTCCTGACACAGCTCCATGCTATTCCCTCAAGTCCTGTCACTGTCACCAGAGAGCACAGATCAGCACTGTCCTTCCAATTTCCCTCGTGATGGAGATGTTGGCCGCCACAAGGTCGCCCTCTAGTCCTTCACCATTTTTATCGCTCTCCTTTGGACATATTCCACTACTTTTACATCCTTCCTATATTGTGGAGCGCAGAACCACCCACAGTACTCAAAATGAGGCTGCAGCAGTTTTGAGGACAGTGGGACAACTTCTTTTAGCTATACTGTGTCTGATGCATCCCAGCATACAGTCTGCCCTTTTGGCTGCAGGGGCACACTACTGATGCTTGCTGAGCTTAACATCAACCAAATCCTTCCTCTGCAGGGTTGCACTACAGCTACCTGCACTCCAATCTATAAAGTACATCCAGGATTACACCATTCTAGGTGCAGAATCTGGCATTTGCTCTTGTTAAATGTTACATGATTGGTTATTACTCAAGATTTCCCTTTAAGTCCTCTCTAACCTCAGGGCAGTTAATGGCTCTTCCTACGTAGTTCATAATCATCTGCAAACTTATTTAGTGGGCACTCAAACCCAGTGTCCAGGTCATTGATAAAAATACTGAAGAGAATTGGCCGTAAAATTGGGAATGCCACTAGTGACTGGCTGCAAGCCTGATATTACCCCATTTCTACCCTATCCCTATTCGAGCCCTATCCTTATGCCAATTGTTCACTCATCATATTTGTACCTAGCTGCACGCTGGATATTTAGTCCAGAAGGATACCATGAGGGAAAATATCAGACATTTTTCTAGAATACACAAAACACCCATTCCCACATCCTCATCATAAAAGGATGTTAAGTTGGTAAGGCATGACTTCATAAATCCATATTGGCTTTGATCAATATGAATTGTCATTTAAGTACTTTTCAATAACTCACAAAGTAATATTCTTCATAATTTTGCCAGGCATGAAACTGAGACTGAGGCCTATAATTGCCAGGGTCCTCTTTTTTTTTTGGCCTTCTTGAAAACTGGAATAATATTTGCTAGCTCCCAGTCAACCGAGCAGCACAATTTGCTTCAACATCCTTGTCTGAAAGCAGAGCTCTGTTTGTAACCAACTAGTGCCCTGCAGAAGATCTAACAATCTGGAAGCTTTGGTAGATGTTGATAAGATAGATCATTCATAAAATAAACCTCAAGTGTACAACTGTAAACAGCAAAGAATAACTTACACAATATTATTCTATTATTATTTCTAACAGTTTTTTTAATAAAAGAAGCATATTTTAAAGCGTGAACTTTCTTTCAAGTATTTAAAAGAAGTTTTTTCTCCAAAGCTGCTTCACGAAGTATGAAATAGACAAGTGATACAATTGACAGCAATTGTTTCAAAGTATACCGAACTTATAGCTGAAGGGCTTGATCTTTATCATCCAACAGGAAACAAGTCTTCAGGCATACTACATAATATCCTTACATTTCCAACACATTTTTGAAAGCTAGCCAGTCCTCATTGCTCAAACTCACCTGTACAAAAGCCTGAAATTCTTCCCACTTATTTTCAGGTAAATCAAGGGGCAGACAAAGCAGAAGTTCAATACAGCTTCTGGAAGGCAAATATGAATATTATTTGATGCTTTTTTTTTTTTTGCTTTTAAAATGTATAATAAACAGTTTCTTATTCTAGTATCCAAATAGCCATTTGTTTAAAACGCCAAAGTTGCAATACAGTTTATTTTGCTTGAACAGATAAAGAGAAGGTGGTCTTGGATACTTTCGCATAATTTAGAAAGCAGTCTCTCTAAAAAACAATAATTTCAACAACAACAAAAAAGAACAAATAAAAGGATTTTTCATCAAAGTCCAACACTGTAAACAACTTGTTAACAACTGTGTACATTGATGCATTTTCACACTGCATGTGGATCAACACTAACAGTGTACTTCAAGTTAGGGATGCTGGCTTGTCCTAGATTAGAGGAGTCCTAAAGACTGATCCATCTCCAATAACCAAAGACATTAATTCTCATATACAGCATTCACCATGAGGAAAGAAAGTGTTTCCCAACTGCACTGGGGCTGGCTAGGATGGAGCTCACGTTCTTCATGGCAGCTTGTACGGTGCTTTCAGCAAAACAATGATTTTAACAGCCATTTTAGCTTCTGTTCCACACTGTTCGTACAGCATCCAGGCCCTCTCTTTGTCACTCTGCCTCTCAGTGAACAGACTGGGAGATGTGCAAGAGACTAGAAGAGGGCACATGCAGGAAGATGACCTCAACCAATCATGCAACCTCACGCCATGCAACATCCTGCTCAGCAATAAAAAGGGGTAAAAGGGAATTTACAAAGGTTATCCATCTTTTGCAGAGGAACAGGCTGAGCATCGGTCTACCTGTGAGAAGCGTTATGTGACTGCCTCTGAATTGCTTGTTTTGCTCTGTTTTCTTCTTCCACTTCTCACTTACTTATTAAATAATTATTACCTTGACACACCACAAGTTTTCTACTTCTATTATTCCTTTCTTGTTCTTCTCAGCAAACAGTTGCCTGGTGCTTAGCTGCCTACCAAGATTAACCCACACCATCAACCTATTTAGAATTTTTATGATAGTAAACTGAACTGAGAAAGCATTGAGACAGTGAAAAGTTAAGACTATACAGTTTGGGTTTAGTAAACAAAAAACATACTCACAGTGCTAAACGTTCGAGCACAAAGGCTACATTTTCACACTCAGAGGTAAGATAAGGTCGTGCTTTAACGTAACTTCGGATAGCCACTGTATACACCTCCAACAGGGGCAGAGGATCTTCTGAGGTTTTCCACTTTTCTGCATACTCCAGCAAGGTCTGTCCAGGGAGAGGAAGAAACACGTACAACGTTTAGGAAAAAATACAAGTTTTTAATTTTGTACTCCTCACTAACAAGACTTTCATTCTTTATCATTATACATACTGCTTTAATAGGAATTACGTAGGTTGCTCCGAAAGTAGTGCCTCCTACTTATTTCCATGGAAACAACAACAGATACAAAGGGCACAATAACACCAATTGATAAAACAGATTTTCAGCTGCAAAACACTATTTTGAAACATAATCATCACCATTAGCTGTGCACTTTTGCTAGTGAAGAACAAGAGCCTGCATGCCACGATTGTCAAATTACACACCACTGGAGGTGACCCGTTGCCACCTCTGCTGAAATGCACCACTCATTGCCACACTGTGCTCACGCCCACTGTTTGGTGTCTATCAACGTTCAGCAAGCTTTGATGAATGTCAATGGGTGCTACTTCTTCCATATGGAGGAATTAAATGCCACACCTTCACACTTCCATGTCAAACGCCATGTTTTCAGACTGTCCCTCAGCTGCCACCTGTCACATGGCAATAACATATAACAGAATACTGACGGGAAGGTTTAACCTCTACTGCCATCCCACCAACATCCACCTCTGACACAGCGGGCCAATGTAATAAAACAGAAAGCATTACCCTTGGAGCAGTCATCATAAATGCTTTCAGAAATGTATTTTTTTTTCCATAAAATACACTGTTTCATTAAAAATTGAAACTTAACCCCCCCCCCAACACACTAAGAATTGCTCACTGATCATATAAAAGTCATATGAGTGACAACTTCCCCCCATTGTAACACCTGATGATTCAGTCTGCATTCACGTTTTCTGAATATAAAAGCCTAAAGAGCAAGTTTGGGAACACAGATAATCTTTTTTTCCCCCCAGACACTCATGAGTGAGGCACCAAAATAAACATCTTTAGATTCACATCTGTACAGTTTAGCTTCTAAAGCAAGTAAATCAAAGCATTAGCTTTATCTTAGATTCTATACTTTCAGGAGTTCTGCCATCTTGCCAAACTAAGCATTTTGAAGGCTACAAATATACATCCAAAGCTCATTAGTTAAAAATCCATTTTCCTATTTGCCACATGAATAGAAAAAATGATTTGGAAATAAAACTAAGTAGAATGAACTGATCAGAATAGGACTGATTAGAACACGCAACTCCGCAGGGATGGAAAAACCACCACCACCACCAAAAGTACAGAAGGCTTCCATTCATGTCAGGGAGGACAGGGGAACTCAGACATACGTTTAAGTTGGAAAAACGACCATAGTTCTCACATCGACGTACAAAACTTCCCCCTTGGATCTCTGCTCTCAAGTCTAGGGCAGCATAACTGGTTGGCAGACAATTTCTGCACTGTTGTAGACTGCAGCCTGATGCATTAAGATGATGGGTGTTGCTGTTTACTTTTTGGGGGTGTAACAGGTAGAAATCTCATGGTAACAAACAGCAATTTAGATCATCCAACACCCCACTCAAAGAAGAAGCATTGGAATAACCTGTATGGAATAACACCCTATGAGGATATACACCCCATGAGTATCCTGAAGGACAGAGATTCTACAACCTCTAAGAGTAACCTGCTCCTGCATTTGACTAATGTTTACTGTGGCTCTTTCTCACCAGTATCACAATGCAGCCCCACAAGTGCTGAGTAAAGGGACTGATTACCCCCATGGCTTCACTCACCTTAACACAGAATGAGCACAGGGTGGGCTACTCAGCTGCTCAGCTCTCTGTCCAGCAGGACAGCAGGGCTTTCCCTGCAGAGCTGCTCTCCAGCAGTTGGCCCCAGGCTGCAAAAGCACAGGGCGTAGCCTCAGTTCGCCTGAGCTGAACTCCCTCAGCCCATTCCTCCAGGCTGTGGAGGTCCCTGCGAGCAGTAACCTTGACTTTCAGCACGCGGAATGCTCCCATCAATGCAGTACCATCTGCAAAACAGCTCATGGTGCACTGCCCTCCCATCTCCTTCACCGGTAAAAAGTCACAGAGCTCGTGCTCCAGCGTCAAGCCTAGACAGGATGCCGGAAGCAGCCCACTGCCACCTGGACTTTGTACTACACATCACAGGTCCTTGAGACCCACAGTTCAGCTACCTTATTATATTGCCTGGATAAGCAGCCTCTTTCACGGTTTATAAGGATACTACGGGAGACAAAGTCCAGGGCATTGCTGATATCAGGTAGAAAACAAAACAAAACAACTACACAACATTAGCTGCTGTCCTCTCACCTGCAGAACCAGCTATTTCTGCATGGAAGGAAACCAGGTTTGTCAACATTAAAGCATTTTGCTTAGCTCCTATGGTCAAGGCCATCAGTAAAAGTCATGCTTTCTCTTTTTATGTCAGATGTAATTAAAACAATTTTGACAATATTGGTTCAACTCCGTTGAAGTTTCTTTTCTAGAGAAGACAATCAGAAATAGTCTTCTGGACAATAAATCTCCTCTGCTACAGAATGTCTCATATACCTGTATAAAAAACAGTGAAGTGCATCTCAGCTAAGTTGAACATGCAAATATAAAAATGTAAATTTTAATATGCAAATATAACAATATTAGTGAACTCTTTATGCCTGGGATATAATGCAACTCAGATTATCAAATTAGACTTTGAGCAAGACATCTCTGCCTTTACGTATTAAGAAGAGAACAGAACATTAATTCTTTGGGAAAGAAAGCCTGTCACATTAAAAGGCAAACCAAAACTGAGTTTATTGTTGTCTTCAACTCTTCAGCGTAATGCAGCTCAAATTCAATACTGCCTTGTCTATGTCACACATCTGTCCTGAGTTAGCTAATGGTAGTATTAAGAACATGCTTAACATTCTCCTGTTTGGCAGTGTCCAAAATACTCAGTAAAAAAACAATTGTCTGTGTTAAACTGAATCAGAAAATGTTTCAATGTGCTTGTTTGCAGTCACAGTACCACAGCCAAGTTGCAGCACAGACAAAACAAAATACCAAGGGTATTCCAGTCAAGGACATAACAGGCAAAAAAACACTCTTTTTTTTTTCTGTCAAATAAACTGCATTAAAACTGATTTTAATTTAAAAGGAAATCTCAAAGCGAAGTCACCTTTAAAAGAAGTTACATACTCCACCTTTTGCTGCAGCAGAAGACAGCTTCTGCAGCACCCAGTGCTCCCTGCTGGAATCCTGGATCTCAAAGGAATACTGTCTGTTTTGCTCTTACAGACAACGTGATCTCCTTGTAAGAGCAGCTAAAAAAGCACCGCAGATCATGGCAGAGCAATCAAGGGACAGCAAAACACAGCAGAAGCATGAAAGAAGAGACAGCGAAAGAGGACTGGATAAACAAGCTAGCAACATTAGCAAATGTGTATTTCTGTATCATTTGGCAATTTGGACCACGAGCTAGAATAATCAGACCAGTACAACATGTCAGCTTCGTAGGATCTTCAAAGAAACTCCTGCCAGAAGTCTCTCTCTTCCCAAATGCTCACACAGCCAGATGTACTCTGATTTCAGGTACTGATTTGTCCTAGGTGACATGCTTAAGGATGCTAGCAGTAAGACAGCAAAGTTGAACTAAACAGCCCACTTTATGTTAACGACAAACAATAGAGCTTATCTAATTTTATGCTTCTTTAAGAGAAGCAATTCCTCCTCCCAGGTGAAAATGTGCAAACCAGCTGCTGGTGACACTGTGAGTAAATGAGAGACAAGCATAGTAATAAAACATTCAGCATAGCTCTCTGTTCATTTGGATTCTTAAATAAGCCACGAAAATTCATCATAGTAGTATGGAATGCTGCCTTGCGTACACTGCCGTTTAGTTTCATTCAGCTGATAGCTTAAACCTGTTACAGTGGATCTGACCATCATCGATCTGCCAAATAGTTTCTGCCAGTAAGATAAGTTTGCATTTAGAAAGTTGATATAGCAACCAGGATTCCTGACTTGATACCAGAAATGCTACGTTTACCTGTTACTTGATGTAAACATGATTTAAGGTATGGCACATCTACATCTTCACAAGTCTGCAGCAAGCAGCCAGATTAATGCAATCTTTGATGTGGCAAAGGACATTTCAAAGTTAGCTACCAAATCAGGACAGCATATCCTGAAAACCTCCAAGTGTGCGGTTAAGGAGGAGAGGAAAGAAAGGGTGCGAGGAAGGAGATGGAACCCCACATCTCCCCACAGATGTAACTTAAGCAATCGGTTATCTGATAAGCAGGGCTGAAGGGGATTCTCAGCTGGCACTGCAAAGACAGACAGCAACACCTAAAAGAAGAAATTAACCGCCCTCCTGGAGAGATACTGAAACAAGTCATGGTAAGTGACCATGGAGACAGACGGGCATCAAACAGATCAGAGGATCTCAAGTTTCACAGGGCAGGAAAGAGAGCTCACAGGTAGTCAGCATGTTGACAAAGCTCCAGACTGGAGTCTGATCTGAGTATGGGAGGCTATTTAAGACCATAGGCCCACTATGACAGAACCCAGCCAGAGCTATCCCAGCTAACTGGGAACCTTACAGAAGCATCACATAGTCATTAATATTGGAAAATTGGATTGAGGAGGAATTACAGAAGCACCTGCAGAACCTACAAAAGCCCAACCAACACCATCCCAATCCAAGTCTAGCTTACTAAGTTGAAGCAAATAACATTTGATTTTGAAAATACGTTTAAAAGTAGTTAACCAAAACAAAATTAAATTTAATCAACAAATTCAAGTTGGCAAGTTCTTACAACCAACCATTTAATGACAATTATTTGGCATGCTGGTGAACACTGTTCTTTAAAAGCAATGGGTACAGATTCAGACAAACTGTATAAAGCAGGCAGAGGGGCTTTCACTGTAACAGTGGCACTAATTTCAGCATTAAGTAGTGCCACTTGTATCTCATATATATATATAGATCAGGCACTTCCAAGCCATTATATGAACTATATTAAGCACTTACGCCCACCACGCCCTTCACAAGTATTCTTCAAGTATGACAGATTTCCTTGTCTGGATGTCCTCAGACTACACAGCACTGTCACTGTACAAAGAAAATCAAATTCATTCTGTTTTGCTTAATGAATCATTGTTGTGCTCCATTTACAACCACAAAAAGAAAGAATTTTACCCCCAGCCCTGGGCCTCGTTAAGTTATCTCCCCAGTCAGAGCATGCTTGTTAATCAAGCCAAGTACTGCGTTCAGGGCACAGCAGCAAAGTTTTGTTCCTCTGTGAGACCGAAAGTGCATTTTATTTCAGCTGCAGCTTACATGGTCAGGAATGTTCTGAAAAATGGAAGCATTTCAATTTGTGCAACAAAAATCAATATGCATTATGTATGTGATTTAAACTGTGGAAAATACGGGTAACGTTCAGACAACATCTTTCATCTTTCTCAGTCTTTGTCAGTGTGCTTACATAAATATTTCACAATAGCAATGCACCCAGCAAATGATGTGTTTTTACTTTCAAGTATTGCATCCAGTAGCCTCCTCTGCTAAAATTAGCCCTGCAATACCAAAGCAGTGTTTCATGCTAAAAGAAGGGACTGTTTCCTATTAACCTGAGTTTCACATGTATGGTCCACACCTACATGCTTCTTGAGAATCTGACCCTAAGATCTGATTCTTTATCTCTTAGACACCTGGATACAGGCAAGCTTACTTAAGTATGTTAAAACGTGCCTCAAACTGTCACTTCCATTCCTGTCTAAGCCCAAGGGACTAATAGAGAGAGAAAGTGATGGACAGCAGACACAGGTCAACTGTGCCTCTGAAAGCACTCCTCTAAGTAGCAAAATGCCTATTTCAGTGACTACCCTCAAGCAACAGGCATGACAAAATCATTTGGAGATGAGCCCATAACAGCTGCACACAGTGGCAGCAAGAACGCCCTCTGTGAAGGCAACTTGGAGGCAATGGCAGCAGCCGCTGCATTACGAGCAGTAAGGCTCAGGAGTGGAAGCACTGCTTAGTCAGATCACTCCGATACCTCATGCTCATGTGGAGCACGTGCTCATGAAGGCAGGGCTCACCTTCAGCTGGCACGACCCTACAATCTTCTCCTCCAGTATCTGTCAGTAACTGACCGAAAAACACAGATGCTTTCACGGGAAACAGCAAAACAGGCTGGTCTCAGAAAACAGGGCAAGCTTTACTCAAAGAACCATTCACAGCTTGTATCATCAGATAGATCACAAGCAAATTAAAGCGAATCGAGGATCCTGAGCTTGCTATCATCATACATAATCTCACCAAGCAGCACGGTGCAGCTGTAGGCGCGTGGTGAAGGGCTGCCAGATTCCCTGTCTGGGCAGAAAGCTGATACACATGGGGCTGGTTACTGGAAGATGCCAGGAGCTGAATGTCAACAAAGACTGTCAACACTGATGCCAAAGGATGGAGCAGCTTGAGTAAAGAAACTAAGGCACTGCAGCAATGACTCTGGAACACTTTTCTTGACAAATGCCTTAGGAAGGACAAGACTAAGTGGATTCACTTCCACATACCCAAATACTGAACTGAGCAGGGCAAGTGCACAATCTAGCAACACTTCAAGGGTAAAGAAGCTTTTGTCTTCAATAAATGTACATATAATTCATATACATGCAAATACACAGGCTATCATATTAAGACAAGAATCCTTTCAGTTAATTTTTGATTCCTTCGGAGCTACAGCAATTCTGCTGTTCTCGAACCAGGCTTTTCTTTTGTTACCTGAAAAAATGAATAGGCTAACTGAGGTAAATAACCAAAGAGAGTGCAAGTAAATTAAAAAAATATATCATTGTTTCAAAGATGGAAGTCTAAAGGTAGGTTGACTGTGAAGTACTTCTTTAACAACACAAAAAGATGCACTTGAGTTCCTCTATAAGCAAACTATACTCCTTTTCTAAGTCTTATGTTAGCTATTACTTTGAAAGACCAAGACAAAGACAACCACATTTGAACGTTTTCGACTGACATTCCACGTGATTAAAGCACAGAACTATACTTTACATCTGAAAATTGTATACTGCAAAATACGTACTCTGTGGTGTATAAGAAATTTCAGTCCAACAGCAGTGGAATAAGCCAAAGTAAGCAGGGAATCATTTGCATCATTTGAAAAAGTGCATGCTTTTTGGTGGATGATGAGGATGTGGGATATTCACTGGTGGTGGGTAAAGCAGGAATGAAGTTTTTACAAGAAGAGCATAGAAGAATTTACAAGTTATAATCCCTCTCATGCACTGCTATCAAATTTGTACGTTCTGGAGGCATGCTACTTAGCATGCAAAGGAGTTCTTGCCAAAGCCTTATATGAATGTAAACAAAAGACCATGCTTCATCTTCATGCTGCAACACCCACTGCTCCTCCTCCTTCAGATAAGACTGCTGTGTTTCCCCTCAGGGCAGCAAAAAGAACAAAACAAAGAGGTAAGGCGCTTCACATTTAGTCTACACGTGGCCAAACCTATAGACACCACCAGGGAATACGGTGGTTAACACCTACATGCAATAAGCAACAAATCCCACTATATCCACACATCACCCAAATAGCTAAGGTAAATGATACTATATAGTATTAAATAAAATAATAATAATAAGGTAACAAAAGCGTGGCACAATTAAGGACCTCACAGATCCATGAAGCACGTAAGATAGGCTCACAATCTTTCACTTCAAACTGCCTTAGATACCCACCCTTAACTTTCAAAAACAGAGCAGACCAAAATCACGATGCTTTTTGACCTGCAAATGTGAACAGCAAGTAGCTCAGTACAGGAGCAGATCTTCTACATGTATTAAATACTTGCACCACGAAAGTTACAGGAGTATTGCTAATTTACACTATACAGGTGGCAACTACATACAATGGGGTACCTCATTTAAAAATGTGTCTATTCAGTCAGAAACAAACTTCTAGTCAGCCTCAAGCTTACACAGGACCTGCTGCTCCAGCTGGAAGCATACAGATCTATGGGGTACAATGAGATTCACCCCAGGGTACTCGAAGAGCCTCCTGATGTCACTGCGAGACCTGTCTCAATTAGTTTTCACAAGACTTGGGAAACCAGAGAAGTTTCATCGACTGGAAGCTGGCAGACATCCCGGTTTTCAAGAAGGGCAAGAAAGAAGACGCTGGTAATTACAGGCCTGTTAGCCTCGCTTTGGTGCCTGGCAGAATTATAGAGAACGTTATTCTGTGAGTTAGTGAAAGACAACACAGTCATAGGTCGCAGCCAATACGGGTTCACAAGGAGAATGACCTGTTTAACAAACTCAAATCTCTTTTATGACAAAGTTACCCACCTAATCGACCAAGGGAAACCAGTCCATGTTATCTTTTTGGATTTCAGCAATGCTTTCACTAATGTTTCTCATGCTATATTTCTGGTCAAAATGTCCACCATGTAGCTAGACAAAAACATGATGCGATGGATGAACAACTGGCTGATGTGCTGGGCTCAAAAGGGTTATAGTATATGGATTTACATCAGGCTTGTGGTCAGTCACTAGCAGGGTTTTGAAGGGCTCCATTTTAGGGCCAGTTCTTTTTACTGTTCTCATAAAAGACTTGGATGAAGGACCTGAAATACTAAGTTCTCATGTGAAACTAAAATGGGAGGAGCTGTTGACTTCCCTGAGTTTCCATTCTCATGAGGGCAGAGGAACCTTGCAAAGAGACCCTGACAAACTGTAGGGTAGGCAATCACCAACTGCATCAAGCTTAATGAGAGCAAGTTCCATATTGTGTACTTGGGATGGGGCAAATCTAGCTATACATACCGGGCGACAAAGGTCTGGAATGCAACCCTGCAGAAAGGGATGTGGGGGCTCAGGTGGACTACAGGTTGAATCTGAAACAGCATGACCAGGCAGTCAAAAGGGCCACTAGCAGCCCTGGGATGCATCAGACCCAGCACTGCCAGCCAGGTGAAGGAAGGGGTTGTCCTGCTGTGTGCTGGTGCAGCTTTGGCACCACAGTACAAAAATTATATACAAATATTAGTGCCCAAAGGAGGGCTATAAAGACAGTAAAGGGCCTGAGGGCAAGGTGTCAGTGGAGTAGCTGAGGTCCCGAGGTTTGCTCAGCCCAGAGCAGAGGAGCTGAAGGGAGGCCTCATGGCAGCTGCAGCTCCTCACAGGGAGTGGAGAGGCAGCGCTGAGCTCTGCTCTCTGTGACAGTGACAGGGCCCGAGGGAACGGTGTGGAACTGTGCCAGGGGAGGGGCAGCTGGGGGTTAGGGACAGGGGCTGCACCAGAGGGCGGTGGGCATGGAACGGGCTGCCCAGGGCAGTGGGCACAGCCCTGAGCTGCCAGAGTTCAAGGAGAGTTTGGACAATGCTCTCAGACATAGGGTTTGATTTTCAGGTAGTCCTGTCTTGAGCCAGGAGTTGGACTCAATTACCCTTACAAGTCTCCTCCAACCTGGGATAGCCTCTGATTCAATGATTCTAATGGACTGAATAGGACTAGTAATTAAACTATGAAATTTACGCCTAACAAAACTACTTCAATTCTTCCCTATGCTTTCTTTTAGGAGTCTTATCAGTTTTCTTCATTCTTTTGACACCCATTGCTCAGTGGAAGAGAAATTACTTTCTCACACAATCTTTGCAAGTCAACAAGACTAAATACCAACACCCCAAAGTTACTCTCATTGCAGTAGACAGATCCAGTCTTTGGATTACTGCTTTGGACAGTCTCTTTCCTGTACCTGCTTCATTCCTCAATTTTTAAATCAATCTGGTACCAGTACCATTACATTCAAACAACTCCAATAAGTTTTCTACTACTCCTGATTTAAAGAAATAACACACTAAGTAGACGCTTCTCCTCAGAAGATTATAACCTAGGGAACAGAAATTAAAAAACACAGGAAGTCAGATGGGAAGAGACATTCATGAATTCTGCACTGTGCTTGAACCTCTGAAGTTTGTCTTTTCAAGGCTGCAACTCTACAAGACGGCTATAGGAAAAGTCTAGTAAGTGACCAGACAGAATGCTGAAGAACATCTTTATTTGAAGTAATAAATCATCTTACTGTGATGCTATTATTATCTGACTGTAAGATCAAGAGAGCTAAATATGCAAATTGACAATTTCAATATATATTTTTGAAACAGCTGACTTCTACAGTAGGTCTTGTTACAAACTCCTATGCATTGGCAGACAGCATCTTTTTAAAGTGTACAATAAAAATAAGTGGGAGTAGAATTTGAAGTACTGTGAACTGTTTGCTTCATCTAAGTACTGCTTAAGTGGTTCTCATCATTTGAGTCACTTTCTTTTCCTACGCAAACTGGGTGAATACAAGGCCATACGCATTTACTTCCTTCAGGTCATGAAATATATATTGCCTGTGGTCAGCTACCAAACCACACAAAAAGAGAATATTACTCTGACCTTTAAAAACTCCACATTACTTACTATGTTTGCATGTTTTTCAACTCTCATTTCCTCAAATTTCACGTGTACTACTTCAGATGAAGAACTGTCTTCTGAATACATACAGTTGCATTTTAAGAATTCAATGCACAACACTAAGCTTCTTTTTTTTTCCTCCTCTCCTGCTTATCTCTGTCCAAGTTACTAAAGCATGCAATGACATGCCAGGTGAACTAGGCAATGCCAGACGACACAGCAGCTGTAAGGATATGAAAATGCTCGTCACGTCTATTTAAAGAGTCTTCCTAGGCTAACTGCTATGTTAACTGACTGCTGTTGAACGTGAGGAACACTGCCAAGGCAGCCATACTTACCTCTGAAGAAAACAGAAAGGAACAAATGATACCATCCCATCCTTTATTACCAGCACGATACTTTGTTTTGGATGACAAAATGAAAATACAGCCCTGAAAGCAAGCTCTAACACCCTTAACCAAACTGACTGAAATGTCATGCGCTGTATCCCAGTATTTAGTATCCTACCAATTTCTGCATTCTTATATTAACTTCCATCTTCCTGGGTTTGATGCTTCAAAATTATTTTAACTGAAGCTCAGACAAGTGAGGTTTACTCAATTTCTCTTGCTAAAATCGTTTGTTCCCCTTCATGAATGGGTATTTCATTTTGCTGTCTTTTCCATTCATCTCCGTACCTTGCAGGTAATCATTAACAGAATGTAAGGATTTAGAAGTCTGACTAGCGGGCCTAGGTAGTTTCTCCGATACATTCCTTCTCCAGCAAAGGAACCATCTGCTATTTCGGAATGAAAAACATCCCAGGTAGTAAATTAAAGATCCCCGATATTAACCCCCAAGGTCTCTAATCTTAAATTAGTTTTCAATCCCCAAACCCAAGTCTGCTTCGCTTTGAAAATACTTCACAGTTTCACACTCTCAACCTCTCCTAAGGTACAGCAGTTATGAGTTACATCTAATTGCCTCTGTTTAACTGTTAATCAGAATCGTAGGGGTTGGAAGGGACATCTGGAGATGATCTGGTCCAATCTCCCCACTTCAGTACATTCCCTAGTATAGGCAATCAGAAGAAAACAGAACAGTATTTGAAAAAGTATGTGAACTTTCCTTGCCAAAGGAGGGCAAGGAAACTGGTAGTAGTACAAAGCAGCACCACTGCTTGAGAGGCATTTGTGTAATGCCCTCATCAGTGTGCTTTAACTTTTGGTTAGAGCGTAAGAGATCAGGCAGTTCGACCAGACGACCTCTGTAGGTTTCTCCCATCAAACTCTTCTATTCTGACAGTTTTATTTATAGTAATATTTCTAAAATAAGGACATTTCTGCATCAGGGAGTTAAAGCACCAGGAAACATTTGTTAAACCAATAGAATTCTTGCAGTATCTATGGTTCTGCATGAAAGACTGTTCACCAGTCACACAGACACTCCTCTATACTCAGACTTCAAAGCCTCTGCCAGTTACCTCCTCCACAGTACACATGCTCATCAAATGCACCCGCATTCCAAACTGGTATCTCAAAGGAGTGATATCAATGCACCTCAGATGTGCAGCTGTCCAAGAAGGAAGCAAGAAAGGCAGCTGTGCACAAACAATGGAGAACACTGTAGTTCATGATCTTCTAGATATATTCTCACTAAGGATGCTCATCCTGATTCTATGGACACCAAAGTACTCTGCAATCTCAGGAAGCTGCAACTCCAGTACAATTTGGGCAGTTACGCCATCAGACATAGAAGCTTCAAAAACTGTCTCTTGAATACCCAGGTTGATATGGCCATTGCCCCAAGGTGAGAGTTAACGCATTTCTTTAAAAACAAATACAACAGGTCTTTTTAATGTCAGCACAGTACCTACAGGAGTTCCATATAAACCCAAAGTATTTCACAGAACAGTGTTAAAAAAATTCCAACGATTACACTGTGTGAACAGCAATATAAAAATTAAGCCATTATATGTAACAGAACAACTGCTTAGATCAGGGACGGAACAGTAAGGTGAGAAACAAAAAGCCTTTACCAAAGGAGTGGAAAATCACTGAATTTTCTACTGTAAGCAAGACTATCTTTATGGGAATAAACATGCAATGATGAAATACTCTTCATTCTTTTTAGGATATTTTTTCTTCAAGGGAGAAGGAATTTCTCAGTTTGCATGCAGAGGTGACAAGTTCAGGGACTTGTAACACAGCATGGCCACTGGAGAGTAAACAAGTGCTACTAACTGCAAGGCAGCTTAGTTCCTGACAGAGCCGTTGAACCTAGGGGACAAAACACAAGGAACATAAAACTACATCTGAATTGATGTGTATTCTGGTTAAGTAGGTAGGTATACAATCTTGATGTTGCCGATGTCTTCTAATGTTACAACAGTGGAATAAAAACTTTTCCAGGGTAACACAGCTGGTATTGTTTTGCTGGTCCTCGGGCTTCTCATTCAAAGGAAGGTCACTTTCAAGGGCTGAGTTCTTTGGAGTAATACTGTCAGTCTGAAGCAAAACCTCAAAGGTTACTGCAAGCAGTAAAGAACTGAGCACACAATGAAGGCTGCATCCTTCAAATTCCTGGAAAGCTGATAACAGTCTACTTTCAAGGTGCAGTTTATGATAGCTTACAAACCAAACTGGGCTTCTGGCCTCAGCTATTCACCACAACTCCAGTCCTGATCTCAAAGCTCCACACCCTCTGTCTAAACAGAAGTTGGCCTAAGAACCTGATCAAGAAGAGTGCTCAACCTTTTTTTTTTTTTTTTTTGGTCATTTTTGTTTTTGTTTTTAAGCAAAGCAGTTGGGATACTAAGTATATACCAGATAAGCTAGTTCAGATATGCCTGGAGTCAAGAGGCTTTGGTCCTGATGCACCAGTACCAGATGGTATCTTTGTGAAGTCTCCCAGCAGAACTCCACCTCAAGAAGAACTCCACCCCTAAACAATCCTTACAGGTGTTTAAATACCACTGTTGTCAACCTCAATGATTTGCAGTTCTTAAAGCCAAAGACCACTTTCTGTGAACTGCTTTCTTTCCTTGTTGCTCAGTGTTCTACCAGAAGATGGAGAACAAACCTTTCATCACATAAAAGGCAGGAATCTTAAAACTTGCCTGTAATTTGTAACTTCGGATAAGCATAAATTACTGCTTTTAAAAGCAATCTCTGGGTAAGTTTCCCAGGAAAAGCTACGAGAGTGGAGTTAGAGGCCGCTAAGGAATAGCTGGGACGAAACAAGCATTTACATCCACGCTGCATGAGGACAAGGCTACTGAACTGAGACTGTCAGTCAAATGGAATATTCAAGGAAAAACCACTTGAATAGCTCCTGAAGTAGTTCTACGTGCTAAAGAAAACTTAGCAGGAAGTGCCTAACTTCAACAAGGCTGCCTCACTTTCCATGAGACTTCAGGTTTCAGACATTTTAAACAACCATTACGATTGAGATGATTTTCAAAGAGTTTTAAAGAGCAAGCTAAACACCTACATTATCTTACCTACCTATCACATCTCTGAGATGTCAGCCCTGTTGAATAAGACATTTTTCACCATCACCATAACAGTAACCCATTTTTCCTCCCTTTCATGTTTGCCTCCAACACAGAAGCACAAACATAAGCAGCCTGTTTTCCTACCGCTTTTTTAGTTGGGTTGCACTATATGCAAAGTGATTCTTAGAAAGGAATGGATATTCACTACAAACATCAGACACGACAGCACTATCTGATATGCTGCTGCCCTCACAGAACGAGGAAATAAAGAACCAAAGCATATCAATATAAGGCAACAAAATTAATTTTTATTTCCATTAGTCAGATCTGCTCATGGAAGGGCCATGCAATGGCTTGGGTTGGAAGGGACTTAAAGACTACGTAGTTCCAGCTGTGGGCATTTTACAACAGATTGACTCAGAACTGTACCTCTAATTCACTTCCAAAACGGTTTAATTAGACAAAATTGATACAAGTTAATTGAATCAGCATTTGTCTACCAACGATTAGCATCATTACCTTAATTTTGTAGCTACGCAAGCACTGAGAACATTAGCTCTTACGTGGTTGGTATTATCATGCAGCAAAACCCAGAACAGCAAAACTTTAGCAAGTATAGAACAGAAGACTGCATTTATAAAACAAAGGATTACATAATCAAGCATGATTGTTTTTCTAGCATGCAAGTACTATGTAAGTTACAGTTAGGATTAACAAAGGATCAAAGAACATCAGTGCCCACTTTTAGTCCATTTTCGTTCTCAAAGCATTTCAGGATTTTAAGCGGCCACTGTACTACTTTCACTTTGAATGCTCCTTCCAAGTTGCTTCACAATGATATCGTTACGCAAAGCACAGCTCCACAAAGTCAAGATGTCTTTGGCTGAAGACGCAGCTGAAGTTGCTTTAATTCTAAGGGAGATATTGACTTGAGCCTAGGAGGACTGAAGTCAAACTCTTAACTCTACTGCTTACAAGTACATCACGTTTAAGCAATTGTTTTCATTCTCAGTTTCAGCAGGTACAGTACAGAACTTTCCAATTTTATCCCCCTTCCCGTTACTATTCCTCGGCTTCACTAACAAGGCAGCAGTTCCAATCTTCCTCAGTGTTTTTTTCTTTTCTGTCAAGCAGAAAATTCCAACTGTTCTACACCTGCAAAAATCACAAGGGTTGGAAGGGACCTCAGGAGACCACTGAGACCAATCCCCCTGCTAAAGCAGGTTCCCTACAGGAGGAAAATTCCATGCAGACAACACTGGCCGCTCTATCCTGAAGTTAAAAGCAAAGCAAAGGCAAGACAATTAGTGAGAACTGAATTTGTTGACTTCAAGAACAACTCAAAGTGAAGAGTCCTTCAAAGATGCTGATGAACAGCAAAAACTTAAGAGTTACACAGCACATGAGTTCGCAGGTAACTGCTGGTCCCCCTAAAATTTCACATGACCATACAGCACTTCAGTGCAATGCAATGCAGAAAGAGTGAATCCATACAGCAAAAGGGCTGATGCTGAACAACCATGTAAAGCTGAAATGTCGCCCATCAAACCAGATGAAAGAATAAACTGCATTACAGTGACACAGATTTCTTGCAGCAAAATTGCAAAAATAGAAAGACACAGCCCTAAGTTTTGTGCTTAATCCTTACCGTGAAAAGGAGATACACAGAAACAGGAGGAAATCAGGTCCCATACAATTATCTTGCAGTAACTCATTTGTAAACGACTGCTGAAGAAAAGCAATCCTGCTGGAGATTTTTTGAAGACAACATTAAGTTCAGAGAAATACTTCTTTTTCTCTTTTTTTCCAGGAAAAAGTCATTGCTAAAGAAGCGACCGTAACTTCTAATCAATTTTGATGTAATAACAAGAATTAGAGTACATCTGAAATCCAGTAAAGGTGATCAACTACCCTGCAATGAATGATTAATTTTCTCATTCTGTTCAACCCCTACACATTCATACATCAATGTAACAGTAGTTTATTATGTAAAATACGTTTACTGGATATCATCCCACAAAAATCACATAACATGAAAGTTGAGGGAAAAGACAGAAAGTCATAAGAATAATTATGAGTTTCTTTTTTGGCTCTTGCCTAAAAACATTCTCACGAGAAAATAAATGTCCAGGTTTGCCTCATGGAAATCTTAGAAATCGCACCGTGGTTCTGCTTACCATAAATATGCACTAACTAAACAGATGTCAATGCTTCTGAAGATGCATGAGTGCATGGGTTATTTGAACTGCCCCCTCCTTTCTCTACATTTATTTGTTATATAAGGCTTTCATAATGTTGATGGTTCTTCACAGCTACTTCACCACACACCTCACAGTTGCACATCTCTGGTGAAGAGACTTGGAACCAACTGCAAGAAGAATCCACGTAATGACGATGGGCAATATAAGAGCTCACCCTTAAGATTATCTTCTATTTGTAACTCCTGTTACAAGTCAGTTTGTAAGGACGCCAGTGCCTCATGCCTCCAGCACACAAGCAAAGGAAGCTAAACAGAGCCCTTATCCAACTATTTTTACTTCACTTGGCAGATAAAGCAACAACAATAACAGAAGAAAAAAACCCAACTCAGACGTGCTTTCTAATGCATGTAACTTTCAACTACAGCAAAATGCCACTGCCCCCAAATTAGAGATATTTAACTAAGCCAGATATTGGCATGCAGTCCAGATACACTTACATTTCTAAGGCAGAGTCTACACTGGGACAGAGTTTGAAAGAAGCACTTCTGTAGATACAGAAGCACAAACAGCCCCAGCTGTTTCTGGGGCTAGAGGCTGCTACAACTCTCAGAGCAATAGTTGTGCCATCTACCATTGCCAATAAAATACCATCAAAAAAAAAAAAAGCAAGGATAAAAGTCGACTCTCTGGAAAGTTAATTAGCAGCCATGGAGCTTTTCGTTAACAGAGAGATGTTTCTCTCCCCATGTTTCTCAAAGGAGCAAGCAATCAGTATGTTTTTCATCTGGGCATGCTGAACATAGAGCATGAGCTCAGACTGCTAATAACAAAGTGCACAGACAAAATAAAAGGCACCAATCCTCCCATTATTCTTCAGTCACCGTTCCGATGAAGATTCAAAATCCAGCTAGTTTTTAAAACAGAACTAGAATTGCTTAGAAAAAGAATGGACAGCCTCTGTTTATATCTACAAACTGTTTCAAAAAGTAACTATTTTAAATTCCATGAGATGACTTCATTAAGCCTCACGCTTTGCCACACACAGCAGTAGAAATGATCTTTTTTTATGCTTGCACGTAGACTTTTAACATTCTGTATTCAATATGTTCTTTTCAATCCTGTCAGCAGTTGGGATTTCTCACTTGCATCCTTACATGCAAGTGAGGATGGAATAAGACCTAGGCTACATTTCTCTCTCAAGTTCTCATTCAGGTCTCAACTTCATGTTGCCTTCCCAACCTTTGTGTTTTAGTGTGTTTAGTTAAAAACAATATTGAGCAGTTGGCTATTAACCAGGCATTTCTGGAATGCAGTGGGATGCTCATTGCAGTCAACTTTCATCCACTGCCAGGAAATCTAATTTACCTATTCCTTAATTAACAGACTGGCATATGGACAGATTAAAAATAGGAAGACATCCAGAAATAACTATATCTGTTTTGAAAATACATGAATTTACTGGAATATAGATGACTTGAAGCCGCTCTCTTGGTCAAGTAAAGAGAAATGTTATAAGTATTTCTGTAGTTCAACATGCATTAGGTATTTGCCTTAGCTGTTCTTATCAGCTGGATGCAACTTCTTCCAAGCTTCTTAATTCTGATGAGAACCTAACTGATAGTCCTCTTCTTTAACAGAAGGGCTACTTGTCATTTTAAGGTGGCCTGTTCAGCAATGTCAAGCTGATATCCCAAAGGGTGCTTTCATCTTATCTACATTTCCTGTGAAAGAACAAGGCAAAGCCTACCTGGTTCGCTGAGAGCCCAACAGCCTGACACTCCCATACAGCAGTGCCAATGTACAGGCACTGCATCCACACACAAGAGAAGAGAGGAGCCAAGACTGTGCTCTCTGCTGAACACGTTAACAGCCCACAGCAGAACCAGGAGCCCCTGTCATCCCACCAGCACAGTTAGTGAAGTCTGCCTGGCTACCCAAGAGCAAGAAGACTTAATTGCCATGCCAGTTTCAACTAGATCATTACGCAAGTTGCAGGTCAGTAGGATTTGCAGATTGAATTTTTCCTCATCTTCACTATTACTGATTCACATGTATTTTTATGCCAGCTGTTCTCTTCATACCAACTTATGCCTTTTGTGGTTGTAAGTATTTAACTATTGTCATCCTCTTTGTTGTGTCTGTTCTGTTACAAAACAGTGTGCCATCAAGAGCTCTAAGCAGCAATCACAGGGCTGAAGAACTCCATACAGGTAATTTAATTTGATGCCTGGTCACTGAACATACCTCTCTGATTCATCAACATGGTATTCGGTGCATTAGATGCATAAATATCAAACAATTTCACCTATTCATTAGAATCAATGATTACGTTTCTCAAAGCAGCTGCCCAGCAGGTAGGTCAGAATGAACACTAGCATTCAGTACCTGGAACTGGATGGACTTTTAGATGTTTTCAGGGTTACACGAGTCAGGGCAAGGACGAAGAATTGTTACTAGTTCAGAATAATTAAATGAAATAATCAGACAAGGACTACATCATTTAGTACAGAATTTTCCTCATTCTCTGATGAAAAGATGAATCTGGTTTAGCTCCATACCAGGAATAGCAAAGTCAGAGATATTACCTACTGGAAAACTACATATCTTATAGAAGAGGAGATGGGAAAAAAAACTCAGAGTAAAACTTGCACAAAAAACTAGCCATGGCTGTTTGTTTGTTTCTTTGTAAGTTTAGTTCAATTTCCTACTGAATCAGGCTTATTGTCATAACATAACTTTACAAAGCTCCATTTGGATGTCACATATACCCTTCTTTTTGAATGCTTTGTTCTGCCGAGTGCTACGTATTATTAGATTAACTCTTCCCAAATAAAACACTGCTGTTCATCCTCAGTGATGAAAGATGCCAGAAGTAATACCACTGAGTTGTCTTTAATGCCTATTTGGAAAGACAAATAGGGGAAAAGAATAGTTTCACACCTCAGAAAAGTACCTGCACGCATATGACATTATGTTTTTAGCATATGCAAAGCCACAAACTTCATAAAACAGGGAATTATGTCACGTTGTAAATTTATGCTTAAAAAATAGGTAAGCAGTTGCTGTAAATCTCTATTTAAGAGAAGCTGATGACAATGTTTTGCCAGCTTCCCTCACAAGAATGGAAGCATAATTCACACTACACAAGTGCGCAAGGATTTATACAAAGGCCTTTCTAAATGGTACTAATGCCTAGAGCACTATTTATTAAGACATGCTTCATACATACACAACTTTGAAACAGTATCTATGACCTGGACATCAGTTCTGGTAATGTATCACAGAGAAGAAACAGTAGCTTGCTGTCTCCTGCCAATGGTTACAATTTAATTCCTAATGTAGTGAAGTCTTACAAAGACCCACAACATACAGAATATGCATCTATAAAGCCTAAAGGAAAAAAAAAAGAACTCACATTTAAATGGCAGATTAAAAAGAAAACGCCACATGAAATTACCCGATTTTCGCTCACAATGGAAATAAAGATTCTGCAAAATAGCCCTTTTTTACTGCTTCCCCTGAAGTAGCCATCATGAGCTCTGCACTAACAAAATGACAATAACAGAGACAGAAGAAGAAAAAGCCCCCCAGTTTGAGAAACAGTGGCCTGAATGTTCATACCTATGCATGCCTGCCTTACAAGGAACCCAGAGATGCAACGGAGCTCCTGATACAACGAGACTCCTGAAGGTGAGATGTAACAAGAATGCACTCCTTGCACAGTCAATATGGAGAATCTTCATTATTTTAGTGTTTTCTAAAAAATGAATCTTAGATGATCGTGCTTTGTAAAAGGAATCTAAGTATGACTGGTATTGCCTTTAAGTGAAGTAAAAAAAAGTTTGGATTTCTGGGAAAAAGGTGATGGCAGAAATAGTCATTTTCTGTACTACCAGATATGTTTAACTGCGGTAGTACAGATGCAGAGATAATACTACAGCCAAATACTATGAGTAAATGCTACAGTAAGGCATCCACAGTTATATGTTTAAATATCTGAAGGACAAGACGAAGCAAGACATCTCGCCATCTCGGAATGGGCAATTAAAAGCTAACTGTAATCCACACTTCATACCCAGCAAGTATTAATTTTTGGTTGAAAGTATTTCTTGGAGAAATGGTGGTTTGCTAATAGGAGAGTTATCTTAATAACTTCAGTAAAACAAGTCTCTAACTCAGCAAACAATCTGCATCAGAGTAACTACGACATCAGATACGTATTCTAAACTGACATATTTTCCTTACTATGCTAAGTGGAATGCTTTGTTTCAGTATCACATGCAGCACCTCACATACAGAGCTGAGCTTTCCTAAAACTTAGGAAATTATAAGTTCTTCATTTCTCCGTCTTCTGAACTGCCTCTATTTGTCACACCCTTGAAAACCATCCCTTTTTTTTCCAAGGCTGCAGCAGCAATGATAAATAGTATGTTTCACCAAGAAAACCCACCCACCTTAAATCTTAACTCTTACATGGATTGTCACCTTCTTGCTGAACTGTCTGCTCAGGAAAGTGAAAACTGGAGAAAGAAAAAT
Organism: Gallus gallus; assembly: GCF_016699485.2. Lineage (NCBI taxonomy): Eukaryota > Metazoa > Chordata > Aves > Galliformes > Phasianidae > Gallus > Gallus gallus. The sequence goes on from NC_052534.1 coordinate 76,263,652, forward strand.
GGCTTTGAAAGCACAAATGATACCTCTATTAGGAAAGGAATACATTACTTTTCAAAGCTACTAGGACAGGACAAATACTAAGCCTTAAACTCCAATGAGAGGCTACAGATTAAGTTAGTAAGAAAACCTCTACAGGCAAGGATAACAGAGCTGAAGTGCATCATCTATGGAGTTTTCAAAATCTTTCTTACCAGTTTTCAAGAACAGCTCAAACAAGCATTTGTAGTTCTAGTTTACCAAAAGCCACTCCAGCTTTGGTATCACAATGCAGATGGCTGAAACCTCTTCCAGATCCACGTCCCAAACCCAGCAAGTTCAAAAGGAGCGCTTTCAGAACTTAAACACACCATTACAATGACTGCTCTTACCAAAGATTGACCTCTTCTTAAAGAGTTTTAAGTGCAAAAGAAAATTTATCTACAATCAAGAATAAAAAATTATTCCTTTTTTTTACATTGATAGCAACATATAAAAATGAAAAGGCAATTTTTGTAACAGAATGTCTTCAACTCAATTTTTTGCCAATAAAATGAGCTTAAGATTCCCCTCGCTTCCCCAACAGTAACATTAAAAGGCTGTTATTAAAGGTTTGCTTTTTTCCATAAACAGATTGCAGAGAACACAGCCATCTAAAACTAAGTGCACCAGGTCTACTTGTTTAAGTGAGCTAATAAATAACTGGGTAGCAATTCAAATAAAGCACAAAAAGCTACATTTTGCAAGATGATTACACTTCAGCGATAGTATCACTTATAAGTTGATGTGACACCAGCAAAATGTGTTGAACTAAGTACACTGTGTGAACATCTTAAGATATCCCAACAAAGTCCACGTATTACATCTCTAAACTTTTCATGTTCAACCACACTACACTAAAATTATCTACACCAAAGAGAACGCTTACACACTGACATGACTTGAAAGGAAAATGAATGAGATTCTAATTTTCATAAGAGATACACAGGTAGAAAGAAATTAACTATTTCAATCGTGTTCCCTTTTATACAGGAAATTTGCATTACCAAGAACTTACTGTACAAAACGCAGAACTTTTAAAGAAAATTAGCTCCAATCAAGCATGACGTTAAGTAGTGCTGCCACTACTGAGGATAAAACGAGATTAATTATGGTCATTGGTTAGACTTAACCCTAATCAGTAATTTTTTCTAAAGGCATATGCATTCTACGTAGATCTGCATCCACACCATATTTATTTGAAAAGACAGCAATTCTCCAACTCTCACAGTGTAACTTAAAAGATCAGGAGGTGCCTTTTTGCAGACCACTAAGGCAGCGAGTGGCTCAGTGAGTCAGGTCCTGCAGGGACAACAAAGCACAAACATGCCTGAAGCAGCTCAGAATCTGAATGAGACGTGACAGTGATTATGATTGTGTTTCTTTACACACTTGGAAATCTGTGTGGGATACCACAGTTGAGAGGATTGTGATTTCTGGCAGTTGTATGCACCCCCTGAATGGGGGATTATCTGGAGGTCACAGGTACAGGTGTAAAACAGGAGAGGACTAGAAGTTACTATGCAAATCTTACCCTTAAAGTGGTATTATATGAAAATAAAAATATCAGCTGTGACATCAGGAAGAAATATAGCATAGCAGAAGTGCAAAGATGGAAACATCGAAGCAGATGCTCAATGCAGAAATCACTCTCTTGGACTCAAAAGAAAACACTTCTCAGAAGAAACAAGGAAAAGAGTTACAGCATTAGTGCATACTCAAAAGAAGAGACAGAAACCTGGTTACCCAGGAAAGCACTGAAGTGAAAGCTCAATAGCACGACCACAAAGCCTTTCACAGAACAGACCCCAGGTCAGTGATGGTCAATGCACAGCAATGCATCTACGTGGTTTTTGCCTACCAGTGAAGAGCTCCACCTGAGCAGCATCCACCCACTTGTATCACCAAAAAGCTTGCTGCATTCCAGGAGTACAGGACTGCATCATGTAAAGATCACGATTAGTTGTTGGTCTAAAATTAAATAAATAAATAAATCAAGGGGGTATATCAATCTACAGACTTAATGAAGAGTTTGGTGAATGCTGTCAAGAATAAGCGACTACGTGTTCTATCAAGAGGAAATGCCTTCTACTTAAGAGAGCACCTGAAATATTGCTGACAGTGGTTTTTTGCTGCCAGTGAATACTGATCTTATGGTCACATCAGGAGGAAGGGCATCACAACTGCAGGTGATTGATGAAACAGCGAACGAGCCCTTCAAAGTCTGTTGAGGTCTTTATACGTACAATGACTCTTGGCAAGGGATCATGCTCTAGTTCCTACAGGAAAAAATAAAGAAGCCTTAGTGAAAAACTCCTTTGTCATTGGATTAAGACACACTGGGTTGAGATAAATCCAGAATTTGTAGCTGAAAGGTTTAAAATAGGCTTTATTTCAACTTCAACAGACAGAACTGAAGACTATTTCTGTCATCCTGAGTCTGAAGAAGCAGCTGAGAATACAGAGGCTAAAAGTGAGGAAGAAATGAACAGTAAAGAAGATGATAGCATCCTAACATTGTGAAGAATGTGTAATGTATAAAAACTGAAAGCCAACAGCAACAAGACAGAAGAAAATTAAAGTAACCTCCAATACAGACAAATCATTGGTGATTACTTGTAAACAATACACAGTGAATTTAAAGTTCTCACTAACGATCATCAGATTACTATAACCCAACATTATTAAGACCTAATCTAGCACGACACGACACAGAGGGGAGTAGGACCTTAAGGTACTGCAGTGGGACCGACATACCAGTGGTCCCTAATGAATACTTCATTAGTACCTCCATACATAACAATTATCAGTTGCTAAAAAGCAGCAACTGAATACACTTACAGGGAGCAGTAACATCAGTTAAAAAATAGGATTTCTCCTCCTAATTTTAAGTAGCAAAGTCCCTTTTTTCCCCTCCAAAGTTCTCCATCAGCACTCTGCTTTTGCTACTAGCGTCAAGATGATTCTAAGCTGATGGCCAATAATGAATAAGCAGGCTATCATGAAAGAATATTAACATGTCACACCAAAGGCTAAACTCACTTGTTAGCATATTTTAACACATGATTTTCTCATAATAAGCAGACAATAGCTATAAGATAACCAACAGATGAAACAAAATGTACCAGCAGAGTTATTATGGAAGTACAGTACAAAAGCTCCAATTCTTTTCATACTTGTAACACAACTCGTTATTTGTTGACAACCTGTGTTAGTACAACAAACTTGATGACCTTACAGCTTTGGAGGGTTTGTACCCTCCAAAGAAAGAACAGGAAGGAAAAAAAAAAGAAAAAAAAAAGCACTCAGAAGCAGATTCAGAGAATAGAAGTCAGAAACAGCCATGCAGATAAGACTTATAAGGTCCAAGATGAAACATACCAACTATATAAAGATACACCGCGTAAGCAGAAGTACTTCAGTGATTTAACACCAGATTAGCTAGAAAATAGTTACCTGCTTGGTAATAAAGAAAATAAAGATTACAGTGGGCGATGAAAAATGGGAAAGGAACAGTGCCCACAACATTGGCTATACCCATTGGCATCACGTTTTCTCTAGCTCTCAGGGGAATAAAAAGTCATCTTGCTCTTTTGTAACTGAATACGGATGGGAATCAGCAGATGGGAATCAACAGATACCCTTAAAGAACAAAGTCGGAAAAGAACGTAACCAACTACCACAAAGTGATGAAAACACCACTTTCTTTGGACCATTCTGATCTCTTGGAAAGTCAGGCTTTCAATTTACAGTCACTGCATCTGAAGATACTTGCTCTGTCAGTTCTAGTCTGCACACACACTGTTTGCGACAACATAACTGCTGTGGACTTGCTAACTTCCAAACCGCAACAGAAGAGTGCGAATCGCAATTACAAAGGCATTTTACACATATTCGTAACAACGTGAACTTTGCTTGAAAATAATGAGCTCTACTGATAAACTAAAAGCAGAATGCGTGATTTCCCAAGTTCTGTGTAGTTATTTCGGCATGAAGAAAACCATGCAGGTGAAATGACGCTCAGGCAAACACTAGAATGCTTCCTCTGTGCTGCACTTCCAGACTTAAGACATAAACAAGGCTCTCTGTTTTGTATGTATGAGCAGTCAAATTATTCTTTTAAGTGCATATATCCAAAGACTTGATCCTAGAAATCATGGCAGATGCCCTTAAACTGTTATTTAAAACACAGATTTCTGAGATGGCTTTTACCAAGACATGAATTTTTCATGATCTGTCACGCAGTGCAAGTTAAGTAGCTCAGCCTACTCTCTGAACCGTAAGTGCTGTTCTGTGTTAGCCCCAATAAAGGACTGAAACTGCAGAAGAAGCTGAGAAAGTGTTTTGGCACCATCAGCACAGGTGAACAAATGTGAAAAAAACACCCATTCAACATGACTTCTTCTCACATGAAGCATCTTGCAGGTGTGGCACTGAGGGACACAGTGGTCATGGTGGTGACAGGTCAATGGCTGGACTAGGAGAACTTAGTGGTCCTTTCCTACCTTAATGATGTTATTATGTCTGTTTAGATCTCAGCTTAAAGTCTTTCAACATGGAACAGCATGTCTCAGCTCTCAGTGTTACACATCATGATGCTTGCACACAGGAGGAACAGGTCCAGCCTTCCTACTCTCTTGGTACAGAGGTGACGGTGACATTTCCAAAGAGTGCAGATTCTTACCTAAGTCAATTTCTACATAACTGTTTTTAGTACGGCAAGACTCGTTTTTCAAAGGTGTACATTTCAGAAAGAATCAGGCCTCAGAATGGATTTTTGTTAACAGTCATTAAACTAATAACCATATGAGTCTTTGCTCTGTGCTAAAACCAACCAAACCTCATGAAGTTGCTCACTAAGTACATGCGATCATCATTTGATAAATCTGCTTCTAACACTGGTAATCTACTTGGTGCCAGAAAGGTGTCTGCATTCCCACTTGGCCAACCACGTCCACCCACAAACAGCTCATTCAGTTGTCAGGCCAGGCCAGAGCCGGGTATCCACCTCCCCACTACGAATCTAAGCAAGCCGCCACAAAGATAGGACAGGCTGAGAACGAAGCGATGTGAGCCAACGTAAACCACTCTTGTTTCTGTACATCCACGCAGACGTTCTACCCAAGTACAGCGTGACAAATTTCAATGAAAGAGAACCTAAAATACAAGCCCTGCATGAATGAAATCAAACACGAGAAGGGAACGTGCACAAAGTGCTTGGCAGTGGATCTCCCTGGTTACCAAAAAGCGGTGCTCAGCTACAGCCGAAGTGACAGACATGCAAATGGGCACCTCATAATGGCTTCCACCAGGAATAAACTCCTTCAGAGAAGACACGGAGCCACAGACAACACAAGATCAAAACCCAGCTCTGAATTCACGATCATCCATTCCACCTTCTACAAACTTGTCCATGTTCCACGAACGGCTGACAGCAACGTGTAAACAGACACACCACTTGTTAAAACCGAGACCAAAGCTACGGGAGGAGTTTGAAAGAAATTCAGCGCCTCAAGGGTTGTTTCGCACACTGTGTCATGCCCAATGTCAGCCGAAAAAGGACACATAGGAGAAAGGAGGGCAACACGCAGGCACGCACACGGCTAAGACGGAGCGGCGCGCCTTACAGCAGCCGACACCGAAGTTTGCCGGGCGAGGGATGCTGCGGGGTCAGCAGTTCGGCAGCAGCACCTGCAGCAGCGGGCCGCGGGGCCCCGGGGAGCGGGCGGTCTCCCGGCACACCGCACCTCCACACAGCACCGCTCCAGGCACCCCTCGTCCCCCTCGCGAGGGCAGGGAGCGACAGGGAGGGCGGCACCGTCGACCTTCAGACCTCCTGCCGTCATCGGAGCCCTAAGTTTAGTCCCCCACCGCTTCCTCTCATCCCGGATACCAGCGACTCCGAATCACCGCCGGCTACGAGAAAGGGCACCGAGCGCCGGAGGGCCCCGAGCACCCGGGCCGCGCTCCCGCTTCCCCCCAGCGGAGGAGCCGGGCCCCCGAGCCGCCGCCCCCCTGGGAGGAGGGGTGCGGGAGCGCAGGGGACGGGAGGGGGGGGGGGAGAAGGGGGGGGGGGGAGAAGGGGGGGGGGGGGGGGGGTCCGTCCGCCGCCGCCGGGAACAAAGGGCCCTGGGCTGAGCCGAGCCGTAGAGCGCAACAAAGGGGCCTGGAGACCGCGAGACGCGGGGCGGCCGCCGGGGAGGAGAGAAGGCGGGGGCAGGGGAGCGCGGGCCGGCCGAGCGGCTCCGGGCGCAGGGGGCGGACCGCCTGCCCTCAGCCCGCAGCGTCAAGCGGGAGCCCGGCCCGCAGAGCGAGGGGCCGCCCGGCCCAACCGCCCGCGGCCAACCGCCGCCCCGGGCCAACCGCCGCCCGCTCCTCCGGAGAGAGCGACGCCGCCGCCGGGCAGGGCCCCGCGCTGCCCCCCGGCATCGGCAGCCTCCCGCAGCCCGCTCGGAGCGGGGGAAGGGAGGGGAGAGGAGCGCGGCCTGACCTGGCAGAGCTGCTTGCAGTACTCGGTGGCCGCTTGCACGGCGGGCTCGGCGCTCTCCCGCAGCCCCGTCTCCAGCTCCAGCAGCCGCTCCCGCAGGCGCCGCAGCTCCAGCAGGTCGCCGCCGGGGCTGCCGCTCTCCTGCTCGGCCTCCTCGTCCGCCATCTTCGCACCCCGCTCCGTCGCGTACGCAGCCCCCCCTCTCTCTGCCTCGGCCTCCCGCCCCCCCTCCTCGCTCGGCTCCGCGTCACGTGATTACACAATGCCACGTTCCGGGGAGGGGTCACGTGCCGGAGAGGACGGGAGGGGGGGAGCGCGCGCGCACTCCCCATCCCCCGCGGCGCAGGGTTCGGCCGGGGAGGGGCGAGAGCGGGAAGGGGGCGCGCGCGCCTCCGCGCGTCACGTGACGCCGCGCCACGCCCCCTCCAACGGCCGCGTGGCCACGTGACGGCGCTGCCCGCCTTCCCTCCGACCGGTTTTGGCGGCAAATGGCGGTGGGGGCGGCCTCGGTGCTTCCCTCGAGCCTCGGAGGCGGCGATGGCGGGCGCGTGGCCTGGGTGTGCGAGGGCTCCTCCCGCCTGGTCAGCTGCTGCTGCGTGGCTTTGAGTGGGATCCTTCCTTTCTTTTGTGCCAGGTTGAGCGCTCTTAACAGAGCGGGAAGCTGCAGGGGCTGGCGTTGACCTCCTTAGGGCAAGACCTTCTCCTGAAGTTAGCGGAGGAAAATCACATAGGTTTGCATATATCCCTCACTGCTAATCTGTGTGTTACATACCCAGTACTAATGAGCCGTGCCGATACCGGTAACAACTGCACAAAAGCCTACTCACTCTTTCTCAGGCACTTAACTTATCTGTATGAGCTAGGATGGCATCTCCTCCACATACCTCTTCCAGTCCTACCTTGCACTATTTGCAATTAGTTTCAGTTAGTTTCACTTATGGGTAAACCACGGGTAGCCAAATTCATATTCATGGGCGCCATCATTTTTGTTTGCTGCCTCATTTCCTCCCTGCCCAGAGGGTTTTCAGTGTTGAGCCCAGGCCAGGAAGGAGAAACTGGGAACATGAGGTTCTTCTACAAAAGATTAGCATGTAGAGGTGGTAGAATAAGGACTGATTGTTTTGATCTCAAAGGGATCAAGTGGAAAGAAGCCTGTCCTTCAGCTGTCCTACACCAAACAGGACTTGCACAAAGGCCTCCAGGGGCCTTATGCAAGGGAGCGTTCCTGTCTCTAATCACAGTTCAGAGGCGGTTAATTGCACGACTTTCACCCTGGAGACCAAAGGTGGAGTTAGTAAGTAGAAGGAAAGACCACAAACGGCCCTTTTTTCTTGCTTGACAGCAATGAAAATATGATGACTGCTACTGAGGCAAGTGTAGCAATGTCCTAAAAAAGAGGTTTTCCAATACTGGGTACAGAGCTGCGATGCTCATCCCGTCACTGAATCCCGACAGAAGCTAGAATGTGATATATAGACTCACAGAATGGCCTGGGTTGAAAAGGACCACAATGATCATTGAGTTTCAACCCCCCTGCTATGTGCAGGGTTGCCAACCACCAGACCAGGCTGCCCAGAGCCACATCCAGCCTGGCCTTGAATGCCTCCAGGGATGAGGCATCCACAGCCTCCTTGGGCAACCTGTTCCAGTGCACCACCACCATGTGTGTGAAAAACTTCCTCCTAATATGCAACCTAAACCTCCTCTGTCTCAGTTTAAAACCATTCTCCCTCGTCCTGTCACTATCCACCCTCGTAAAACTTATGGAAAGAAAGAACAGATGCCTGAAGATGACGGGAGCGAAAGAGATTCCACAGAGAAGGTAGGCTTTTCAGATACCTGTTTTCTTCACAAATCTGTGGGGTAAACAGTGAGGCTGTGAAAAAAAAAATATGTGAATATAAAGCTTAGGAGATTGACTGTTGAAGGGGAAATATAGTTAAGGAAGGCATTTGTTATATTGGAAAATAAAAAAGACTAGCAAAAGAGGCAGAAGTCTCCGGAAGAGGAAAGGGCAATGAATCCATGGAGGAGAAGAGTCCAAGGAAGAAAAATGGATAGAGACAGTGAGAAAGAACAGAGAAAAGATGGAATACTAAGAATAAAAAGACCTGAGTTTTGTACCAAAGATGGAATTTCTTGTTAAGAAGAATTGACAGGCTTATTACTAGAGGATGCCAGAAATAAAGATTTAAGATGAAGACTTATAATGGTAAAGATTCCTCATTGTCAAAAATTCATTTGGGATTCAGGTATGCTGTCACCCACTCTTGCCACTTGACTGACTCAGTATATACCCACAGTGTGGTGCTTTCCTAGCTCCATGTTTCACTTCCCATGCCTCTGAAAAATCTGTCATTAAGAGGAGGATCTTACGGATCTTCAGATACTTTGGTTGTACGTTTTGGGATGCTGGTTGTGGCTGGAGAGAAGATTGTATTATGTAAAACAACAATGAGAGTTCTTTGTAAATTGTATGTAGCTAACACCTAGGAGGAGGACTGTTGACTCTTCCAGGGAGAATGTCGTGTTAGCAAGGAACAGCTATGATGTTTATATATCTCTGGAACCCAAGTAACAAAACTGAGTGACTAATTCTTAAAGGATACCAGAAGATATGACAGAGTAGAGTTTAGGACAGGAACACCAATAATAAGACACTTGAAGTGTTATGGAGGTAAAATGAATTGATTGAGGATTAAAATTTGCAATGTGATCGATATTTAAGAAAAAAAAACCTGATAGAAAAGTTGAAGAACTTGTTTGAGTCAATATTGAAGAAAGACGGTAAAGAGTTTCTATTAAATGAACATGTGCTAGAGACATTTCAGTTCAAGTCTGGAGAGAAATACTTTTCATAAGATTACTAGGAAAAATATTTACTTAGAGCAGAACCAGGTTGGTAACAGATTTTTAATTACAAAGGTCAAACTTGATGAAATTAAGGGAATAAGTTAGTGATGACGGCATCATTTAGGTGGTCGTAGACTTGCGTGTGGGGAAGGCTTGGCATCTGTAAAGTGTCTGCAAAAAAAAGTGTCTGAAATTCATATCTCAAACAAGAGGGATGGTCGGTCACAGCTGGGTAAATAGCCACTTCAAAAGGGTTATTAAGAACAATCAGAAGCTTGAAGGGAATGGAACAAAATTATTGCTTATAAAAGTATTAAAGAGGGTAAGAATAAAGTGAGAATTGTCAGAAGCCCAGCTGAGTTTCCTTACAAAGGAAATTAAAGCAGTGGCTAATGAGAAAGAAGATATGAAAATGAATGTTTCCACATTTGAGATGAAAGCAAAAAAGCCTATCGCATACCCATCTAAGACATCAGAAGATATTTATTCAGCCAGAAATTTCCATTAATGATGTAGGTACAAAAATATGAGCTGTAATAATGAAATTTGCTGATGACACAAAATAGTGAGACACTTTCAATAAGAGAGGGATAAAGATTGGATGACCTTGAAATCCTAAATAATAGAATGGGATTAATTTTCAAGAAGTAAAATACAGGGAGGCTGATAGCAGCCCTTTCTCCAGAGGGGGAAACTCATCAGTTGGAGGTGACAGTGAGTGAAAAGTGTTCGTTGTATTAGTTGAGGATGACCAAGTCATAGATGTGCTCTGTCTACCAAGAAAAAAAAAAGAAGCTTGTAAAATCATATGGCTTGACAGGTCAGATATTTCCATTAGATATTGCAGGTAAAAATAAAACATCTAGCTCATCTGAAACAATTTGTGCAATCCTGGTCACTATTGGTCAGAAAAGATTAGATTGCACTGCAGGAGGTACAGAGAAGGGCACTAGGGATTATAAGTAGGACAGAGAATCTCTTTTATGAGAGGAGAATATAAATTGTTCTTTTCACTCAGTGAAATAAAACGTGAAAAGAAGTGTGATTTTAGTCTAGAAACGCTAAAATGTCAATACAAAAGGTTTTCAAGCTGAAGGATGGTACTGGGTGAAGAAAACCTCTGAAAACATTGGAACAGACCTAACTATCATGTTAGACAATGCATACTGCTGTTACCAGGGTACCAAATTTGTCCTCTGCACTATAAAAGAAACTTTGTGAGGCAATCAGATGGTAGGTTGGTGCAGGGCAGCAGTAGAAAAGATCTGCTGATGAAAACAGTACAAATGAGACGTGAATTCCGAAAGGAGAAGGAACTTGATCCCATGTATTCATATCTTCCTTATTGATACTGGCTGGGGCCATTTTCACCCATGTTTGAAATCACCTGTGTAGTTTTATATAGCTGTGTTTTACAGTGAGCGAAGCAGTCTGAATATTACCCAGCAGGAAGAAGAAAACAGATGCAGAGCACGGTCTGTAGGTTGTCTCCAACATCAGCTGGAGAAGGGAAAGGAAAATGTTTTTGCAACATCTTTTTTCAGATTGCATGGAGAATCCCTCTTTCCAGAGGAAGGGAATTACTGAAGAGGGAGGACGGTGCATTTCAACACACTTGCCCAGATCATGGATTGAGCTGTTTTCTCAGAAGAGAATCCCCCAAATTGGTTTTAGAGCTGTCTGAAAAGAAGAGACGGGGTTACATTCTCATTTTAAGTATTTTAAAACTAACTTAAATACTATTACCTGCAATTAATGGTGCCTTTCTAGCTTTCCACTGTCTTTACTGTTTATCATTTTCCATTGTTCACTGACTGATGTACACTGCCTGCATGTTCAATAGGTTCTTGCAGAGTTCTAGCTGTAAACTGAATGAATTACTGAAAGAAATGCTGTCCTGGAGACTGACATATTTTCCCATCATTGTGCTATTTTCTTCATTCCCTTCCCCATTTTGCAAGATAAGCATTTAAATTAGAATGGCTCCACAGAGACCTTTTTCTTCTTCTTTTTTTTTTTTTCATTTTAGATTCTGTATGTAAGAACTGGATCTTTTTCACGAGTGCAGGAAAAAAAGCTTCACTGGCCATCAGGATAGGACAATTCTTGTGGAAACTTTGTGGGGAGGAAGGGGATGTTTAAAACAATGACTGTCAGTATTCCGCTTAAGCTGAAGGCTGCAGGTGTGAGATCAATTAAAAGAAATTGTATTTGCTTATATTCGTTTTGGTCTGCCTTCTGTATTCCTGAATTTGCATTTTATCTCCTTTACGATCAGTTTATAACCTAGTAGTGGCACACAGCTCTTTGCTGTGATGAAGCAAAGAAATACTTCTCGAGAGTGCATTTTACACTAACATAGTTATTTTTAAAAAGAATGTCTTTGATTTTTATTTTTTTTTCAGCGAATTAATAACTGAGCATCTTTGGTGTAATGCAGACCCACGCATCTATAGAAGGAAAAAAAAGAAGTGCATCCTGCAAAGGGCAGGCGTAGGAGAAGGCAGAGGGATGGATTTTAAACAAGGGTAGTGTAAGTGCCCTGTAATCCCTTACCCTTCTCTTGCTGATGATGAACTGCATGTACTGCCTGTTACAGCAATATTGATTGCAATCAGGTGATGAAGCCGTTGCACAGAGAAAGAAACCACTGCAGTGAAAATGAAAAGATGGAAATGTAATGAATTCTTGATTCAGAAATGATTTATTGGAATAAAATGAAAAAGTCGTTCTTAGAGCTGAGAGGCAGTCATGGGAATAACAGAAATGCTGTAAGAATATCACCATTTTAAAATGAAATCCATTTCAAGCTATATATTTATCTTCAACAGCATTCCCGCACTTTTCATCAACATTCCTTATGCTGCAAATTTTCCTCTCTCCCAGCCTTAGCTTTACTTACAATTAATCCACTGGTATTATAGTGATGGAGATTCTTGCTGGAATGCATTAACTTCCTCCTTTAAATCCCCCCTGAGGCAAGCCACTTGAAAAATATTTCCTTTGTCTAGGACACACAGTTTAGTAGCTCTCTTCTTACAGTGAGATAGCGATTCTTTTGCGGTGATTTATGCATACTATTGAAACACAAAAACTGCATTAAATTATGCTGCATTAAAAGATCTGAGACACGCATTCCATTACTTGGGTGCAATTGCAGAAGGAAAAATGTAGGTCTGATCCCGTTGCCATTCAAGCCCGTGCTTACAAAAACACTGAATTGAGATGTAACGTTACTGGGAGTTGAGTAACTGCTCACTTACAGAGGCTAAGAGAATTACCTTTCAAACTCACTGATGACCGTGTATGCACATGCACTTTTTTTGTTTTTATTAGACAAACAAAGTTGCTATGTGCTCTTTCAAGAGAATTAGAGTCGGGACTCCTGGCAGGAAGATTCTGCAGCCTCTGAAATAGCCCGTTTCAATGCTCAGCAGTCCCAATTGTTTGAATGTGTTTGTAATACCTAACTCAAACCTCTGCTGCCAACGGATCTGATCTTTCTCCTTCCTTTAGCTGTCACGTTGCAACAATGGCCACCAAATCTTTTATGACAGCTATCTGCACTTTGAAGTGCTACTATAATGTTCCACCTTAATCCCTTCATTTCTAAATTTACTGCTTTATTTCTGAGCCATCCAAACCTTATTCCTTCAGCTGTCCTCACTGTTGCACTTTTCCCCCTTGGTGGACCATCATCTTCCTCAGAGTACAGTGACCTGCTCCTGCTGGGTCACAGCGCTGCTCCTGCTGGGTCTTGCCAGAGCTGAGTAAAGTGGAATAATTACTCTTTGTATCGTATATCACAGTGTTGACTCTTCAGTTTGTGATCTCCCACGTTGTTTTCTGCCTACACAGACATTTCGTATTCTGTATTTAATTCTCGTTCCTCATTAGATGTCCCTTTGAAGAGCGGACCACTTTGTAATTTTCTGTTTTATATCTCACCTGGTTGATTCTGGTTAATTTTAAGCTGTCTCTTCAATTTCTGAGGGTTATTTTTAATGCTACTTCAAAGTGTTTTGCAACTTTTCCCAATCTAATGTTATCACCAAACTATTTAGGACTAAAGGGAATGGCTTCAAGCTGTGCCAGGGAAGGTTCAGGCTGGACGTTAGGAAATACTACTTGTCTGAAAGGGTGGTCAGGCACTGGAATGGGCTGCCCAGAGAGGTGGTGGAGTCATCAACCCTGGTGGTGTTCAAAGAGCGTTTGGATGTTGTGTTAAGGGACATGGTTTAGCGAGAGCCACTGGTGGTGGGTGAATGGTTGGACTGGATGATCCTGTGGGACTTTTCCAACCTTAGCGATTCTATGATTCTATGAAGCACACCCACTTGTCATCATCTGAGGTGTAAATGGAAGTGGTGAATAAAACTTTCTCAGGACAAACTCCCCTGGACGTTCTCTGGAGAAACCTACCCAGAATGACAGCAAACCATCAGTTATGGCACTTTGGGAACAGTTTTTCAACTGTTGCACCTACCAAATTGCTGTCTGGCTCTGAACACACTGTCTTAGCTTGCTTAAGAAGATGTGTATGGAACAGCATCAAAAGCTCCTCATTGTCAAGAAGCATCATATTGGCTATTTGCCTCTTATTTGCTAGAGCAATTATCCTGTCAGAGCAGGAGATTAACTTCAATTAATATAATTCATTTCTTGACAAACGCATTTCAACTGTTTTTTAATTATCATCATAGTCGTCCAGGTAGTCACAATTTTTAAAATAATTTGTTCTGTTTCAAGGGCTGAAAGTTAGTTTGGCAGATAAAACGTGCTCCAAGGCCTTTACCCTCACATTTAAAAGTGTTGCGTTTATGCTTTTCTAGAGCTGGAATCTTTCTTTCTTGCTCACTTTTATTTCTTGAAAATGATCATTAAGAATTCAGAGATTAGTGCAGTTAGTTCTCTGAATATTTATGGGGAATTCTGTCACAGTCCAATGACTTGAACACCTCTACATTTTTTTTTTAATTTTTTTTTTCCTCTTCCCAGTATCATTAGTTCAAGGCTGGGTTACCTAAGTGATGTAGGTTGCTCTAAAAATAATGCCTCCTATTTATTTCCAAGGAAACAGCAACAGGTACAAAGAACACAATAATACCAATTGAAAAAACAAATTATCAGCTACAACCCCCCCCCCCCCTTTTTTTTTTTTTACATAGTCACCACCATTAGCTAGGCATTTCCAGCAACAACAAAGAGCCTCCATGCCAAGCTCTAAATATCTGCGCCAATGAAGGTGACCCTGCTGTCACTGTCACCACTGCTGAAATGCACCACCCACCTCCTTACTGTGCTCACACCCACTGTTTGATCTTCATAAACATTCAGCAAGCTTTGATGAATGTCAGTGAATGCCATTTTTTCTACATGGAGGAATCCAATAGCACACATTTGCTCCATATACACTTCCATGTCAGACGCCATTTTGTCTGACTGCCCCTCTGCTGCCGTCTGTCACATGGCAACAACATGTAATGGAATATTGATGGGAAGGTTCAACTTCTACTGCTGTGCCACCAACATCCACCACTACATTGTGGGTTAACATAACAAAATAGGAGGCATTGCTTTTGTAGTAGCCCTCGTGCTTGACAATCCTGATGCCGCTGTCTTGATTCTGCAATGTGTGTGCTTAGTGTCAAAAAAATTGTTGTAATCAGCAAAGTGCATGTGCCTATGTACACTCATGCTCAGCCAACTTGTAAGTACATGATTAAGTGCTGCTGAAATCACTGGGACTTACTACATTACTGAATTTAATGAGACTTCACGCCAGTAACTGCTCTGCAAACAATCACAGGCTGCTAAATGAGAGACCTGATGTGCTCCCGTGCCCTAAGTCATGTTTGAATGTTTTCTTGTTGGAAATGATTTCTCTCTGCTTGCCTGGATAGAAGGAAGGAGTGCGCTGGTGGGAAAGACAAGCAGAGGGGAGAGCAGTCACCACCAAATGCAAGCTGGCTGCATGTGGTGGTGTTAAATTAGGATGTGCATCATCCTGCCCTCAGGTGGATGCGGTGAGCTCCATGCTGAGCAGTGCACCAGCGTGCCTCCAAAAATGGATGCAGTGCAAGGGACATCTCCATACCCCTGATGGGAAGCCTTGCTGCTCATCTGAGCTCAGTAATTCTGAAGTGAGCAATACGCTGCTGTCTGTTGCTTCTGGGACCAAGCAGTTGTGTTCATATGTGGCCATAGCACACTGATGGATGTTCTGCTGCAGTTCAGGGCTGGCAGGATGTGTCTAGATCCTTGGTTGATAGGCTCTTTGGCCTTTTTTAACCTGCTTTCAGAATTACTGATGAAAGTTGTTAAGGCTGATGTAGGGAATAGACAGAGCAAATTTAAGCAGACTGCTAAAAAATGTGTTTTTGGTCTTCTGGAGTTTGCTGTGAACTCTGTCTGGACAGATGTGAAAATCTCTGGTCCAGCTGTAGATAGTCACATTTCAGCTAGTTATGTTTTCCCCTTATAACCAAGGAAAGTGATCAGTTCATCTTGTCCTGATGTAGTTGTAAAAATAGATCCAAAAAACTCATTTGATTCCAAGGGATTCTGGAGAGCCATCTCAGGTGTCATATGATGTTGCAGTGTCCTCATTTGGTCAGAAAAATCCCAGCCTTATTTAAGTCAAAATATGTGTAGTCATACACTCAAAGAGGGGTCCCAAATACGGTAAATTATGTCAATATCAGTTCATATCCTTGGCTGTTTTTGTTGGTTTTTTTTCCTCATTTCTTTTCCCCCACCCTTTCATCTGCATCCAGTTTGATTTTGTTAGGCTTTAATTTACTGGTCTGATGAACCACTTTCTTTGTGGTTAATACTTGCTTATTCCCCATTTGTAACTGATGCTGATTGCAACTTTGTGTTTAGGATTTGGTTGAGTGTGAGAGAAAGCATATGCACAGGGTTTAAATTTCTTTCAAACGTTTTCTAGACCACCATCCAGTCATCTCATGATCCACCAGTGGCCTGCAGACACCAGGATAAGTGACTGATGTAAACTGAAGGCAGGCTCACAGGACTCTGAGTACACAGAAATGATCCAAGGGATGGAACACCTCTCCTACGAGGGTAGGCTGAGAGCTGGGGCTGTTCAACCTGGAGAAGAGAAAGCTCTGAGGAGACCCGAGGGGGGCCTTTCAGTATCTAAGGGGGGCGGTAAGAAAGAAGGGGACAGATTCTTTAGCAGGGTTGGCATGATAGGACAAGAGGAAATGGTTTCAAAGTATATCCGGGGAGGTTTAGACTGGATATAAGAAAAAGGTTTTTTACAATAAGGGCGGTGAAGCACTGGAACAGGATGCTCAGAGAAGTGGTAGATGCCCCATCCCTGGAGATATCCGAAATCAGGCTGGACAGGGCTCTGAGCAACATGATCTAGCTGTTAGCTGTCCCTGTTCATTGCAAAGAAGTTGGACTAGATAACCTTTAATGGTCCCTTCCAACTCAAACAGTTCTCTGATTCCATGACTCTTTAACTCTTTTGCAGGTCCATTCAGGAAATTGAACCCATTTCTTGTTGAGTTCCCTGTTCAGCCAGTCTGCACAGAGCAATTCTGTAAGCTGTGCTCTTAGGAGTACTGATCATATCTGTTTGTGATTCCTAATTTGTAGTTTGCTTAATACAGCCACTGGTGCATTTTAGAACAAGCTATTATGGGTATCAGGATTGGAGAAGTTCCCAAGGATACTGCTGCCTGTGTTTCATTGCGTGTTAAAGCAACATTGATGGAGGATCTACAGCAGGAAGCTGAGAAACTCTTAAAACATGGCGACATTGCCAGTGAGCTTTACTTTTCCCTGTCAGAGTGAGCTGACTTCACACATGTAGCCCTTTAAATCAATAAACCAGTGGCAAACTTATGGCCTTATTTGCTGTGATGAAGCAGGTGTATTGCCACATTCTGCCTTGGATCAGACAGCAGCAAATCTGGTTTAAATGGCCAATGCGCTCTGCCTGCTCCAATGCTGCAATGGAGCTTTGTTTAAAGTTAAAAAGTGTATGTTTAAGGTTGGTAAGATTTATTAAATATCAACACTTACTATTTATTGATACTTTATTTGGTGTATTTGATATTGGCCAATGAAAGTGGCAAATGTGCTATCTCTGAATTTCCTATTGAACATTTAGATACAGTATTTTAAGTGCTTTAAAATTGAAAAATTCTAAAGGGCATCTTAGGAAAATAATACAGGCAGTTAATGAATGGTTGTTAAGATACTGGGATGTTTTTGTGAGCTTGCTAGCTCTGACTTCCTACTTGGAACACTGTATGGTGTACTCCTGAAGAAGAAATCAGCACCTTGAAGCTGAAACTGAGGGTTTGCTTGCAGGATTTTTGTGGCATTTACCAGCCTAGGTTTTCACCTGTCTGAGTATCTACCTGTACTAAAGGCTCTAAGAGCAGAAGGAGCTCAATATGTATTCCTGTGAGATCAAAGCAAGTACTGTTAAATGCACTTTGTATTCATCTTTGGGCTTTTCTACATCTATTAGGTCTCTGGGATGTCATCCCTACAGAGGAATAGCTCTGGAAAGGCTATTGCTTTTCTTCAGGCCTGCTTACTGTCATCACAGAAGCTGCCCTTGCAGTGCCGTCTTTTAAAAGCACGTGGTGCATTCCCTTCTTAATATCAAGAAATGGTGAGTGTTGGTATTTAATCCTTGTATTGTGTAGGAGCTATAGTCATGGGTAAAAATAGTTTGAGTAAGATGACAGCCTTTGATTTAGAGAATTTTCAAGCTAAATACTAAATGAGATGAGATGACAAATGAACACAAGCAACGGGAAAGAATATAGGAGACAATTAATAGATAAAATCAATACTCAACTTCTTTCCCTTCCTGGCCTCCTGGATGGGCATGGGAAGGTCCAGAGAACTTGGGAAACAGCACAGAGCCCAGACTATCTTTCATTTTGTAATCTAAGTTTAGCTTAAGAAATAACCTGGACCACAAAATAATATCAAATGGTATTTTTACATTTTTCTGCTGTTTGGACCTCCTTCCCTGCCATCTCCCTCCCCACAGATTTAAAGTTTAGACCTGTACAGTATACTCAAATGGACATTTAGATTAAATTTGAGACATTACTATGATTCATCACTGTCCCTCTGACGACAGCCGTGTAATGCTGCAGGCAGAGAATGGCTGCTGTTCTGCCTCTTGATAGCATCTAAATTTCAACAACATGGGAAATCAGCTCTCAGTATCCAGCTCTCAAAGCATGGTAAGGTCTGTACTGAAGTGTTACCATGTAAATGTAAGCCTTTTTGATTTCTGAAAGGTAGCTGTATGGAGACGGGCAATATTGGCCAGGTATGGATTTAATTATAATGCAGTAGCCCATTTTCTATCTGCTGTATCATTACCACTGATAACAAAATACCTTGTATAATTCCTTTCTTGTATTGCTCTGGATGACTCTCTGAAACGTGAAACATATGCAATTCAGAGTTCCCCCAGGGGGACTGGGGGCTCTGGTCAGAGATCACTTAGATCTGTTCATCAGGAGAGACCGTTGTGACTGTCTGCACTTCATAGACCTGGAATATCATCCGAAAATTTTAGTAAAGCCCAGAGCATCAGTTTGAGATCAGATATCAGAAGATCTCCAGGTATCACCTGCCACTGGGTGGAACAGGAGTTTGAGGGAATGGCTTGATTCCTCCAAACACTGAACAAGATTGTGGATTCTGCAGGGCAGGGGACCGTTTTGTGGTGGCGTTTGTACACAGGAACATCATGGGATAAACTGGTCCCAGTGACCCCGACTGCTGCTATCTAGGGTGGTGCCAGGCAGGCCAACGACTGCTGAGTTTCACTATGGATTTCTTAGGTGCTACTGCCATACAGATCATAAGCAGGGTGAGCCAGATGACCTGCCGGTCAGGGTGCTCTGTGCAGTGCCAACAGGGAGGCTAACAGCAGCCTGGTAACAAGCCTGTTGGTAATGTGATAGAAATAAGCCATTTCCCTCAGAATAAATTTTCCAGTTATGTTTCTATGTCAGTGCATTATTTTTTTTTATCATCAGCACTATAGGCTACGTCTTGCTGCATTTTGATTGAAATTCGATGAACTTCAGCATTTTTTTGTGCTTTCATCTGTAAAAAGCAGGAAACACAGTTCTATGAAATGGGAATGGAAATTTCTTCTAATAGAAGAGGTGATGCCATGAACGTTTGAGAGCGTTCAGGTTTTGGACCACAGGGAGCTAATGGCAAATTGTGTGAACAATTATTTGTGTGTTAGAATGGGGCGAGTTGCTGAAATTGCTCATTGTATAAATGAGACATCCTGCATTATTGGTCAGACTACTTCAGCTGTGCTGGCAGCATACCTATCCCTTTTACAGGGCTGTTTATCTGCTCTAAGTAAGAATTGATCATCCATTCATGTGTTTTGGCTTTTGTTTTTTTTTTTTTTAATTAAAAAAGCTGAATACTGAAATATATTTAAAGCTTCATTTTCCATCTCTCAAGGGCTACCCTTGTGATGTGGGGAGCACAGTCACTGACTCAATTCGATTAGTAGTCTGTTGAGTTCAGTGCTTTACTTCTGTCTAATAATAAGCACTTATTGTTTTGGAAATTGAACAAACCTAGTTAGTTCAACTGAGCAATGTTATACATAAAAGCAACAGCCCATCCTGACCTTGTGATATGGGTTAGTCACTGTATGAGGTGTAGTTACTCGTATTAATTAAAAGTAGAGAAAACAAATATTGAAATGCATTCGGTAAAGCCCTTGAGGTCAAAACTGCACGTTAATGACATTTTGTTTGCTGTTCCGCAATACTGTGACAGTTATTATATTATCCACTCTAATTTTGCTCAAAGGAATTGGATTTCAAATAAACCTATTTCAAAAGGAAGCATGAAAAAAAGAGCTAAACAGAAGCCATCATCCTATTAGTACCATAAGTATCCTAATAATATGCCATGATTAAAAATTTTGACCTTGACACGTTAAGGAAATAAAGGAAAAAAAAATGTAGATATTCCTTATAATCTGTTTTCTTTTGTCAACGGTTTAAGGGCTGGTCCGGCATGTTGTGATGTGGAATACTGATAACCAAAAATCATAAAACCATGACATCTTTCAAAGGAGAATTTTTACTTTGGAGTTAGCTTTGGTGAAATGATGATTTCTGCACGTATTTCTGGAGTTCTGTCATCTACAATTTTAATTCCTTCAAAAAACAACTAACAAAAAGTTGCATACTAGTGAACCCTCTTTCCATACGGTTTTAGAATAGAAGAGGCTTTGCAGTCAATTATTTATGTGCAATAAATACTAAAAGCTGTATCATCTCAGAATAATCGATGCTTGGCTGAAGCTTGAGAACACTAATAGCTCATCTTAAAAGTCCAGATTCACTTTCATTTGAAAAAAAATGGCAGAAGTCTCACTGATTTTAAATGAAGGAGAATGAGGCCAGAAAGTGCTGCTTTGAGAGGTAATTTCAGACAATCAGTTGAAAACATCTGTAAAATGGTAGGAAACTTGACTTTCACTCCTTGTGTAGCGCTACATTACATGTTTCAGCAGACAGGAGCTCTTTATGTTAAAAAGCTGTATGTGTTTTCTATAGCCTTGGGATGTCTTGTTTAAGTGAGAACAAACAGAGGGCAACTTGGAAGAGTGATGGTGGAAGAGTTAAACGGGAAGGAGCTGGGAGGCTCAGCGCAATACTGAAATAACTGCATATTTCCAGATCAGATTATACTTTTTCTTTAATATCTTCTATTCCTTGAATCCACAGCAAATCTTTCTTTCTGGGGTATGCTGTCAGCCATTCTAGTAGAACCTTTTGTTATCGTGTTATCTCTTTGGCGATTCCGATAATTTGCTTATGTCAGTGCAAAGCACTGGAGGGAGGTTCTGTCCTCCAGGGACTCTTGAAGATGACACGAACAATGAAGGAAGTGACACCCAAAATGTGAGATCATATCAATGCATTTGAGTTCCTCTGATGCATGCTCAGAGCTGGGTGCTAAGTAGGTGCTGGAAGATTACAAGAGAGAAGAAAATTGTTTGCAGTGTTCAGTGTGTATGATCGCCTCCATCCTCAGAAGGGAGCCTGTTGTTTTTTGAGGTCACGTGAATGATAAGGCGTAGATTTTGACTGTATTTGGAAGAGGTTCTGAAATGTAATTTAATTATTATTAGAAAAGCCCTTCAAAACTCAACATGCTTATTCATCCAAAGCAGAAATACTATCAGAACTTCATATTAAGGGTTATTTGTTCTCATTTCCCTATCTGGAAAGAGAAGTAAAACCAAAAAAGAAGGCGGGAATAGTTCTGAAGAATGTGCCTCTGATGCAAAACAAGAAAAGTATTTGTGTTCTGTACTATCCTTTCTGCTGGAGGAAACGTATAGCAAGCCTTATATTGCCCTTACTAGCAATTCAGTTTAGCAGCATTTATCTTTAATCACACTTTGTGGGGGATCGGATCTATTTATTGATAACGTTGATTGTCACTGTTGAATAGAAGAATTTTTTTATTGAAGCAAGGGAACCTTTTCCCATTCTTTTGCTGAGAGTGCAGGAGGATGCCCTACAACACCACAGAGTAGCAAAGAGGGAAAGCTTTCCTCTAGAGGGGAAAAGGCAGCATCAGGAAGCAGCCTCTAGATAAGCAGATATTGCTAAGTAGGGAAGTAGGACAGATACCTTGAGACAGCATCTGGCAGAGAAAGGGAGGAGACAGGAACCCACCTTTGCAGAGAAATCCCAAGAAGGAGTGGTAAGGATCCAGCTCCTAGAAAAGTTTGTGGGTTTTTTTTTCATACCTCTGAAGTAGTGAACCACTTTCACTCATTTCTCATTCAATTGCACATTAAGACAGATTTGACCAAGTATTTTTAGTTGGAGATTTGGAACGGCTAAAGAAAGAAATCCTCTTAATAAAAATAGGAGCTTTTTTTAAACTATCTTTTATACAAGTGTAATTCCATTGACTTCATGAGATTTATTTCTAATACATTCTGATGTGAAAGGACTACCAGGCTGTGGGCACTCTTATTTTTCTTTATACTCTGCAGGTAATGCCATCAGTGTCCTTAAATCATTCCAATGAAAGCATGATTTTTTACAATGTTTCTTTTTTATTATTTTGATGATACTGCTATACATAGCCAAATAAGTACCAAATAGGAACATTCAATACAATTGCCACTGATCTTCCTGATTATGAGGATAGCCTTATGCTTTTTTTTTTGTGAAGCGTCACAAGTCAAGCTGATTTCCCATAGGACTGCAAGCTGAGTTGGAGTGTCAAATTGGCTGTACAATCCAAGTCAGAGCTACTCTATAAACTTCAGCAATTTTCATCAAATTTTCTTTGAACGACGAGAAATATTAAGTTTCAGTCTTGCAAGGGAATATTTCTCAGTAAACTGTTTACCCATAGCTTTCAAATTTCAGCTTTATGCTTCTGTTATTAAATGAAGCAAAGTTGTAAGAAGAGCAACCGTCTTTTATTAGACCAGCTCATATCATTGGATAAAAAACAGGCAAGCTTTCAGGTGTAGAAATCCATCTTCAGTTTTGAAACAGAAGTCAATTTCAAGCCAAGTGCAGGCTGGGGACAA
The DNA here is from genome assembly GCF_016699485.2 of Gallus gallus. Lineage (NCBI taxonomy): Eukaryota > Metazoa > Chordata > Aves > Galliformes > Phasianidae > Gallus > Gallus gallus. The sequence goes on from NC_052534.1 coordinate 76,286,625, forward strand.
TTGTTTTGGATTTAACTTTGTTACAACAATCAACTGAATAAACAGAAGGTGAAAAGGCACCTTGAGGCTGATGATGTTAGTGGAGGTAGGTGTGGTGAGTCAGGTGCATGTCAGGAAGGGAGATGCATTGTGGGGGATGGAAACAGCATGGGACTGTTTCTCATGTTCCCATTTCATGTTCCCATTTCAGCAGAGGCTGAGGAACAAGCCAAGAGTTGGTGAGCCTAAGCCAGCAGCCCTATGGACCCTTCAATCTGATGTGGTTTGGGCAGCCACCAAAGGGGATGGTGCAGCCTTTCTGCCTGCTTAGCCATGTATTGAAAGAGACGTTTAAGCCCATTGATTTACAGAGGCAGCCTAGAGTGAGTAACTCAGATCTAGGCGGATAACTTTTAGGCATCTGAAGGGAATCTCTCTTACCTCAGTACCATGTGGGCTGACTGTGTTGCTGGGGCTTGTTTACAGTAGGCACCTGGACATATGCCTCCCATTTGGGTTGGGGAAGAGAAGTGCTGAGTGGGTGCAAGCCCTGCTGTACCTCTTGGCCTCAGATCCAGCTGCATTAACAGCACAGGATCTGTCACTTGAGAATAGGGACTTGCAAGACTCTAAACATTAAAAATCTGCATTATGGTGCCATTTTCAAAAGGGCCTCCATTGCACTAGCTTTACTTCGAAAACAAGATGAGTTCTTGCCCCACATGTAAAGAAGTAATCCTATATTAATCCACGCATTTGTTCTCTGAGCATTAAATTCAAGTGGATATTATTCTTTTAAATGTGTGTGTAGATCTCTGCTGCTTGTTATTTTGTTATTCCCTGCTAAGACAGTGCCATTGCTATAATTGTTTTTCTCTCTGGTTTCAGAAGCATTAGGAAACCTTACTAACTCTTCCTTTTGTAAAATGAGCTTCTATTCATCGACCAGTGAAACAAATGAGTAGATGCTGGATATTTGAGTTCCCCAGGAAACTCGCATGGCATTGAGTTTGTGCACACAAGCTGCCCTTTCTTTCATTATATAAGGAAAAAAAAAGATCTTTATGAAAGTTGAGTAGGAGATAAGATCAGTATGGTGGGCTGGTAATTACATAAAGTAATGTTCAGTCATTAGACAAAATGTACAGTTGATCCTATGGCTTAGTTGTGGGCGAGGAATATGATCTAACTTTGCTGGTATAAAAGAAAGATGCAACCTTTTCATACATCAGGAAGGTACATCCACACACCAAGGACAGCTCACATTTGAACATCGTCCTGCATTTTCTCATCTTTCTGATTTATTCTCATTGAACAAGGGAGGTAATATATTTTTAATTTTCTTTACTGCTAAAGAAGAACAATTACATATTTTTTGACATTGTCTTCCCCTTCTTTCCAAAAGTTTTCTTCTCCTTCCATTCTGTCAGAGTTTTTACTTTGAAAACTGGCATAAAATGTTGCATAGGAACAAAGAAATCAGTACTTAATGTTAAACTGGCTTTGTAAGTAACAGAAAATGAGGTTGTAGGATTGCATTACAGCTAAATGGTGATATTTTGTGATTTCTGGTTGGGTCTGGTAATGCTTCATTGGTACTCTTGTATTTTTATCCTGGTCCACAGTATTGCTGCCAGATGTCAAATGTTACACAATTCATGAAACTAACGTGTTTTAGAGTATTTAAGTTGCTTGTCATGGTTAAATATGTTAAGGAAAAAAAAAAAAAAAAGATGTTAGTAAAGATTTCTCAGTCTGTGGTGGTTTGCTAACAGCTTACAATGTACAAGACAGCCAGAAGTGAAGCACTGACACTTCACTGTTGCTGTGACATAGCCATACATCACTGCTAAGCACTCTGGAAAGAAGTAAACAGTGTGCAGAGTGTTTGGCTCTTGTTGGGCACAGCATCACCACAGTCACCATATAGAACAGCATAGAGAGACATTCCAAGCTTTTGCTGAAGACATTAGGTTATTTCATATGGTCGGTACAAAGATGACCCATCTAACAAAGCTCTCGGGCACGTCTGTGCAAAGACAAAGACCACAGAATTTGAGTAGGAATTCTGTTTTCATGGTGTATACCATAAATATAAAGACATCCACGGAGTCCCACACGCATGTGAAAAGAAGACCTGTTTGCAATCGCTGATGACAAGCTATCCTTGTTATGGAAACTGGTAATAGGATAACTTGTTTACAGAAAAAGACAAGGCATTGTAAATAGTAAGGTGAGACTCTCACTGCTGGGGAAGGTTTAAAATTGCCATCTTTCCAAAGATCTGCTAAAATTCACACTTTACATAATCACAATAACCAAATCATAATGTTCCAATAGCTTAAGAAAGATAATGATTAGCAGAGCAAAGTAAAAGCTGAATGTAATTTGATTGTGAGGTGGTGTAGATATTAACTGGGTTAGCAGCATGAGCACAGTCAGAAAAGCAAATGTAGGGCAGAATAAAAACATCGGGCAAAATTGCTGTCATATTGCTGGAGTAGAGACACTCATGTCTGGGTTTCATTGACGGCTCTTAGTTTTTAGTACGAGCCCGACAGTCTGACTCAATAGAGGAAGTGCAGAACTGTGATTTCAATTCCCTTTTTTGGTTAGTTTAATTTAAACAACTTCCCTCTGGGATTGCCTCAGACCCTTGTAATTTACCAAATCGTATGCATTCTTAGAGAAATTATGACAAAGAATGCCACAACGTGTTCAGCAAAGAGCATGAAGTCACACAGTAGTCAGTCAGTGGCTGTGGTATTGTCAGAGAGCCACTGGATCATCCAGACTTACCAAAAGGCTCAGGGTGATGTAGAAACGAGGTGTTTTGAAAAGTCTGTCGTCTTCTCCTACTGGTAAATGAGCCCTTCCAGCTGGCTCCTTGCACTGGGCAATGTGTTGCCCAGCTCTAAGCCCCCAGATGGAGCAGGGCCTGAAGCTAAACTGTGCTCGTGTGTCCCAGTACAGACGAGTCTGCCAGCAGTCACACCCCATCTGTAGTGCTGAAAAGAGCACATACAGTAAATAACCTTCAAAGAAAATTCCTGTTTGCTGAAGGGAGAGGTCTGATCAATTTACTCAGCACGACTTCATAAATGCAACTGAGCTCAGTCCACTTCCTAAAATGTCTGGCAGAATCATACAAATGTTAATTGATGTAAATGGTGTGAAGGTCCACCTTGATGTTGTGGACAGAGGTGACTTTTGTCCAGGGAGCAGAGCATAGAAAGCTGGCACCTGCCTTTCAGAAGCCTGAGAGTGCTGTTTAAAACTCCTATGAGGCTACCGTGTTATCCACCCTTCACTGCCCTTCATGATCTCAGTGTGGCCACATTGAATTCATTTAATGGATGTGGTCAGATCAAACTGGTTTGGGTCTGCCCTGAAGATCTAAAAGGAGGAAGAGGAGCACAAAGCTTGCCTTATCACGAAACCTGGATAGTACTGAGTGAGCACTGGATGTGTTAAAGTAAAAGCCCATGGCTGAGCCTATGAGAAGGCTGAAGCAGAGATGCATGCCTCACATTTGGTGGGCATTACCCTAGGTTGCTGTGGCTGTCCTTTGCTATACAATGCTGCATCATGCAGGCTCACTTTTTAACACACATCTCCAAGTTTCCCATAGCACCTAATCTCAGAAGACCACTTCATGTACTTGGATGGGTTTTTGGTAAAAGCCATAGCAGAGAGAAATAACCACCAGTAGCATTCATTCTACATGCATACACACGTTTACGAAACTGGTTTTTTATACTTCTTCCAAATGCTTCCTTCCAGTGCTTTCACAATTTCTTCCAGTGGGTCTTCTTCAAATTCCACCCTGGCTGCTTTTAACTCACTTATCCTCCGTTTCTTACCATCTATTTGCTATCTTACTTAGAAAAAGTTTTGTTGCCTCTGTTGTGCGTTTATAGCTCTCTGACTTGCTCATAAACTTTGTTCCCTTCCACTTTGCTAACTCTGATGAGGCAAGGTGTTCTCATCATCCTGTCTTTGGTCTCAGCATCATTGTCTTGGACATGAGCTTTTCCTGTTTGCTATGGGCATGGACTTCTCTGATTTTGTTTCCTTCCTTGTCCTGAGTTCAAAGCTCTATTATATGATCAGTGCTCCATAGCAATCTGACTGCTTCCTTCATCACGGTCTGTTTGATCAATGAACCAAGACCTGCTGGGTATATCTCTGAGAATTTGTATGGCAATGGAGTGTCCCTCTGTTAATCCATACACCCTTTGTACACATGCCAGTGCTCCAGGCTCACTCAGATGGTCATATCATGCAAGTAGCTTCACTCCTTGAACCACCTCAGGTTTGCCTCTCCATCCAGATGCAAGCAGGCATTATTTGTACATTTGCATCATTGTGGCAGTCTCTGCAGGGATTCTGCTGGGGAGGTGCAAAATCTGAAAAGAAATAGCTTGCCAGTATATGAAAGCTGATTTCATTTAATTATACTTTGCTCTCTTGATTTTCTACTCTATTTTCTTCTCAGGGATGTCAGTGCTCTTTCCAACCACATGGCGTGCTTAAATAACCTCTATACCAAATCTCAAGATTAATGTCTTTGTTGCTGGTATTATTGTTGTTTTCACTGTCACTGCATTTTTAGAAATACTTGGTTCCATGGTGGGATCCCTCCCTAGGGAATATTTATCATGAAGTAACAACAATGACTGGAGTGTTTGGAAGAAGAGCTCTAAACTTTTACCTTGCAGAGCAAGTTACTTTCAGAATCTAGGATGTATCAAGTGTTGTCAGCCTGAGGCCTTATCCTGCCTGTCAGCCATCATGCTCCTGGGGGACAATTTCTGTCTTTAACGCCAAGGGGTCAGGCAGCCTGCACAGGCACAGAAACTGCTTAAAAGCTCCTGCCGTGAGAGCCAGTCCTGAGGTGCTGCCAGCGCACAGGATGCTGTGGGGCCTGCTGTTCAGACACAGCCCAAACACACCTCATTTGGCTGCTGGCATGGCCTGGGGCTGTGATTGCAGGAGCAGGGAGACCTGCATGATCAGATAAGGTTTCTCATAAGGCAGGTGGTGGCTGGGAGCTGCGGGCTCCATGTGCTGAGAGCGGCCTTGGCCTGCTGTCCCACATAGCAGCAAGTACAGCACTGCTGAGCAGCTTCAGTGAAACACCCTCTCTGTGGGGTGGGCATGGACAGTGCTGAGCCCGAAGAGCCTCATGGGATGATCTGTGGAAAAGTCCATTAGTGAGAGACTGGGTCCAGAGGAGGGCCATTAAGATGATCAGAGGGCTGGAGCACCTCTCCTATGAGGAAAGGTTGAGGGAACTGGGCTTGTTTAGCTTAGAGAAGAGAAGGCTGCGGGGAGACCTCATTGTGGCCTTCCAGTATTTGAAGAAAGCATATAAACAGGAGGGAGAACAGCTATTTACAAGGGTGGATAGTGATAGGACAAGGGGGAATGGTTTTAAACTGAGACAGGGGAGGTTTAGGTGAGATATTAGGAGGAAGTTTCTCACACAGAGGGTGCTGACACACTGGAACAGGTTGTCCAAGGAGGTTGTGGATGCCCCATCCCTGGAGGCATTCAAGGCCAGGCTGGATGTGGCTCTGGGCAGCCTGGTCTGGTGGTTGGCGACCCTGCACATAGCAGGGGGGTTGAAACTCGATGATCATTGTGGTCCTTTTCAACCCAGGCCATTCTATGATCCTATGAAATAGTCTGACTAAGTGAAATTATGCTTTGTGCTTGAGACAGACAGTCTCATGCCTAAGTGGGGCATCCTCACACTTGTTTTAGGCTAACTCAGATCTTGCCTACCTTTCCATTACGAGGGGCCATGTGACATGACACTATTCTCGCTGAAAAGAAACACCACCCTTTACAACTACTTTTTTTGTTTCTGACCAAGCTGGTACAACAGTGCCTGAGAATGACTTGAAAGGTCTGTGGTAGTTAGCAAAAGCATCCTGCTGATCTACATGTAGCCTTTACTTAGGTATGAGTAGGGACAGAACCATTTTTTGTCCTCCATGAAATATTACTGGCAATAGTAATAATAATAATTTAAAAAAAAAAAGATATATAGAGAGAATTTGGGATGATATTCGTATGGCCACAGCTTACATGTACTGCATCTTTAATGTTATGGTTTTTATTAATTCATATCAAAGATATACATTACTCTGTGGTGTAGATTTGATCTGGATCAAATATAGCCACAAAACTGTATGTCAGAGAACAGAGAAGATGTGATACAACATTTATAGCCACTTCATCTCATATACTTAGCTGCACAAGGACAGATGGGCCATGTAGCATATGCTTTCTTGCACAAAATTAATCCCCTGTAAAGATTTTTAAAAGTTTGAACCAAGCAAGGTGTGTTTATACCAAACCAGCTTTCTGTATTCTTTATCTGTTGATCAGAACTCAAAAGCCAATCTACAGTGCCAGTAAACAAAGCCTGATGCAAATCTCGGTCTGGAAGGTGATGGTGACTCTGAACTTGTGACTCTCCTGACAAGGCCCCTGTACTGCAGAGGTGGCCCTGGAGGTGGCTCCAGGACTGTTTAAGCTCTCCTGAGCTCTCTTTGGCGCTACGTCTCCTTGGGCTTCTGCCTGAGAGGAACATGTACCCCCCGGGACCAAGACTTCTGTAATGGAAGAGGTGCTTTCTTCCAACTAGGAACAGGACTATGAAAATCTGTTTGTGGGGACTTGGGCATTAAATTGGTCAGTGTGTGGACAAATAATCTGACTCTTGACTCAGGAAATTGTCCAAATGTGAAATTATTTTCTCTGAAATTAGTCTTTCTGTGTCCTGGATTCTACAGATTCTGTTCTCTCCTCCATAAAAGTTTGCTGTCTTTTCTCCATTCTACCATAAATGTTAGACAGTTACAGTATTTGAAGTTAATATGCTATGGTTTATGTTAATATTCAGAAAATATTGTTAAGGCCAGAAGGAGAGGTACGTTTTTGTTATGGAAGTGGTGATAAGTCAATTTTCTGAGGCTATAAAATGCACATCAGTGTACTACATTTTCAGTTTCTGCTCTTGGTTTTAAATTGTCCCTGTTACTTGTCCTGAATGCTGTATTAGTGTGTAGCCTAGATGCTGATACTGTACCCAGTGTGAAACAGTCCTTTGAAAATGTGCCTATTTGTATTTCCAGAAAGATCATGGATTGCTACAGGAAGTATGCAGCTGTCACTTTGACCATTTTGTCTGTGTTTCTGCATCTTCTTCATACTTTCCCAGATGGAGAATTTCTCATGCAGGGTAAGCTGCACTAAGCATTCAGAAATAGGACAGTTGTAAAGAGCAGTAATTAAACTTGTTTTATAAACGTGGTCATAAATATTATTATTCTATTACATTTATTGATGCTGGGATGTGAAGGTATAATTACTCAAGATAATTTTGCTTCCTATTTCATATTTAAACCTGATTTCTTCAGGTCATGGGTCTCCCAGATGACAGTATCCTCATCTTGATGTGGTGACCTTAATCCTTGAAACATTATCAAATAGAAATGTGTCATTTTGTTATACTTCTGACATCAAAGTGCCCACACAACACCAGGATTAGCAAAACAATAATTCCTCAACATAATGCATAGAATATATTTCTTCTGAAAGACCTCTTGCACTGCAGCCAGGGCTAGAATGAGTTTACTGGAACAAAGCCACAGTATGTAGTAGTGTGCCACAGAGATTTCCATGAGCATAGCCTCCAACTCACACAATAGGCTGAGCACTTCTTCCTGTAGAGTCACATACACACTCCTCACTAACATGGTGGGTTCCATGGATCCACATTGAGAGTGCACTGCCTTTACCAACATTCACTCAGCAACAGGGTTAGGACAACACAGTTTGATCCTGTTCATCCTCTCTGGATGATCAGGACTGAGGTTTGCAGTGTTCCTTTATGCAGAGATAGTGTGAGTCCCTCCAGCAGCTGGTCTTAGAGCCTCTCTCTAAGCTCCTCTCCATCTCCTAGCAGGCCTGAAGATCGTGGTCTCCTTCAGTTGCACCCGAGCCTACCCCCTGCCAGGGCCAACACACTAAGCCATTTCCCTTGCTGCTCTTGTGCGGGGAGTTGAGTGCTACATTCTGATGATCAGGTTAGGTGGGCTCCTCTGCCTGCCAATGTTCCTCTCCATTGCCAGGTGTCTGTATTCACTGTAGCCTTTAGTTTCATAATCTAACATGTAAGCATTTTGGTAAAAACCCATTTTCACACTTTAAAAGATTTGATTTTTAATAGTGTTGAGCATTTGCCTTTTGCCAATTGATTTTCTTTAATAAGTTTTGAACAGAATAGAGAAAAATGCAAGCTACATAAATCTTGAACTCGCCAGGCATTTTTAAAATTCACAGATAACTGAGTGTTACTTCAAAACGGGCACTGTCTAGGAAGCACTAGCAAATACTGCTGTTACTAACTATCCATAGCTAATAGATTTTATAGGTAGAGCTGCTGTAGCACACTTACCGAAAAAATGCTATCAACAAAACTAACTTAGAAAGAACAGAAAAGAAATGCTTGTGCCTAACCTGGAAAGACACACTCTGGGTTTACAAGTAGTGGATGTTGTGAAGATGAAGGACCCTGAAGAGGAGAGCTTTTGTTTCTGTGCTTTTCAGTTCTGCATGCATCAAAAAGCAGAACACAGCCAGTACTTCCTCTTACTGCCCAAGCTTTCCCTTTCTCTTTGAAGATGAATGGCCATCAAGTAAAAGTCTTTTCTGTATGTTTTTATGGCAGGTTGTCCAGAGTGCAAGCTAGGGGAGAACAGGTTCTTTTCAAAACCAGGAGCCCCCATTTACCAGTGCACTGGGTGCTGTTTCTCCCGGGCCTATCCTACTCCAATGAGATCCAAGAAGACCATGCTTGTTCCAAAGAACATTACATCGGAAGCAACGTGCTGTGTAGCAAAGGCTTTCACCAAGGTGAGAATGTAAATGAGACCGTTTAAGCTTGTTTTAAGAAGCAGTGTGTAAGTGAAGCAGTGAATAGAAAATAATATGTTTTTGCTGAAGGGCATTGAGCAGCTATTTGAGGGAAATATCCTTGGTACTTATATAATTTACACTTGTGCTCATTTGTTGTTCTTTTAAAAGAAATTAAAGTAACCAGTACCAACTCTGATATTCAGTTGGGATATGGAAACTGGTGCAGTGCCACTGGCTTCAGTGAAACTACTGTGACTCATGATGCATGAACTGGATTTGTTGTCCATTCATTTTTAACTCTGCTGGTTGTGTATCCTCTCCTTAAATCTCATGAAGTGTGGATTTGATTTTAATTAGTCGCTTTCCTTGCTTCTTTCCTGCATGAGCAGGAGTCCTCTGAGAATGTGCCTGGTCAATACTATCAATTACATACATGGGAATGAGGGACCAAAACCATCTGTACTCATTAGATTAATAGAGATTGTGTTTACTTTTAATAGTATAACCAGGAGGGAACTGTAAACATGTGCAGCTACTTTGAGCATTTAACAGTCCCATCTGGAAGGCTCTCCTAAAGAGAGATTCTGCTAAAGCTGATTATTCTGGGAGCAATTCAGCTCCAGGTAAAGAAACCTTAAATTGATGTAATCAGTGGTGAGCTAGCTGATGCAAGCCAAGGTAGCTGTCATATGGTGATCTGAATTATGTTCACTGAGTGTGCTGATGAGGGGCTCAGTTCAATTACTGGCTCACAGGTTTGGTGCCATGTGAGATACCCTGGGGTACCCAAGACATCTGTGTATAGCTGGCAGACACAGGACCCATAAAAGACCTTCTGGAGTGGCAGCTGGGGGCTTGGTGGGATCCCATCTGATGTCTGAAAGGGCAGTCATCCTTTCTGTGTATGCAGCTGGACAGAGCCCTGGGTCTCTGCTGGCAGAAATGTGAGCCCAAATATATAGCTTACCTATAGATACCTGTATCTGAACACATTTTAGCTCTTCTTCTCAGTAGAGCATAGGTGTTCTTCTAGACCACCAGTGTTATGCTTGCCCCGAGGCAGGAAATAAAACTTGGCTGAGGTTAAAAGTAGCTCTTAGCGTTCATGTTTTCTGTTTTTATAATCTCCATGTGAAGTATGTTAAGGACACTTCCTGATTTGTCATAGATTGGTTGAGTAACACTTCTTTGAAAAATAGACACTTTAAAATGTGCCAAATTAAGGACACCAGGCTACATGTTGCTGTTGAAAACCATCTCATTACAGCTCCAAAAGCCACTGATGATGCAGCTTCACAGATTGGCATTCAGAGGCCATTCTAGTTCACATACTCCTTGGAGCCTGTGTACTGCTTGGGGTTAAGAAAAAGGCTTCAGAAATCTTTTGCTTGACATGGCAGTTTTAACTGTGTAGCTAATCCTAATTATTTTCTTTCTCATGTGTGTGTTTTCTTTTTTTAAGATTACCCTTAAGGACAATGTGAAGATAGAGAACCACACAGACTGTCACTGCAGTACCTGCTACTATCATAAATCTTAAAGCCTGTCCCTTTGCTAATGATCAAGAACAACGGTGAATGAAATATTTGTTGTTCAGCTTTTACAGCACCGCTGTGTATAATCTTGTGTTTTCTGGTCAAGACACCGAGTAGACTTTTGAATGAGATGGATGGCTGTTTTATTTCCTCTTTGCTTCTTCATGCATTTAAGTAAGTTTAACTATTTCCATTAGGGATTAGATGTAGCCCTTGCATGACAACCATAAGCTTGATCTGTTTTTAAAATAAACTGTCAGATAAATTGTCGACGTTTCTTGAGGAAAAATGATGATTTCATAGCTTAAAACAACAAAAAAAGATTTTAGAGTTCATCTTTAGGTTTGTTTTTTGTTTGTTTTTGTGGGAGAGGGAGGAAGGAGGAAGAGAGGGATGGGAAAGTGGGCAGAAAAAGAAACAGTAATTTCCCCTAATTCATTTAGTGGATTTTTTTTTTTAACACAACATTTTGTTTTTCTTGCTTCTTTTCTGTTTTCTTCTTCAACTCGTGGCATTAAGTTTAACAGCAGTCTGTGCAACGTGCTCTGCCTTTCTGTGCCATCTTTGATTTTGCTTGGAATTTAATCTTCTCCCATATCGATAAATGGACGCAGAAGGAGATGTTGTAAAGAGCTATGCAGTGTAGCAGTGCTAGAGGAGAGGCATAGCACATCTGTATTAGCTATTTAACGTGTGGCTGAGCAGCATGGCATAGGGCCTTAGTAATTCTCAAATGCAATGTGCCAGACTGAGATATACAAATGGGAAAGGAAGGGACTGTGTTAGGTCAGAAATAGACCACAGAATATGTATTTAGAATAGATGAACTTCAAGTTGTAAATGGGGATTTTAGAGATAGCACTTGTTTGGTTGTTGTAGGTTGGAGCAGGGCATCCGCTTGTGAATCTGCAGCCTGCGCATATGAACATGAAATAAATTAATTCCACTTGTCTTAACCCAAATATCTGGAATGAGAACGTCAGTCCTGCTGTGATCACTGAATGCAAAGGTATAAATGTGCTGTCTCCGAAGGCCTTAAATATATTTGTACTGGAAGGGAAGTGGAAGGGGTACTTCCCTGCAGCAGATACTGTGAGGGTAGTGATACAGATGTGTAGCAGAGCTTCTGATAGCGAAATAGGAGAGTGCCTTGGGGTGAAGCTGTGAGTACGGCTGCTCTGCCCTGGGGCATGGCCATGGCTGATGTCTGCTGAAGTCTTAAATGACAGACCTGCAGGGCTAGGCTGTGATGGGGCCCTGGAGCAGCCCAGGACTGGCAGGATCTAATAATGGCTTAAATCCACCGTACACCCACCCCTCCTGTCTACTGGAGTGAAAATTCACTGCTGTTTTCTAAGAATACCGTAGGGTTTTGTGGCAAAGAAGACTTCTTCTCGTGGATAGAGAAGAAAGCAAAATTATTCGGCATATGTTGAGTGAATTCTGAAAGCCTGATCCCCACGATTCAATCTCTGGTTCGGTCTCATCTCTGGAGCCACCAGTCTGGCTCAGTCCTGTGTTGTATTGCGGAGTCAGCTGTGCTGTGCCATTCCTAGGAGATGTTTCACCTAATTTGCTCCTGGAGAAACTTCCAGTGGTTATTCCAGAATCTGTCAAGGAGGCTGGCTCTGTTAACTTCTGCTGTTACTAAGCTGGAAAAAAGTCACTCTCCTGGAAAGTTTTTTGTGATATTTTGTCTAAGATGTGTTTGCTTCAGTATTACTTTTGTTCAAAGGGGAGGTAGTCCAGTAGGGTGGTCTTTAGTATGACTTTAATAACATCAGCAGAAAAGGTTTTCATACCGAGAAGTCTAATTTCCCATTCTGGATCATCGCTCAATACATTATGGGAATACATGTCAAGCAGCCACTAAAGCTGACTCACAATTCCAACCTGTTGTGCAATTTTATTAAACATGATTGATGCAGATATTTTCACAGAGGATCTGGATCCTGCCTGGGATTTCTAGGCAACGAGAGAGGAGTGATCTGAAGCTGCAAGCTGATTGCCTTTGAGAATGGCATTGCAATTTCTCATAACTTTGACAGGACTGAAATGGAGAGCAGGGGAATACATTCTCCAAAGTTGCCTTGCAGTGGAGATGCCTTTTTGCCCCGTGAAACATCTCCTTGGGTGGACTCGAACTCAAGTGAGATCCTCCAGCAGCACCTTTTACCTGCTGGTCTATTTGTTCCTGTGCTGCGCACAAGAGCAGGTTGGTGACGTGATAAACTTCTGTTTGCATCTTTTGAAACAGCTGTCAGAAGAAGACGTGGGATGCTGTAGCCCTGTGTCATTCTAGAATGACTGCTCTGTTTTTCATTCTCCGTGGCTCATTCCCTCTAGCTTGTACAAAACCACTTCTCAGTTTCTCAACCTGTGTGTCCTCCTCCTCTCTGAAGTGATCTCTGCATCAAGGGCTAGCAAAGTGCTTATTGTGAGAGCATGTGGAATGTGCGAGCACCCCCTTCCTTACCTTATCTGGTTAAAGCCCTTCCGTCTGAAAGAAACACCGCTTAACAAGGAAAGTAATAAATTAAACACTGAGATACACAAACCGAGCAGCAGGTGATAAGGGAGACGATGACAAAGAGCAGAACCCTTCAGCCCATGACCGATGGGCTGTTACCGATGGGCCCTGGGGTGATGAAGGGATGGTGGCAGCACTCAGGGTGTTAGTGGTGGCAGCCGGAGCTTTGTGACTGCTGAGAAATGGGGAATAAGACTGACATAAGCACAGGGAGATATCTGAGGGAGGCTTGTGGGGCTGTGCAAAGCTTACTGCGGGGTGTCAGGAGGAGCTTGCTTAGAGAAAGGGCCAGAGGTGGAAAAAAGGGGTAGCAGTGGTCAGGGGTGTTGGGGTGAACTGGGGAGGAGCAAGCATGGGAAAACAGGGGAGAGGTGGGTATTGAAGGGCCAGCCTGATGGAAGCAAGCTGCCAGTCAGTATGCTTTATCTGACTGAGTCTTCTGCTTGATCACTGCAGTCTATACCATCTTCTTATTAAATCCTTTACTTAAGTACTTTTTTTTTTTCTTTGTAATCTCACTCACTGTCCTGTGTGCAAGTGCTGCAATGCCTAAATGCTAGCAGCTGGAAAAGGGACCCATACAAATGAGTCCCATATGCCAAAGAGTGGTAGCAGCTGGGGGGACCAGGGTGTATGTTTATGTGAGTATTTAGTCTGGGTCCCGAGACCCGGAGTCCCCAGGAATCCCAGCTGGGTGGCAGCACTCAGCAAGGAGACATTCTGGCTCTGGAGTTTGCAGGATTCAGCAGCCAGCTCGGAATATAAACAATCCAAAGACATTTTTTGATACTGTTTCAGATCAGGACAGGACTGAATTGTTTGTGCATGTGAGTGTAAAAAGCAAAGCCATAGCTAGGAAAGTGGTGATGCTCAGTGAGTGAGCTTATGCGTGGTGAGGGCTAGGAAAAACATTGCTACGTGTCATGAGAAAGCTAACGCAGTTGACTGTAATAGAGAATGAGTGGTTGAGAAGCTGCTTGGGATATGAATAGGAATAGAAGCTGGAAGGCAACGTGGACACATACCTATAAGGGCTGAATGCCAAATTTCCAGTAGAAATGGAAAGCAGAAAGAAAAGTACGATATAGCTTCCTTGTGTTAGAAAACGGCTGGGACAGAGGGTAGATCAGTTCTATACATTTAAGAGGGGTGCTGAGAGAAGAGATCACAAAATCAGAAGAAACTGATCTCTTGTTTATGCCACTAGCCAGTGTGCAGCTCCTGTGTTTCAGCGTGAGGATGGAGGTAAAATGAAGTCCTTGTCAGTGTGGTTTATAAGCAGCAATAAATCAGTCAGGCTAATACTGCAGATTAAAAATGCTGAAGATCATGTGGGCTGAAGATACAAATGATACGTTTTTACTGTCACAGTGACCTATTTAAACCTACATCACCGTGGCCCTAATAGCAAATTCATTCTGTGCACAGAGGAGCTCTCTGACAAAGCTCTGTTTGCTGAGGGCTTGTGCCCAGCCTCACTGAAAAGCATTTTGCTGCGTCCTCAGCAGCTCTCTCTCTTTGCGGAGATCTGAAGTATATACCTATCAACCAAAAAATGCTCAAACCTGAGCTAGGGGTTAAAGTGCTGCTGAGGAGCAGATGTGCGGATGGTCAGTGTGGGTGCCTCCCCGCTGGAAGCTGTGATGATTCGGAGGTATTGCAATTTCCATTCCCTGGCTGACAAGATCAGGAGGGGTGAGCTCTCAGTAGGAAGATAAAGCCTGTGAGCTGTAGGGATTTTAATGAAATGAAATTTCTGACAAGGCCTCCTACTCTTTGCAAGTCTGAGAAGCTGCAAATTAGCAGGAGCCTTCCTTTCCTCATCCTTCACCCTGTCTAAACAATGATTTTAAATGGTGGTCAGGGGGAAAGGGAAGCTTATCCCAGAATCCTTGCTGGCCAAGTGCAGACTGCATGGCTCCCCTTTACAGCGGGGTGAAAGAGGGCTGCTCTGACGAGTCTGGAAGACAACTGAATACATTTATGCACAGAAGAAGCCTCCACAGTGGGGAGAAGGCCATTTGGCTATGTCAGAGTGCATTGCCTGTAAGAAAGAGGTATGAAAACAGCTTTAGGAAATATGCAAAACTATTTTGTGGTGGAATAAAACCAATGATTCACTAGTGTCTGGAGGATTCCCCCTTTAAGGGGTTTCCCTATTGCTCTGCAGTTTCCTGTGTTTCTGGCATATGCTAACTAAACCCAGCAACTGGCTACAGTCACATCTTATGCATCATATCACATCTACAGTCACTGCTTATGCATCATATGTACACTGTATACATACATGTGCACAGTCACTGTCCTGCCAGGCCATTGAGCATATTGAGGTATGATAGAAACCAGTGTGTGGGGGGGGAGGGTGATAAGGCTTCAGCTCAGTGTAATTTCTTGGTAATTTATTTTCTATTTATTTGCTAATTTGTTCTTCACAATCATCTGTCTCTCTCCATAGTGTGATTATTCCAAAAACATTAAAAATGCCTTTCTGGTCACAGCATTCATCTGTGTAGCCCAAGGATTCTTTCTGACTCTGGCCGTGTCAGATGCTGCTTTAGGGCAGAATAAGAGGCTGGCCACTTCTTGCAGACATTTCCCCTTGTATCATTCTCAGTATCCACATTTGATTTTTGGGAGTATTAGAGTTCTCTTTTTCCTTGTCCTTTTTGTTGCTACTCATGGACTCCTTTTCCATGAATTTATCTAGACCCATTTGAAGCTGCTGCTATTATCTGCCTCCATAACCTCCTGTCACAGTAAGTTACAGAATTGTAAAAAAAAGTACCCACTTTAATCTGTTTTAAACTAATCTCCTAGATATTGCTTTCATGATTTTATAATCCACAATCGTTTTTCTTCTCTGTGTTTTCCTCTCCATGACAAAGAGCCCAGTATTTCTAGGTTCTCTCATCAGGCAGCTGTTGGATCATTTTCCATGCTTTTCTCTGTACCTGCTTTAACTCTTCTGCATCCTTCCTCAGCCACAGAGGGCAAATCATGAACTGTCCTCGAGTGGGGTTAATCCAAATGTAGAAATGTCAGCAGAACGATGCCCTCTGACTCATTCTCAGGACCCTTTTCTTATATATTGTTTTGGCTCTTATTGACAACCGGAGCCTTGTTAATGATTACACTTAAGATCTTTTTTTTTTCCCCTTCTTTTTTGACGTGCTGCTGTTAGTTCTGTACCCAGCATGCTGTAGGTGTTGTTTTGATTATTTTTTTCCCTAGCTGCATTGCCTTACATTTATCTGAAGCCTATCTTCCATATATCTGCCCATTTAGTTGTGTGTGGTCTTTCTGGAGTTCTTCATCAGCGTAGCATTTGGCTGCCTGGAGGAGTTTAATATAATCTGTGTATCTGGAAATCTTACTGTGGGTTTCCTTCACCAGTTCTCTGATGAGTGGGTTGGATGGAACTGGTTCCAGCATTTTTTCCTGAAAAGTGAAAAGCCACATTAAGCCTATCTTCCATTTCCTATCCTTTAGCCAGGCTTCACTTCATAAGAGGAACCTTTTTTCCAACTCTGTGGCAACCTAAGTTCCTTTAAAAACACTCTTCCAGCATGATTTTGGCACGTCTCCACTTGCTGTATTGTTTTGATTGTAAAACACTCCAAATCTTGGCAGCCAGCTCAAGCTTCGACTTGACATGGGCCGAACAGTTGCCTTCACACTGGGTTTGGGGTCAGGTCTGCTCACAGCGGAGTCAGTTTTCCTTTCTTAAAAAATCAATGAGGATATATTCCTTTGGACCAAACCTAGTGATAATTAGGCTCAGAGAATGCCAGACCTGAGTTTCCTGGCTGGGTCTCCACTTCCAGCACCTCCATATGGAGAGATCTCAGAGGAGGCTGGTGCCAGAAATGAAACCACTGCTCCCACCACAGCTCCTGTCCCCGCCTCTCCTCCTTCCAGAAGTGATTAAAGAAAGGTCACTTGCTAGCCTATGTCAACACGAGAGCTTCCACCCCACAGAGGCACAGCTCAGCTCATGGTGCTGGAAGAGCCAGTATGCTCTTTTTCTCTCTTTATTTTTTTCCTTTCCATTTCTTCCCCTTCATCATTCTCTGCCCATCTTCTTCCTAGTGATATTTGGGCTGGTACAGAGGCTCATCAGTTCTCACCCTCAGCACACAGTGCTCAAGGTTGTTCTTCCTTGTCCTCACTCCTTTACAGCAGTGTACAGTCATTAATTTGCCAAGTAAGATAAGGTCAGACAAGGCAATGAAGGAAGAATTATATTTTTTCCCTGCCAGTTTCTGAGTTGATTTGAAATAGTTATGTTTTCACATGTGTTTGTCATTTCAGTTGTCTTATATCTTTATCCTAAGAGGTTCATAATGTTCTTCTCATGCAGATATCCTCCCAGAGGAGGATGCAACAACAATACAATTCTGAAAAGTCACCAAATGAATTAATGTGCAAAACATTGGTCCGTGTGTTTTTGAAAAGACAGAAAGGGATCCTTGGAGCCCAGGAGAAAGGGTTCCAGCTGATGGGGCCTCACAGTGGAGAGCTGTAAGTGGGCAGATGAAAAGGCTCTAATTTACCAGTTAAAAGAGATGGGAAATTGCATGGCCATTAGGAACATTTGCAGCAATGGATGCAGAGAAAATGACAAGCGTGAACACATCCAGCGTTCAAGAAGGAGGCTGGCCCTATAGACATTAGAGACGCTATTTTCCTTTGTTGTGTTTTGGTTAGCTCAAGTATTTCCTTGTGGTGGAGTTTTCTTCAGTTTGGTACTTGGGTAACTGTTTCTTGATTTTACTGATTCTTTTCCATCCCAAACAGATGAGAAAACATTATCTTGCTCTGGATGTATTGTCAGTGGAGAGTGAAAGGAGATGGAAAAAAGCTGAGTGCTCATAATAAGGTAGCTGGAGGAGATCGTCATAGAATCACAGAATGGCTTAGGTTGGAAGGGTCCTTAAAGCCCAGTTCCACCCTCTGCTATGGGCAGGTTGCCACCCAGCAGATCAGCCTGCCCAGGGCCCTATCCAACCTGACCTTGAATGCCTCCAGTGATGGGGCATCCACAGCTTCTCAGGGCAGCCTGTGCCAGTGCCTCACTCCTCTTGTTAATGTTTCGCTTTACCAAAAGGACAAGACTTTCTGCACTCTGCATGGTCAGCACACCCTAGGGCACCATCGGCCCATTGACTTTTTGTTGGTGTCATGAGTGCAACAGGTTTCTGTTGGAAGGGCTTGGAAACAGGTGTGGTTGTGCTATGGTCCGTTGGTGTGCTGTGGATCAGCTCAGGAAGGAGCTGTCATTTCTTACTTTTGAATTGAGTATTAAGGTGCTGCAGGAAAACTTGGGGACAACATTTCATATTAGCTGATGTGACTCACTATATTGGAATAGCCACAAGCACAGCATAGGTAATAACAAAGATTATTTGCTTTTGGGCTGTCTGATTGGAGAGTTGCTCAGGGCTGAAGAAAACACTGGGAATCTTAAATGAGGAATGTGTTGAAACAATGCCTTTGCTGTACACATAATCACTCTTGAGAAGTGATCATGTACTTGAACCGTGCTTTGTAGTTTCTAAAACCAAATTTGCAGTCACTCTTTTGATACTCACAGTTAAAGCTCTGCCCTTGATAATTCCTATTTCTTCTGTTTCATATTACACTTCAGTAAAAAATAACAAGTAAAGCTGTTACTGTTTTCTTCCAGGAATAAAGTGTGGTTTTCTGCTTTTGTTATTTGAAACCATCATTTTAATGGTCTGGGCAAAAAAATCTTGTAGATTGTAGTTTAAGGATATAAACCACAGCACCCACTTCCACCTCTTCAGGTAACATAAACAGACCTTACAGGAAGGAAGTTTGGACTAATTCTGTATTTGATAAAGGCTCCTCTGAGCAGATGGTGCAAAAGACCAAACGATTGCTCCCTAAGGTCCATCTCCCTGCCCTAAAGCCCTCCTGTGAAAACCATGCAAAGGCTGGAAGAACAAGGTTGTATGTGCAGGACTGTTGTAACTCCTTCATCTTCTTTCTAGGTATCGTAATCCATATTGGAGAAGTTATTACATGCAATCATATAGCAAAATATAACATGATCCTCTCCATAAAAACAGCAACCAAACACCCCTGAAAGCTACCACCAGCATGTTGTGAGGAGAGCATGCTGTGCACTACTGGGGACCTTCTCTGAGAAACGGACACATCTCCTGGGACATGAATATAGGAAAATGTGTGAATGGGTGAACTGCCTGCTACCACATACACATTTACTACAATACAAATATGAAACTCCATCAACCATACACTTCTCTTTATTACAAAGTACCCTATATTATATCTGGAGGAAAATGCATTTTAACTTACTTATTCTCACAGCTCCCCTTTTTACCTTGAGGCAATTATTCCTTGTGCCATGGCAAAGTCCTCACCAGAAGCAAACACGTTCTGTAACCTTCACAGTGAAGATGGATCTAATTTGAAGCAGAGCAGCAAGTCCTGAATAGACAATTAGAAATAAATACCCCCAGCAGCCTGGCCTCAAGAAGGCAACACAGTGAGTGCCTTGGTGTGACCGAAACCACTCAGCCACCACCAGCCACTGTGTCAGCAAGTAGGAGGGTTGGAGGTTTCACAAGGCAGACTTACACAAATTAAAGAGGGAACTAAAATTCATAGGCTTCATAGTGAAGATTGTGGACTTGGTAGAAACCTGGAGTATCACAGCTTTCCCTGGTGAGCCTTTCACTGCTTTGGCTCTGTCTTTGCACCACTGAAGCTGTGACTGTCACCTCTCTTCTTTGGAACCTTTCTACTAACAGAAGTGCAAACTGAATATGTATATATATTTAAAAGATCTTTGACTCGATGAAACTCAGCAAACAATCCTCTCCTGGAGTTAGTGTGTAGTTTGCTGTGTTCCTTCAGACTGAAAGTCTTGGTGGCCTGTGGCATTCCCCAGATCTCAGTATTGGGACCAGTTTGGTTTAATATTTTTATCACTGATCTTACTGAGGGGTTCAATTCTACCTTCAGTAGGTTTGTGGACAATGCAAAGTTAGGTGGGACTGTTGATCCGCCTGAGAGCAGGAAGGCTCTGCAGAGGGATCTGGATGGGCTGGGTGGATGGGTTGAAGCCAGTTGCATGGCATTCATAATGGCTCAGTGCCAGGTTGTGCACTTGGCTCACAACAACCCTATGCAGCAGTGTAGGCCTGGGGAAAAGTGGCTGGAAATTTTCCTGGCAGAAAAGGACCTGGAGGTGCTGTTTGGCAGTTGGTTGAATGTGAGCCAGCAGTGTGCCCAGGTGGCCAAGAAGGCCAAGAGCATCCTGGCCTGCATCAGAAACACTGTGGCCAGCAGAGCTAGGGAGAAGCACTGGTGAGACTGCACATGGAATACTGTGTTCAGTTTTGGGCCTCTTGCTAGGAAAAGGATATTGTTCTGCTGGAGTGTGTGCAGAGAAGAGCAAGGAAGTTGGTGAAGCAACAAGGAAACGAGAGTTATGAGGAGTGGCTGAAAGAACTGGGCCTATTTGGTCTGGAGAAGAGGAGGCTGAGAGGGGAGACCTCATCGCTCTCTACAGCTACCTGAAAGGAGGCTGCAGTGAGGAGGGTGTTGTTCTCTTTCCTCAGGTGACAAGTGATAGAACATGAGGAATTAGTCTCAAGTTGCTCTGGGAATAGTTTAGGCGTTGGGTGAGGAAGAATTTCTTCATAGAGAAGATGGTAAACCTTAGAACAGGCTGCCCAGGGAGATGGTGCAGTCCCCACCCCTGGTGATATTTAAGAGACACGTGGATGTTGCACTAAGAGACACAGTTTAGTGATGGGAGTCTGTAGGTCAGGTTGGGCTTGGTGATCTGGAGGGTGTTTTCCAACCAAGATGATTCTATGATTCTAAATGTTCACCTGTTCTCAAGCTCACCTTTCTTTTCCACTTATAACCTTACATTCTCTTCTGACTACATCACTACAAGTGCTGTTACCCCGAGGGTGTTCTTCTCAATAAAAATTGTCAGTCTGTCTTTATGTTTGATGTGGCCAAGACAGAGCCAGGTAGTTCAGGTGGGAGGGACCCCATGAGGTTTCTAGCCCAGAATCCTACTTTCAGTGGGCTCGTGTGAAATTGGGTGGATTTCAGTGATGCTGCCTGGCAGGATGATGAAGTTCAATTATAGAGAGAGAAGCAAGAACAGAACTGCTTCAGATTGATTCTCATACAAAACAACTGTCATATCAGCACGGACCTATGGTCAAGTTAATACCTCTCTCTGGAGAAAAAAAAAATCCCCATCTTGTTGTCTTCTGCCAACACCTCCTGATGCTGACATAGCTGGAAATGGCTGGAAATGAGTGGTGAATTTTCCTAATATGAGTGGAATTTTCCTGCTTTCAGAGCCAACCCCTCAGCTCTCCTGTCCTGCATCCTGCCTGCATATTCAGTTGCATCTCAGAGGAAAGATCCTTTTACCTCAGAAATTGTTTTTCATTTTCCCAGATTTATTTTCTTGGGATTTTGGAAGCATGAATATATTATGGAAGCATTACTGAGGACCCATTAGCTTCAGATAACCTGTGATTTTATTTTTTAAAAGGCATTTTCTTTTGCTGCAGCTCCCAGTGTGAGCATTTATAGCCCTTGAATGCCATCCAGTGGTAGAAAGGCATCTTCAAGCTCACTGGCAAACTGCTGTGCCAAGTTCTCATGTAATGTTACTTTGAAATTAATGGTAGATCATTCTTGTGCTCTATTTGTGGTGAAGTCAGAAACTGTAAAAATATATATATTAGATGATGGGTTCCATCAACAGAAAGGCTATCTGGTGTTTCACGGTTCTTAAAGTTTAAGACAGAACAATATCCCGTGTGTCATTTGGACTGGTCTAGCTTTAAAGCTCAGTATTCATGAACAATTGCACGAACAGACTTTTTCATCTTTATAACGATATTTTTAGGCAGAATTTTATCTTGGAATTTGTTAGATAGTTCAGGAGTACTAAAATGTGTTTTAGGGGATACTGCTTCATTAACCATTTATTTCCATGTAGGGTTTCTGAATAGTTAAGTATTTCAGAAACTTGACACAAAGGTATTGCAAAATATGCCTTGTTAATGGGTACACTTTTACCTAAGTAAAAGTACCTACTGACTTTCCTGTGGTGTGGATCCAGTAAGGATTTGTTTCAATAATTGCAAAAACAGCATATATCGCAAGTAACAACCTCTCATTATTCACTCAGAACTTCTTTCAGTCTTAGTCAAGCCCCTTTGATAAACAGCATTTTTGTTTGGAAGTTTCAAAAGTGTGGATCTCCCTTGATGCAACTTGAGGCCATCAGCTCTTGTCCTTTCGCTGCTAGGTGGGAGAAGAGGCCGACCCCCACCTCCTCACAACCTCCTTTCAGGCAGTTGTTGAGAGCAATAAGGGCTCTCCAAGCCTCCTCTTCTCCAGACTAAACAATCCCAGCTTCCTCAGCCACTCCCCGTAAGACTTGTCAGCTACACTGCCTACATTGCCCTTCTCTGGATGCACTCCAAGGCCTTGATGTCTTCGTTGTAGTGAGGGGCCCAAATGTGAACACAGTACCTGTGGTGCCTCGTGGTGACATACCCCTTGTACATCAGCAAATGCCATCAAAAGTAATAAAAAAGCAGTAAGCTACAGGTTCTGCTCCTTCTCTGCTTTCTCCTTTGTTCCCTACAGCAAGGCCAGAGAATAGGCCTTTTTTAGTGGCTCTGTTAAAGGGCCACTAAAAATAATCCAAAGAACAGGCTAAAAGGACATTCAAGCCTGATGCATTCTTAGGATGACCACATCTGGTTAAAAAGTACCAACAAAATGAATCAAAGACACAGTAATTAACAACTGTCACAGGGAATTACAGGGCAGCCTTAATGTGCCTTTGCACGCAGGGAAGTGCAAACAGTGCTTGAACAGTATCATTCCTAAAAAATAAAAGCCTTCTACAAAACTGACCAGAATAACTTCACTGCTCAAGGAGATACAGGAGATGCTTTTAAGCAGCTAAGAGGTACAGACCTCCTCGACTAATATGAAATAGTCAGTGTGGATTTGCTGAAAATAAATCATGTCAAAGAAAACTACTTTCATTCTTTGACAAGGTAATGGTCTGTTCTGTGAGGGGAAGTGAGAAATGTAATTTACTGTGCATTTAAGTCAAACTTCTGGCACAGCTATTTGATACGTTTTTTGCAGACCATGGCAGGATGTAGAGGAAACTTTCCTTCCTCGAGCAGTGTGCAGCTCACAGAGAAATTACACTCATAAATAATAATCAGGGATTCACTGTTGAATAAAGGAGGACCTTGCAAATGCAGTCCTGTGGGACCTGGCTGGAGGGCAGCTCTGATCACTGTTTTTATTAGTGACTTGCAGGATTAACTAGATGGAGTACTTGCGAAGTTTGTGGGCAATATTAAGCAGTCAGTGATTTTATGTGCCTCGGAGGGACAAGAACTCAAACTGATTTTGATAAATTGGGCAAATGTCCCAAAGTCACGGAAATGAAATACAAACAAAAGCAGGTGAAAGTGCAGCACTCAGGAAGTCCAGTACCAAAGCACGCATTTAAAAATAACTATATAAGTAAAAACATTGCAGCAACAGAATAGAAGCTTTCTGCCACAGTCTGCACAGAAGTAAAGCAAGTGCTGCCAACTCAAAGAAAAGGGCAAACTCTGCCTTCTGCTGAATGAGCTGGACAGGAATCAGTGGGAAATGCATCCCTTGTGAGCAGAGGCGTAGCCGAGGAGGCCTTGTTTCACCTGGGAACTGCTCAGCCCTGTCCTGCCTGTGTTTCCAGAAGCAATCACTGCATTCACGGAGTTTGCTTCAGTAGCACTTGAGTTTTGTTTGTTCCGTCTCTGTGAGTCCGACCTGCCATATGAAGCCAATCAAAGAGCTTTTGTTGCTCTTCCGTGGGCTGATCTGTTTTTTCTTTTTTTTTTTTTCTTCTTATTTTTGGCTCTGCATTATGATTATGGACTCACAAGTGTCCTGAAGCTTGTGGTAAATTATCTGGCTGGGGTGGCTAGATGGCAGATTGAAAAATGGGAGTACAAAGTCGTCATCCTGACCTGGCTGGACATGGAATTCCAGGAGTAGAGTGATGAGGGGCCTGGCTCCAAATCTTTCAATCTCTGGTGACTGCACTGAAGAGTGAGTCATTGTGAAAAAGATAACTCTCACTTCCTTACTTCCTGCTGGTTGAAGGCTATGAACTGTGAAAACAGTTTCTGCCTATGAAGGGTTGTGCAAGGTGTATCCTTCAAGGCCTCAGGTCTGTGCAGCTCCCAGGGCAGGGACAGTTTTTCCCTTATCCGGTCCTACTGTGGACCATGATGTAGATTGCTGGCTGTGGGGCAACTCAGGCTCCTGGTCTGACTGTCCATGTGCTCTGCAGTCTGACTGTCCCACACACCGTGGTCTGAATGTCCCCATGTACTGTGGTTTGGTTATCCCCACTCACCACAGTCTGACTGTCCTCACGCACCGTGATCTCACTGTCCCCATGTACCACAGTCTGACTGTCTGCACCCACCACACAGATACCACTGCTGTCCCAGTGAGTAATATGGTTTATCTGCAGCAGCACCACATCCTTGCTGAGATGCTGTACAGACTCCATGGTCTGGAGGGATCTGATCTTAACCAATCACATAGGGCAAGGAGCCACGTCTGCTTGCACTCTAGAAGATTCTTTCTCCCTGTAGAGGATGACTACACCATTTTAACCATTTTCTCTTCATCGAGTGAAATTTGGACCTGAAACAACTTCTCTGTAGAAGGTGAGTTTGACAGAGCTTGTCCATCAAGGGTAGATGGGAGAACTTTAACTAGGAAACTTTCCTGCTTCTTTGCTCTAAAGTGTATTGCCTTGTCTACAAAACAGCTGCAGAACTTTCCCAACAAGTGCCGCTGTCAATGCTCCACCACAGTGCATATGAATCCAAATTTCAAGTGATGTTTCATGAAGTCTTTTGTTTTCCTGTTGCCACAAAGGAAGTCTGGGCTTTGATTTTCTGGGGACTCTGCCAGTTTTGAAAGCACATTTTCACAGTTTTTCTATTATTTGTTTCGCAGAAAATCTTTTCAAGGAACTGCTAAGACCTGACAAATAAACATTTGTAACTTATTACTGGGGTTAATTGGGAAGACTGCTGTTTCAAGATACTCAAAGCCTGAGTGGCTGTGGGCCATTCTGCTGGTTTGTACTGACAATCTCCTGAAATACATTCTTTCTTTCTTTTCTTTCTCTAAGGGAGAAATTAAGTCTTTGAAAAAGGTCTTTAGGAAACGTGGCTGTTGTGAGCTCTCTTTGACATCCTTTCAAATTCCCGCTGGTTGCAGCTTCCTGTGCACTGTGCTGCCATGGAGGAGACAGAGGAAGATGTATTTAGTTGCATTAATGCTGTCTTACATACTTTATTCGCTCACTGAACCGTAAACTACAGCTTCTCAAGAGCAGATATTTTTCCTGTTGGGACAGCCCTGCATCAGGAATGGTAACTTGTGGAAGGGAGGTGAGGAACTTATATATGGCCCATAGCTGCACCAGCTCAACTAACCACCCAAAATCAGCCAGTGAGTTCTGGTGAGAGGTTTAGAGAATGAGTGGTTCATCCAGGCTGAGATTTTGATTATTGCATTGGTGTCTTATAGCAGAGTTAAAAGGTACAGATAAGTTCAAATTGTATGTCTGAATTGTATATATAAATTCTCATCTGAGAAGGATGGACATGCCTATACTTAAGTAATTCAGCTGAAATGCACAAGATATTTTTACTAAACAGCATGTTTATGACAACTGATGATGTCTTAGCATACTTTACTAATTTTGTACTGTTGTAGCTGTCCTGGAAGAATCTGATACCAACAATAACCAAATATGGTGCCATATTGGCTAACAATAAAAAGCATTCCCTGCCTTAGGACGTTGAAAGGAAACTACAGCTGGAGACATGAGTGGGAGAGAGATCCTTGGGGATGTGTCAGTACAGTGCAGCAGATGTCATGGTGTGCTGGCATCAAGCAGCAGTCCTTGGAGCTGCCTTGGATTGTACCTGCTCTGGAAGGAGGGAGTGGCTGCCCAGTGTCATGATAAGGCTCAGATGCTTTGGAATAATGGCTGTCAATAATAAAGTTGTATGCCTGGCTGCCAACTTCTGGGAACATATCCAAAGTCTTTTTGAAGAAGAAGGATGTGTCAGATAGAGCTCAGCCCTTAGCTTTCCCAATGGCATCACATAGATGTATGCCCTCTGCAGCTGTGATAGCCCAAGCTATGCTTAAGGAAGAGCTGCTGTGCTTAGACCTCCTGGGAGAACTAGAAATTGAATAGTAAACGGTTGTGTTTCTCCATTCAGCAAGGTTTTCAGAGATCAGGAATTCATAATGTGAAGATAAGTTTGGATCCATAATGCCACCAGGTGACTACTGAGGAGGAGCACCATCCTATCTCATGAGCTGAAGAGCACTGAGCTTCACTCTAATAAATAAATATGCTCTTTTGCCTCAGGCTGTCACTGCTGCCCAGTGCATATGGAGCAAGGAGAGAGACAGACTTCAGTGAAGAGGGCTGGTGCTGCTGCACAGGTTGGTGCTTGAACTGCTGGATGCCGGGATTGCCATTCCATCTGCTAGCTGAGCAGGGAACCACTTGTGCTCTGCTGGACTGCCAGACAGTGCCTGCTGGGGATATTTGAGAGTGCCACCCGAGGTTAAATGGTTATTTCATTCACAGGTATGACATACTTCACTGAAAAGCAATTTATTAATGCATATGTATGAGGCACGTGAAGAGCAGATGTCTGTAAAGCCTGTAGCTTGGAAACACATGTAGGAGATTTATCTTGCTGCTAAAGGTAATTCCTTTTTCTGGTTAATGTATACTTGTTGAAGTGAAATGTTTCCTGGAATACTCTGCTCCCAAGATGATTGTTGCTGAAAAGTATTTTAATATTTAAATGTCTGCTGCATGGGGTATTTCATACTTGTAAGTACTTTCTGTAATAGGTTCTTGGCTAAAGAGGAGTGAAAGAAAGTGTGTTATTTTCCCATATGAGGAAAGACTGAGTAACCTGGGTCTTTCCAGACGTGAGAAAAGAAGACTCAGACGGGATCTGATTAATGTTTATAAACATCTGAAGGGAAGTGGGAGGCAAATGGATGAGGCCAGGCTCTTTTTTGCTGGTGCGTAGCAATTGAACAAGGAGTAATGGAGTAATGGAACATAGGAAGTTCCATGCTAACATAGGAAGTTCCATGCTAACATGCAGAAGAATCTCTTTGCAGTAAGGATGATGGAGCACGGGAACAGGCTGCACAGAGAGGTTGTGGAGTCTCCTTCTATGGAGATATTCATCTGTATGCCTACCTGTGCAACCTATGGTAGGGAACCTGCTTTGGCAGAGGGGTCTGGACTCAATGATCTCTTCAGGTCCCTTCCAGTCCCCCAAAATTCTATGATTCTGTGATTCTAAATTGTAGATTGAACATAGACTGGTTTTGTGCTGTCTTCTGCTGCTGACATCAGGAGATGCCAATGGTCCTCTTTTTCACTGGAGAGAGGCTTTATGCCTCAGTGGTCTCAGGCTTCTTGTAAACTAATATCTGCAGAAAAACAAATGTCTTAAGAAAGGTAATTGCCCATGCACTGAGGCATTGACCTTGATCTCTTTACTATTAGGTGTGAGATCATCATATTTTGTTTCTGTCTTCAGCCAGACTTTTTGCTTGTTTCTCATGTATTTTTGTGCAGCCAAAGTTTGTCCAACAGATGTTAACATTAAGCAAATTGGAGATTTGCTGTCTGCAAATTAATGCCCTCTTCCACAGCTGCAGTAAGCAAAAGAAGTGTTGGGGGTCCGTCAGCAATTGCAGTGAAGCAGCAGCCATCAGATTGGAAGACTTAAATTACATGGCATTTTGAGGGAAACTTTTTTGGCTACAGTATCTGAATAACTGCCCTCTTTTTATGGGCAAAATATAAGCAGCAGCAGCAGCAGAAGGAAAATTTGTCAAGAGATAAGTGTCCAGAGGCTGCTGCAAGGGCAGTGCATTTTTTTTCTTGTTGCTCCAAACAGGATGAAAAGCATCATGCTCTGACTGCAGCAAGAGAGATCCAGGTTAGATAGTGAATAAAGCTTACTGTCACTGCAGGAAATGAAGTGGCACATAGGCTGTGAGGGAGCTGAGGCATCCCCATCACTGGGGAGCTTTAAGAGCAGATGGAACGAACATTTGTCTGAAGAGATATTGCTGTAGGTGACCCTGCCTTCAGGCTGGGGAGCAGATGAGACCCTTCCAGTCTCAAAATCCTCTTGCCTGTCTGAGATGATTATTTGCTGTGGCCAAGTCTGTTGGCATCAACACCACAGCAATGTATTTGTCAGACTGTTTAGATCCCTGCAAGTGTGCCCAAGAAGCTGAACAGCTGCAAGCTTAATGGTTCATGTTTAATTGGGGTTCATTTCCTAAAATGAAAATGAGATTGGGGAATTTATATAGGAAGCTTGTTTTGAAAGGTGTGATTGTAACGCTTGCTGCTTCTGATATTGCAAAGTGGGTCATCACTACACTTTCTATGGAACAATTTGATTATTATTTTATTAATATAGGAGTTATTCTTGATTCAGATAAGACCTAAGTGGTGTAAGACAGAGCTGTGTGAATTACAGCAACTTCTTGTTGCCTCCCTGTGCATGGGGAGACAGCAACGCTTCTCCATATGCTCGCTGTGGTTCCTGGCTCTTGCTGGCTTTTTGGGCAGGGCCTCAGGTGATGCAGTAAATGTCCTTTGCAGGGGCCATATGGTCCAAAGCTGTGTCCAAGGTGGTCAGCTGGCCAAGCTAAGGCCCCTTATGGTCTCCAGTCTGCTTTCATCCGCACAGGATCTGCTTCCTAGAATGTGTGAAATGTACAGTTTGAGGCAGGGCGATCTAGGCAGCTTCCTCTGCCTGATGTAGCTAGTAGCAGCAGGCCTTTGGTCACCAAAGTGTGTGCTTGACAGGCATCTGGTGGCAAATGACAATGCGACATGGAGACCACCATGAGTGCTGGAACAGCAGAAATGTGGTAGAAATGGTGGTAATCTAAGTTAGTGCCACTGTGGCCAAAATCAGTAGCTGTCATCATCATTACACCCTAGGTGTCAGTAGAGGTACATGTTAGAAAAATAACTGGACTCCAGAGGATGACAGCATTGTATTTGAGAACGATGTTGAGCTGTGTGTGAATGGTCACAGGAACTGGTGTGAAATTCCTCCTCTTGTGATTGGATTGCCCTGGTGGGGTGTAGGTACTCAATCAAGGGCCCCCAGATGTCTGGGAATACTGCTTGCAGGAGAGATGGGGGGGCCTGGATTGGGAGCAGGCTGGAGAGGCAACTGGTGTGCCTTGCATGCCTCCATGGTGAAGATGGCCACTGTGAACTTGCTGATGGAGTACTCCTAACCCGAAGTGGGGCAAATATGGAACTGAT
Organism: Gallus gallus; assembly: GCF_016699485.2. NCBI lineage: Eukaryota > Metazoa > Chordata > Aves > Galliformes > Phasianidae > Gallus > Gallus gallus. The sequence goes on from NC_052534.1 coordinate 76,316,083, forward strand.
GTGACTGACTTTCAGAAGGGAGCAATTACCTCTGTCAGCACTGGGACTGAAGGCTGTATTTTGGGGAGCTGCTACGACTGAGCTGGTGGCTGCCCTGAGCCTAGCACCATGAGAATCCACATATTCAGATTAGTGGCCTGATGGCCTAATTTTAATGAAGTGCTGTGCCCCTCTCTTGTACAGCTGTGCAAACCAGGCTGTCCTGATGAGCAACTGCCCCAGGTGCAAGTCACACATGGATTCACAGCTGTAGCCAAGGCAAGGCATTTCCATCAGGTTGGATATTAGGAAAAATTTCTTCTCTGAAAGAGTGGTCAGGTGTTGGAGCAGACTGCCCAGGGAGGTGGTTGTTACTGTCCTGGGAGATGTTCAAGAACCATTTAGATGTGGCACTGAGGGATGTGGTTTAGTGGGGAAGTATTGGTGGTAGGTGGACGCTTGAACTGAATGATCTTGGTAAGTCTATGATTGTATGTTTTTTTCTGCCTATAGACCAAGGATGATTTTATACAGGACATTAACAAATATTTAATCAAAACAACTATACCGTCAGTTAGAAAAAAGTACCCTCAAGGACAACTATTTTAACATTGCCACATGTAGCACATAGGCTTGTGAGCAGAGAAGCTATACCACCCTGATTGCAACAGTGAAACTTTTTTTTTTCTTGGTACAGTATTTTATTCTTATCTCCAGGTTTTCAGGTCTTTTGTTTGGAATTAGTTCGCTCAAAAGGCTAGTTTCATTTGCATTCCTTTTCCTTTTTGTGCCCATGAATCCACTGCAAAAGTTGGCTCTTTCCTTCATCTGAACATGTATTCTCGCTTTTATTTCCTCAGATAGCCTTGCTGTTTCCAGCAGTCTGCAGGCTGCACATCACTATTGTGAAGATGTGACGTAGAAAATATTTTCGTACAATTCAGAGAAAGACCAAAGCAAGTGCGTAATGGGAAAATGAAGGACACTATCTCTCTCTAAGATGGGTTGTTCACACAGGGTGTGTTTCTTAAAGACTATTTTTATAAGGTGAAACTAAAATCTCATTCTCAGGTGGCAGTATTTCAGTTTAAGTGTGTACATGCAGTTGCCTACAGACAAGGCAGGAATCCAAGCTGCTGATGGAGCCAGTGAGAATCTAGAGCAGAATTTAGGTGGCATCTAGTGACACCTGAGGTACCCTACAGTGTCTCACTGTTGCCTTGGAAAGGCACAGATCTGTGAGGCCTCTGTCACGTCTGAGTGCAGGTATCTCTTTCAGGGCAAAATGAATCACAACCGCTGACTCCAAAAGGCTGAGTTAGACAGCTCTCTCCTGGCAGTGATGGGAGCTGACAGACCCAGCACACACACACAAACTTCCCAGTGCACATTGAAATTTTGGTGTCTTCATCTGCAGCCAGACCTCATCCTGTCTGTCTGCATTCCATGCTCCCCTTGATAATTCCTCTTGTGCTTCCAGTCTTGGTCTCATCAGGCAGGGTATATAATGCAACCACGAGCATTTGGGATTTCAATTCATTTAGCATCTGCTGGCAAAGAGCAGTGGATCTCTACTCACCCTCCTTTTTAAGCAAGAAATTACATGAAATAATCTTCTTTTGGCCTAGAAAACAATGTGCTTATGCACTGGGCACCAAAAAGCTTTGGATCATTGAAAGCTCTGTACCCTACAAGGCCAAGTACTGCATTTTTGGCAAGAAAATGAGCTTTGTATGAAGCATAATGTAGCAATTATTTTGGAAAGAACTAGAGAAAGAAGTGGCAAGGCTGCTTTAGAGGCAGTGAGAGGTCTTATAGCTATGGAAGCATTTGATACTACTAGTTAAGATGCTCACTTGTTGATCACTGCACATAAAGTGGTAGATTGGTAAAAAATGGGTTGTGAAATTGTGGATTACCAGGAAAGATGAAAAGATCTACTTGAGGAACTGCGTGCTTAATACACCTGATGAGCAGTGAAAACAAAGTATGTATGAACTTGGTAAAAAGCCAGAAAATGACTGGAAAATGTTCATATAAAGTAACTAAGCAAAGTTAAGGCACAGAGACAATTCATCAGTGTAAGGCAATCGCACTCCTGTGCTGAGGAAGACAGTGCTTGTCAACTAGAAATTAAATCCAGACTCAAGCTGTCAGCGCTCAGGGAGCTTTCCTTACAAGTGCCATGGGGGTGATGGTGCATAGCATGTCTGCTCAGTGACAGTCCAACGTCAGGACTGGGGCTGGGCAGCCCAACTCTGCCTCCTGTGCTCAGGGGTCTGTGTGGGACATGAAATCTTGTCTGCTTCCAGCTGCTGGCCTGGAGAGGAGGCAAGACTCGCTTATGAGAAAAATATGCCTTTCAGCTCAGATGACAGCAGCCGGTAGTTTTCATGCTGATGGTAGTAGTTCTGTCCCTAATGGGGCACATATATAAGTAGAAGCGTAATGCATTTAACCTGTCACTTCTTTAGCTTGCCTAGCTTTTTTTCCTGTCATTTCAATGCCAAAGCGTTGATCTCAGAATACCACATATGCAGAGTGCTCTTGCAGATATACAGAATTGATGAGAAATACAGTGAAAACACGTAGGGAGCGAATCAAGAGGGCTAATCAACCTTTATTCTGGTTATGTTCTAGTGAGGCTGGTGTTTCACATCCTGCTCCTCATGCTTGCTGTGGTTTTTATTTAGCTGCTTGAGAAATGCACGTTGTAACCAGTGTGCTTCTGATGAAGTCAAACTAAACCATTACATCAAAAGGAAATTATTCACAATAAAATAGTATGATAGAATGATGAGGGAATGTGTGGAAGGAGGAAACGGAGATGGGATTGAGAAAATCTGTCTTGTAACATAACTGGCACAATGGCAATGTTGGCTTTTGTAACTCTGAAAGGCAGATTATGAGTCAAATTTTATGTCAACCTTCAGAAGTGGCTCTAAATTTTGTTTGTCAAGAGACTAATTCGAAGACAGTTGAAGACAGTACCAGATCTACCACTGATTTGTGCACCTTTGAATCAAGTACCAATCATTTTATGAGTGTGTAATATGTAAAAATTAAACACAACCAGCTGATCCAACTTCTTAAGAATTTATGTGAAAACAATTCCCATTAGAAGTTTCTTCAATACATAAATAGCTGTAATCTCTGAAGGGAATGTGGCTGGCCCAGTAAACCTCCAGACTTAGTGTGCTCCCGGTCATGGCCATTGACTTGGGGTGACTGCTGATTTCATCAGGATCCACCAATAGCAATTGATTTTCCAAAGAGGAAGAGGAATGAACAGTGATGTGGAAGGAAGAGAGAGGGTGTGAGTTAGCTGGGAAAGCCATCAGGAGCTGCTTAGTGCTCTTCATGCCCGCAGGAGCTATCTCATGTGGCGTCACTGACTGGGCTTCTTCTGCTCAGCCACCTGCTGCTTCTCAGCTATCTTCCACTGGAGGCTGTTGCCTGTTACTCATTCGCTTCTCTGGCTGGAGAAGGAGTAAAGCCTCTTACTAACTTCTATTAAAAACACAGATTTTCTTTTCTCTAGCAAGGAGTGAAATTGCTGCTGGAAAAAACAAAAGAACTGTGATATGTGACTTTTGTGTATATGCAAGCATTGGACCAAGACAACCACGCTTAATTCTGCAATCCTAGATTAACTTCTGTGACCTATTTGCATTAAGTGTTTTTCTTTCTGCCTGCTTCAGAATGAACATCCAGTCATAATATGGAAAAGTTCTGATGAAACAGCAAAGATAAGTGATATAATGTTTTCTCGTTATTCCATGTTTAAAAAGTGATTCCTTTTATTTCTTAAAGATTTAACAATAAAAGAATGAGGAATTGCACTGGAATATGTATAAATAAAAGTAAAGGTGTAGGAGATACACTTGATTTTAGTGGTCTAATTCTCCAATTTAAAAACTCTCAAGCTGGAGGTGCTAACCTGGCTGTGTATTTATTAGACAAGCTTGCTGAGGCCTATCCCAGTGCTCTAGCAGCTCATCAGCCTGTGCCTCCTATATACGACAGAAATTATTTCTGGTGGTGTCACAGAAGTGGAAGTCATTTGTGTGAAACTTCCTACTCCCCTGAAGAGGTTGTTGTGGGAGGCTTTAGATGTGTTGTTTGTGAAATCAACTGGAAGGTCACTCCGCTTGTTGCTGGTAATTCAGGCACACACCTGTGGTTTCAAGTTTGTCTTCCTAGTATTCCTTTAAAATTAATAGTCAGAAGTTGAGTCATTTCAGGTTGTGTTCAAGCCAGCAGTTTACAGAGCAGTATGAATTCTGTCCTCCCTCTTCCCAGAAGTTATGTTTCATTTCTTAATTGCCAAAACATGCATCTTTTATAAAGTGTACTTGCAAGGAGACAACGCTTTGTTCCTCACCTCATGGAAATATGTCCATCTGCACTCATGTTGTATGTGAAATGAGTATTGCAGTCATAGTACTTCAGAAGATTTGAGTACTCCAGTGATGTGGGACCTTGCACCAGACAGAAATGAGGGTGAGAATTTGTCATGCAGGAAATTAATCCATGAAAACTTCAGAGAGCTGATCTATATGCTAATACATTTTAAGAGTGCAGTGCAAGCAATTGGAAAAAGGTAAAATGCAGAGAGAGGAGGGGAGCATTTCCCACAGTGCTTATGGCATCTGGAGGCTATACTGGCCATGGCAGTAGTTTCTATAGATAGAAACCCCACGGGAGAAGTGTACTGAGTGAATAATTAAAAAGAGATCTTAAAAATCATGGTGCATAGGAAGCCACCATAGTGTATTATTTAGTATCCTTCATTTGAAAGAATCCTGATGTATGTTAGATATCTGATTTGTAGTGAAACTGCAATGAAATGGGAGCAGAGGCTGTGCAGAGCAGTACCATGGAAGTGTCCGCTGCCTGAATTCCTAAAACTGAGAGCATAGTGATGTTGTGTGTTAGCACAGCCTGAGGTGGCCTTGCTGCTTGCTGCAGGTTACTTGATGCCACTGTAGTGCAGAGAAAGGCTGTAGTGGGAAGGCAGGAGAGGAAGATAAGGAACGGGGGGAAAAAGCATGGGGAGGAAGTCATAGAATCATAGACTCACTAAGGTTGAAAAAGACCTCTGAGATTGCTTAGTCCAACTGTCCGCTCATCCCCACCATGCCCACAAACCATGTCCCTCAGTGCCACATCCGCACAGCTCTTGAATGGTAAGATGAAGAGGAAATCGAAGTGATTAAAAAGGAAAAAAATGGTAAACAATTTTTTTTCTTTTAAGCAACATTTGCTAGTGTTTTTTTTTTGTGTGTGTATGTTTTTTTCTCCCACAGGTTACTCATGGTTGCTTCTTCTACTTACAGGAGCAGCACTGAAAGTTTATACTTAAGGGATGATTCAATGTTTATGGAAATAAGTGGATTTCTTCCCTGACACACTGAGGAGGGATCTGTAATGCAAAGATTGTGCGCTTGGGCAGGGCCATGCTAAACCATGAGGAATGCTGTAAGTTGTTCTCCAGGGCTGACAGGCATGGCAGGCTATAATTTCTAGATTATTTTAATTCAAAAGTAGCAAATGGTTGGCTTAGACTGGGTGAAAAGGAATAATTTCATCATATTGAAGGCAATATATATAAAATCATCTACATGCAATCACGAAAAAGTAAAAATCCCCTGTCAGCAGTAGAGGAATAAGGGAGAAATGCTGGCAATATCATGTACATAGTACAACACAGAAAATGATTAAGAGTATTTTTACAGCTGATAAAGCTGGCATTTATCCAAACTCGTATCATTTTATAAAATTTTATTCTTTTTGGCCTGAAGAGTAAACAGATAGCAATTACAAAGGTAATATGTGTGTTGCATGGGACTCTTATGAAATACAACTTGTAATATATTGGCTACAGCAATAAAAGATATCACAATATCTATGTCCACTTAAACAACGAAGCAATTTAAGATAATTCCTCATGCAAATCATTTGGGTGTGTAAAAGATGAACATCAAACAGTCATGTTTATATACCCATCACTGATATTTGCAGTGGTTAATGAGAGGACACAAGGCACAAGAACAATCTCTCCACTTGTGCTGGAAGCCTGTTTTTCCTCCCAACACTGCAATCCTGTTTACCTTTTGATGACCGGAGTTGAAAATGGAGAGGCATGAAGAGTCATTAGAAAAGATTCCTTTGTTCTCTTAGCATCTCATGACAAATAAAGCTGTGGTTTTTTTGTTTCCTTCTGGTACACATGAAGGACAGAGTGTGCTGACGGTACCAAAAAAGAAGTGGCAACTATGAAAAACTGCACAGTTCATACACGTGTCAGTAAAATGCAAAAAGTGGCAGCCCTTACAGTATACACCTGGTGAAACAGGGACTTTGTTTTAAATTATTTTGGAGAGTTCAATTCCATCATTCGTCTGCGTATAGGAAGATCAACAACACAAATCTCGCGTGCTTCGAACAGCTCAGTGCATCATTGTGGTTGAGAACCCCCATCTTCAAAGGGGCCCAATGGAACTAGGGAATATATGAACTTGCTCCAAAGAACTGGTTGCTTACACAGAGAGAATATGCCCTGGAAATGTGGAGCACATGTAGGAGACAGTAAAAAGCAGCAGATTTGAATATCCAAGCTCGTGAGAATCCTGATAGCAGCACTGAGATAGAGATAAGATGGAAGCAGAGTGTAGGGCCTTGCTCCAGCAGGAAAAAAATAAATTTAGGGATTAAAGAGAGTCAGAAACTTAATGGAGGGATGGGGAATTGGCGGTGTAAAATAAGAGGGAATAAGTATATAGGAATGAAGAGAAGGGGGGTTATACAGGCAGGTATATGTAGCCTGTGTTGAGAATGGGGATGGGCCTGGGAAAAGACCTTTAGAGGGAGATGATGGGAAGAAAGCTAGAAAAGGAGCAAGGGGGTCTTTAGGGAAAATAAGACTTTGGGGAGAAAAGATATTTCAGAGTGTCTAAGGAAAGTGGATGTCAGGTGAAGGTCTTGGATATTTTATTAGGAACTTGCTGGGGAGAGCTTGCATTGAAGGCCATGGTGTGGCTTAACCCAGGATAGGGATAGATGGGGAGTTTCCATGGAAAAGAAGTCTAAGCTTGGAAAATGTCCAAACCTTTCATAAAATCCACAAATTCTTAACATGGAAAAAAAATGAGATTGTCAAATAATGGTGCCAGACTAGCAAAGGTTTTTATTTCCATCAGATGACAGGTAATTTCTGATCAAGTTAAATTGTTGTAAGTCAACAGTCCTTTAAGCTGTTCCTGGCTTTGTGTGTGGAGAAAACATAAAAGACATCTTTATCAGTCTAGTGACATTTGTTAGAAAACATAGCTCAGTGTTTAACTAATGATTTAATTACAAAAGCAGTAGTCAGCTGGCAGAATGCTGAGTCTTTTTTTAAGAAGGAAGCACAAAAATTAGCCATCCATCTGTTTTTTTTTCCCCCGTTCATTAACTCTAGATATTAAAATTATACAGTCTTCAACCTGACACCGATTGGTAGCCTGAGTGATAATAGTGGAGATCAGATACCAGAAGGACTTAAGTAGAAATGAAGATGAAGCAGCTCCTCTGTTTTACAGTTCTCATGCCTCTCTCAGAAGCATTTCTCCCTACCAGCAGCAGCTGTTTTGGAGATCATGGTCATCATTTTGGACCTCTGGTTATTTTTTCCCGTGTAGTCCATGAGGCTGCTTTGGGAGTTTTACAGACAGGCAGGCTCCTTACCTTCAGTGGACGGTTTCCATCTCCATCACACTGTGAAAATGAAAAACCATTGTGGATCTCTGGGCTTCCCCACTGGAAGACATCCTCAGTGGTTGAGATGACTGTTTTTCCCCCTTTTTAGATATTAACGCTAACTAACAGGGAACCAAAGGCAGATGGAGGTGGCAGCAGTGACAATAGCCACAGAAGGGCAGCTGGAGATAAGCCTCCTAAATCCAGGTATGGAAAACTTGTAGTCCTTGAAGCCGAGTCCTGCTGAATGTGGGTAAGCAGTAGGTCACACTTTTGTCACCCTCCGATTTGATTTACACCCAGCTTGCAGAACTGCATCTTTCCAACCAAACACTTTCCCTCAGAAACAAGGTTGTCATTTCTCAGCTCCATCCAGAGTTTATTACTCACGTTACTTAAAATTCCTGGGCTCTTGATAGGAAAAATGATTGCTGTGTTGTAAATTTTCAAAACATTTTCCAGAGCTGGCTTCCGGTGCTGTTACAACACTTTTGCTACCTCTAATATCTGTTTTGATGGATTTAGAGCTGCCATGCTGTAGTTCAGTTACTGCATGTCAGGGTGATATATGTGATATTATTTTCTATATAGTATACTGGTTTAATTCAAAAAGAATTTGTCCAGAAAAATAATGGACAGGAAAGAAAAATGTGTTGCAAGACAAGTAATCAGTATTCAAGCAGTATTTAGGAGTTAGTAATGGGCAGTGCCAGATTATTAGCTTTGATTTTGCTTCTTCCCAGCCTGATTTCCAAACTGTTTGAGCCAAGGCATTTTAGCTTCCCTAAACACAGAAGAAAGGGTGTGAAGGACTCTATCTGGATGAGAGAAGTAACTCCTTGGAGAACAGCCAGAGCAAGAAATCCTGCTAGAGGGTTTGATCATAGGTTAAGTGACAAGAATGCCATTACAAATTGGAAGATGAAGAGTGCTATTTTAAAAAAGTTCTTTTCCTCATTTCTTTTCTGCTGCTGCTGTTCAAACAGAGTAATTTGTCTTTTTTTTTCAGATGATATTTCTGAACACCGTACATTACTGACCTGCTGAGAAAACATGCAGCTGCCTGAGTCTGTGGGGTAAGGTTGATGATCCGTGGGGTTGTGCATTGCAAGGTCCAGGGGAAGTGGGAAAAAAATAGATAATGCCACCTCACAACTGACCGAGGCACATGGCCTGAGCCCTGAAGGAATACGGTATTAAACAGTGGTACTAAAAAGGTGACCATTAAGGTGCAGTTGATCTTATAAGTGTGACACTTACTAGCTGTGTTCTTTCAGTCGCCAAACAAACTGCAGTTTCTGTCCAATACTTCTAATATAAATCAGGAAACTGAACAAAAAAAAAAAAGAAAAAAAGGTCACTTGAATAATTACTTTGGAGTACAAAATGAGATCTGTTTTTAGAAGGAATGAAATGAACTGCTCTCTGTTTCGATAGTGTATTTCTGCAGGGATAAGAATAGAATGCTTTATTCTGCTGTAGTAGTGGCTATTTTCCTTCTAAAAAACGGTTCCAGTTTTCTCAAAATGCCACAGCAAAGAATTTCTGTTTAGTTGTCATGACCATGAAGTTTATTGATTTTTGAACATGAATTTCTGGGATTCAGCTTACAAGCCTTCATATTACTACAGTGCATGTTAAGTTAGACATTTGATTCTTAAATGGAAAAAGTATAAAAGAAATGTGAATATTGTTGTTTCCTTCTTGAATTACACAAAATGCCTTAAATGTGAACATCTAATATTTTCTTGTTGTTATTTGTTTGGTTGTTTGTTTCATTGCTAAAAAAAATCTGTTCCTTTGTAGAATAAATTTATTTCAAATTTTTACCGTGAATAACACCAGAGGTAAAAAAACAGCAGAACAAATTACTGGCTGAAGAGAGTTAAGCAAAGAGGCAAACATCAAAATCCCCTTTGTCAAGGGAAATGACAACAGTCAAATTATTTTGCTCGTTCTTAAGGCCAGGAGTCACGTCATCATCATCATCTCCCCGTACTTTTAAGTATGTTCTCTACACCTGATGAGCTTTCTGAAGGCCAGCTTGAAATCTTCATTAAAGCTCGTGTACAACAAAGGGTTGATGAGGGAGTTGACATATCCCAGCCAGGTCAAGAAGTCTGCTACTTCTGGTGAGACGATGCAAAGATGGAGGCCCACGAGCAGCTCCTTGATGAAAAAGGGTAACCAGGACAAAATGAAAGCCCCTAAAATCAGTCCCAAGATGCGAGCAGCCTTTCGCTCCCGCGTGGTGGAAATCTGCTGCCGGTCACCAGCCAGGTCCAAGTCATTCTCAAAAGGAGGGATCCTCACAGATGCATTAATTTTATCAAACTCTGTGGTGGGGTCAGAGGTGGAGAAGTCCGAGACGCAGAACGTCTGCGTGAGCTTGCAGCTGGCGAAGGAGTTTTGGCTGTCGGTGCTCCTGTTGCTGAGATGGCGGCTTGAGCCCCGCTTCTGGTAGAGACTCTTTGCAGCGTGGTAGATTCTGTAGTACAGGATCAGGATCAAAGTCAAGGGTATGTAAAACGCCCCAAATGTGGAATAAATAGTGTAGATGACATGGTCGTGCTGAATGCGGCACTCACTGGGAATACTGACGCTGTGGTGGTTTCTCCAAAACAAAGGGGGCATTGATATGAAAATGGAGATAGTCCACACGGTGACTATCATCAACCCAGCCCTTTTTGCTGTTCTTTTCCTGGCGTATTCGATGGCATCAGTGATTGCCCAGTACCTGTCCAGAGCAATAACACATAGGTGAAGAATTGAACACGTGCAACAAGTCATGTCGACGCTCAACCAGATCTCACAGATGAAGTATCCCAAAGTCCACTTATCTATCATTATGTAAGTGATACTCAAGGGCATGACGAGGACAGCAACAAGGAGGTCTGTCACAGCTAGCGAGCATATTAAATAATTTGCAGGCTGGTGAAGCTTCTTGGTTGTGGAGATTGCTGCAATGACAGCAGAATTCAGCAGCATAGTCAGGGTTGTGATTGTGGCCAAGGTCAGTGTAACAAGCATCTTCTCAGTTACAGTTTTTGGCTTTGCAGCCGCACTGGCTTCAGTGGTACAATTTGTGAAATTCATTTTCCCCTCCAGGATGCACATAGAATCATAGAATCACAAGGTTGGAATGGACCTACAAGATCATCTAGTCCAGCCGTCCTCCCATTACCCTTGCTACCACAAGCCACTAAACCATATCTCGTAGCTCCTCATTCAGACTCCAGTGAAAGAAGAAGTAGCTGCTTTGGGTAGCAGGTACTTCCAACTTCAGAAGTTGTCCATTTGGAAGAGAGACAGAGATACTTCAGGTAAAAAAAGTTTTTATATTCCGATATTCAACAGCGCAGCAGAAAGCTTCCATGTTTCCTCTTGCTCATCATTTTCCTAGAAGAAAAAAACACATCTGTTAGTGAATGTAGGAGAAAGAAAAAAAAAAAAAAAAAAAAAAAAGGTTTTGGCAAAAATTCTACACTTCTAATATTAGCACACCTAATTAAAAATGATTTCTTTTTCCTCTTTCTTCTCTCCTTTCTTCCCCTTTTTCTATGCATTCATTTATTTCCTATTTCTAAAGGACACTTTTGGCTGTATTTCCTGCAAGTGTAGAGTTTATTTCTCCTTTGACTTTGGAGGTCTTGCTGAAAGTGGGATGTTAGACCTCCAGAGGTCCCTTCCAACAAACATTTCTGCAGTTTCTGTGAATTATTGATACTGGCAGCTAGTTCTTTGCCTGCTTGTTAAACAGGCTCCAGCAGATGAAGAGCACAGGAAATCTGCCTTTTCACTTTAATTGCTGTAGAAGAGGGATCAATTATTTCTATATATCATCTTTAGAAAGGAGAAATGGAGCAACCTACGTCAGCATATGCATGTCAGTATTTCACAGTTTTCTATTCCGCTTTTTCATATCCGTGTCTTCAATAATATCTCAGAAAGAGTACTTAAAAATTACTCAGGTTACCTTTAACGTGCAGCTTTCAAACAATGCTTAAAGCTTTACGGCAAACGCTTAATTTTACACAGCACATTAGTGTTGCTAGGAGCTTGTATAGTTTTGTCTAATTATTCTTGACATTTCATATATCCCACTGCGTGCTTCTTTGGAGAAGACAGACAAAAAGCTCCTACCTTTGCTTTGAGATTTCTATCAGATTGCCCTGCCTGTCAGGCAGTACACTATGATGCAATTTACAAACAATAACTTTAAAAAGGCTTATTTTTGCTTCAGAAGTTTATTTTGGGAAAGCACCAAACATCCCAGATTTCAGTACATCCCAGGTACTGACTGAGGCCGGAGTTAGCAACCTGTGGGATGCAACTTGAGACACCCTCCAGGGCGTTGCTTTCTTGCTTGTAATTTACCCCCTTGTAAAGGTTGCAGGAAACTAAAAGCCTGAATCTTTTGCCATTAAAAGAAATCAAAAGTCTGTTTCCCTTGACTTCACTCATCTAAAAGTGAGGAGTCCTGTAGGCTAGTTGTGCAGGCTCCCTTGATGAGCTTGGATTGAGCCAGCTGCTTCCAGAACCATACATGTCCCCTCTCCAGACAAATCTTTCAGGCAGGTGGTATGAATCATCCCTGGAAATGCTGATCTTTCTTGACTTTGGCTACAAGTGGCTCCTCCACAGTTGCGTTTAGAATACATATCTGATTTTAGATGGTTAAATTTGAGAGGTAATAAAATCCACTCTCACTGACACCAGCAGGACTTGGGTTAGGCTCCGAGAGTTTCGACATGCAAATTAAGAGGAATCAAAAATATGAATGCGAAATTATGAATGTGTAACTAGACAGCTGCTTAGTTCTGTGTGCTAGGACTGCTGTTCAAAAACTGGAATGAGATAGAAACTCTCTTCTGAAGGAGGTTGAAAATACAAACTTTAGATAAAAGGCTGTTCTTTGTAGAATACACCCACAGTGCAAACAGGCACCTCCATCTACACTCTGCTCTGCAGAAACTGTATTAAATTGTGATTAGCCTTGGAGAAAATGTCAGGCTTTACTATTAAGAATAGACTGGAGAAACCAGGTGGAAATTCATCTATCGGCTTTCAGGTTGTTACTGCATTGAAAACACTGTTTTGGTCATTCAGGCGTCAAAAAGCCAAAACTTTTAACTCAGGCCTTCACAAATTCTTCATACAAGTCTTCTCCATCAAACCAGATCTTGACTCCATTAGTTTGCTCCCCAGCTACGCCTGATTTTTTGGCCAGAGGATAAAGCAAAGGGCCTTCCTGCACTTCTGAAGCATGAGACAGATGCAATTGCAGTCCCTACACTTTCCTCAGCAGAATTACTTCACTAGTGCCCTGGGTTCCAACAAGCAGACTCAAAGGTACTGGGAGACACCAACACACTCCCCCTTCCTTCACAGCTGCCTGTTCTGGTCCATGCACAGGAGAGCTCCTGCTACTTCTTCAGGTAAGCAGCATTTTCCTCCTTGTCCTTGCATCCCTGAGAACTCTGAAGATTTTTGGCCCTGGTGTTTCTCCCAGAGGTGCATGGCCACGGCCACATATGTTCTCTGCTGAGCAATGCCTACACACGTACTTAACACAGAAGGAAGCATAGAGCCTCTCATGCAGGAATAACCTTAGGGAAATCCTTTCCAAACTTTGCCCCCGCTCTGCACCACAAGGATACTCTGAAAAACAAATTATTTTCTTCCTTAATGAACTTTTGTCTTTAAGCAAAACCCATCACGCTTTATCAGATGTGATGCCGGGGTTTCCGTCAGGACAAAGGAAAAGTTTCTTTGTTTATGTCTGCTCACTGCTCAGCAGGGATGATTTTTTTTTTTCCTTTGAAAACAACTGCAATGATTAAAGACAGGGAAAACATAAACAAAGCATCCTCCCTGCAGAAGACCTGACTGCAGGGACCACAGCCTGGGCTGGCACATCCTTCATGACAAAGACCAGCACTGAAGAGTTTTAATTCCTGTGTTCTTTATAGGAAACGAGCCCTTAGAAATTCAGACAATATAAATAGCTCAAATAAAAACTGTATTAAACCAATATTATTAAGGAAGTATATTGAAATGCTGAAAAGCCTGGAGATGTCGGGCTGAAGGCTTCCTCAATGTCTTAAATCCTGTCCTTGGGACAGACCAGCAGCGCTGGGCTGCTGGGTTCACACATGACAGCAAAGAGCAGGCATCCAGGATCCAGTGCATGCTCCCAGATGGGACATCCAGCTTTCATCTCTTTGCCTTTCAATTAAAGGCCCCCTGTGAAATATCCTGGCCCAGAAAATAGATAAGAGTTTTAAAATGGGGAGTGGCTTTACTAGAAGACATCAGTGATTGACGTTGGTTATTAATATAGGACAGGATTTAAATGCCTCTTATTATTAACCTTTAAAAATGTAAGTGTGATTGTGGTCACACATATTGTGGGTTTGGTATTTTAATTCTTTCTTTGCTACCTGTCCTTCATGGTACCTGACAGCCCTTGACCAGGGTAAGGGACCATCTGGTTGCTATATTTATAGTATTACTAGCACTGTAGTAATCGATTGTGGTTTTATAAGTCTGTTCTTGGAAGAGACATTAATAACGTGGTTATCTTATTTGAAGTACTCTCACTAAAAGGACTGCCTGCTTATGGCTTGCACTTGTATTCCTTCAGGCTGTCAGTCATATCACACCAAGACTGATGTTACTGGTGTGGTGGGAGAAACTCATTCGAGTTCCTCCAAAAGGGAATCAATCATACTGCATATTAGCTGATTGTTGGTAATGGCACTGAGTGCTCTCTGAGAGAGAGAAGGGGAGAAGAGGATGATTAATTGTTCCCTAAAAACAGCTGGGTAGGTGTAAGCTGTGAGATGACAGTGTCCATGCCTGCTCCTGCCAGGAAGTATCTCTACCTTCTCAGCAGAAGAACATTCAGACTTGGGGCAGTCTGTATTTCCCATAGACAGGCAGATGAGCTGACACCAACGCCCTGGCCACTGAACCTCTCACTATTTCCTAAGAAATGGAATAACATCCCTTGGAGAGAACAAGGGCAACTGTCATGGCATGTGTGCACCTGTACACATGTGTACAGCAGGGTTAGTTCCTTCACAGCCACAATTTTACATTTCCTTTAAGCAATTAAGGCATTGTGCAATTAAGATACTTCTCTGTCCCTATGGCAGCAATAAATCAATATGTCTTTGTTAAATCCTGAATTTGTAATAATCTCTTGTGCAACTGTTGCCAAAATACACAAGTGCTGCCTTTCACATTAATCTGTGGCAGGAAGACCTCTCTATGTCTCTGCTTTCTTCAGAGATGAGTTATGGATATTTGGAGCTGCTGTTTGGCATGATAAGCAGCACTGAGGAAGTAAAAGTTAGCGTAAATGGTGAGAAACAGCCTTGTCATGTGGCTAATGTGATGAAAGCTACCTGGTGAGCTCTTCCCTGGTGCATGGGGCACATTAGTGGAGGAACACCAGCTCATTTTGACACCACAAAGAAGCAGCCTTCAGAGCTGTGCTTATCAACAGATCTTGCCTCAGTGCAAAAAGGGGCTCTTGAGTCCTGCAGATTTCCTAATTTAGTAGATAGCGACAGCCAGGAGACGTGTAACCTGCACACTTAACCTTTGTCTGGGAAAGAAAAATATGACCTGGAAAGGTTGCTGACTCCTGCAATCTTCATGCTTAGCTCTCACATATACAAGTTGTTCTATGATTAATTTCCCTTTTTTTTTTAATAAAACCAGACTGTCTTACTCAACTTCACAATTTTAAATGTTTGTCATCACTAAAGCATCCCTTTTCTCTGAATTTGCTCTTTCACCTGCCTTTGTGCATACTTTAAAATATGCTGGGTTATCAACACTTCCTCTCCTGTGCTGTTTAACCAAACTTTTAATGCTGTTTAGATGTTGTAACCTACTTTGTTTTATAGGATTGACCATGGCATTGATCCCTGAATGGTTTTACTGAATGGCTCAGAAGCGCATACATACACAGAAGGAAAGAACTTCCATGCTGAGCATTGGCGGATACATGGGGCCCTCCACAACCCTTCCTCCTACAAGCTTCCATTCAGACTGCTTATTCATTGACTGCATGACTAAGACCTGCAATCAGATACAATACACGTGGGAGGACAGCTTGGATAATGAGGTGCTGTGTGAGACACTGCCAGCTAAGTGTAATTCATAGAGAGGAGGGAAGAGGAGCATGCCATTCCCAGCACCTACAGCTCTCCTCAGAGAAGCAGCAGCTAAGATGCAGCCCCATCCTTATCAAGACCCAGCTATGTTATTTTCCCAAAGCCAAAACGAACACAGACACATTTGGCTTCAAAAACGACAGCCAGAAATTCTAACTGTAGGGGTCCTGCCATCATGAAACTGGAAGTCCACTGAAAGAGTTCCCTTTTTCTTACTGGGAAGAGCCTACATTGTTTCTTGGTGCTTTAAGGAAATAGAATGTAAAACATCAAGGTGCTGGAGGACTTGGAGGGAGTCCTCTTGCTTCAAAAAGTAGATCCAGACGGAAAATATTTCAGTGTCTCCTTGGTCACTAACAGTTTAATCTCTCTAAGTAAGAAATCTTTTTTTCCCCTTTTAAGCAGGCTTACAAAAAGAAAACCTAGTAACCAAAGCCTCTTTTGATCAATGATTTACTCTTTTTGTTTTCTTAATTCATGACTTATCCGGTTGTGTAGAGAACTCAGCTTATCTCTTGGCACCTGTCTGAAATTCTGCTTTGTTTTATAGCCTTTCTTAAAGAGAACATAAATACGTTCCTAAGACTTGCACAATTGTTGGCTATGGTGGACAGTTGTTGCGCAGCCACCTTCTCTCAGTCTTATCTATCTTTCCTGAAGGATCTGAGTCTGTGTCCTCATCCGTAGAAACACGGAATCACATGAAGGCTGAGGCTGGCAGGGCCCTCTGGGTCTACCTGGCTCAACCCCTGCTTCAGCAGGAACACCCATAGCAGGGCACCCAGGCCCACTTGCTGGCAATACTGAAGAGCTTACTCTCACAGAGGAACAACCCCATTATTAAAGATGCCAAAATCACTTAACTCCCACTGAAAATAAATCCTGGTCCACGCAAACCCTAGTTCTCATGCAAAGATAGTCAAACATGGCTTCCGGATGCGTAAATCCTTTCTGAAAACAGCCACGAGGCTTCTAAGTCTCTTGGATGCTGTAAATTTTCTATCTGAGGAGTACTTGCAGGCTTACATCCTTCAGTGTAGCACAATGTGAGTGGTGGGCTTGGGATACTTCTGGCTAGAGGCTGTTACTCCATGGTTTGTCACAACTTTGTTACTTTACATTTCAACTACTGGCTAGAAAAGAAAGCTTGTTGAAGTCTTCCAAATGCACTGAAAAGAAACAAAAACGTAAGAAAAATCAACACTGAATTCTCACCTGTGAATGCATTTTCCATCTCAATTTCTCATTTTGCTGCTTAGAGACATGTCAAAGACACAGAAATATTTGCTGATGGATAAATCTATTCAACTCTGGGGAAATGGTGCTATTTGTATTTGTATGGAGACAATCACTTCATTCGAGCTAAATGTCACTGTACATGCATTGTTTTTCAAGTCATTATTTGTTTCTTGCTGCTATTCTCTGTCAGGAGGCTGATGTCGATAGGGTTTATTTGATCTCCACATGACTTGATTCTGTACACAGCTGTTCTGCAATTCATAATGTCCCAAATGAAGAAATTAGGCAGACTAAAACTTAACAGTGTATAAAGCACACTGAAGCTTGATCTGAGACCCTCTGAAATCAATGGAAGTGTTTCCACTGTGAGCAAAAGATTTCAGATTAAGCCTTAGCGAATATATGCCCAATTTCTGGCTGATGAAATAAAGGAGATGACTCACACTGTGGTTTCAGACTTCCTTTGGAAGGAACACTGGGTGTGACTGAACAAGTAGTTTTATCACAGCAGAAGGCAACTGTAGAATAACATCTCGCATCAGTGAAAGTATTAGTCTAGTGGCATAGGACTGCTGCTGGGGCTGGGCTGCAGGTATGGGGTTTCAATCCTCAGTGCTCACTGCAAATGTGGGAGAAATGTATTACTGATGCCCCATATGGTGCACAAGACCCAATGGGTCAACGGTGGGCTCCTGCTTAGTATGGCATTGCTGCAGCAGTTCTCACAGTTACTGGAGATGGCCCTGAAGCCTTGTGAGAAGGCAGGTCTTCACCATATTTGCCAAGCACAGTGCAGCAGACGTTGCGTTTCCTACACCAGAGCACTGTGGCAAAAGCTGCATATTTATGGAGTGGAGTTATACAGAAAGGGGGAGTGCTCATAGCAGTGTGCCCAGCAATACCCCTAGCTAAAAACAGAAACCTAAACCTGGTCAATAATGCTGGAAAAAATACACTGAAAGGAGAATTGCTGCTTTTGTTTCTGAACTTTGCTATTGGTGGTGGAAGCCTCGGGAACTGACAGATCAATGCCAGACACTCCCTGAGCTAACAGCAAACATGGATGGTTTTTTGGTTACTCATATAGTACAGTGACAGCTGTGATACTGCAGCTAGGTTCTTTAGGGTCCTGGCAGTAACTATCTGGCTGAAGCTTTCACACAAAGTCATACTTATTCTCTGACACCATCGCTATACCTACAGCCAAACTAACATGCTCAATTTTGTCCACTGCCTGGGATAAGTCAGCCATATCTTTGCTTTTGAAAACTTTTCTAAGCTTGAGTAACTGGCACTGCAACAACACGTCTGGAGCAATTACCATGTAAATACAAGATAAGTAAAACATAGCATTATGAAACTGATTGAACATCAAGCATTTCAGACAAGTCATTATATGAATTAGTGGTGATTAGCCGTCGAAACCTATAAGTACAATATAATTAACCCACAAATACAACATAAATACAGACTAATTATGAAAGTTCATATACTGTAAAGATTGAGCTGTCTTTTAACAGGTGTAATAAAATGTGAAGAACCAAACTCCTCTGCAAGTAATGTATATTAAGACAGCAGGTGTTTGTGTGTTTGCTGCAGAGGGAGAAAAACAGAGAGGAAGGACCATATTCATCTCTAATTCTCAGGGAAGTGCCCTGGGAAGTCAAACATTTTCAGGTATGTGCTTTATATCCCATACTTCCATTTCCTCTGTTTGGTAGATTGCTTATACTGAGTACAGAAGACTGTGGGTCACACTCAAAGCATCCTATGACTACTAACACATCATGCCCCTTCTATTAAACAGAACAGTTCTCATGTGAGTGTTTGTCCTTCCCTTGGTCGGGTTTTGCTGCAGCAGGTAATAGTCATAACAAATAAGAAGTCTTAACACTGTGCTATCAAGGGAAGGGTCAGGCACAATCAACACCTTTCCCCCCCCCAAAAAATCAACTAGGATCCCCCCCTACTGCTCCCCTCCTTGTGCCTGTCTCAGGGGCAGAAGACTGATTTTAAACGCAGGATGTGTTTCCTACCTACTGTGTGCATTCCAAATCTGTTTTTCTCATTAAGAACAATATTAAATTCTGGAATAAACCAGAGTGCTTTAATTATCACCACAAGCAAAGCCTTGATTTATTCTGCCTCAGAAAATGAAGGAGGTGATGAAAAGGTAGAAGATGACAAGTGTATGTCTCATTTATGTTACCAGATAACTGCTTCAGGAAGCTGTATATACTTGCTTGGGCAGAACTTCCTATAGGATCAGAGGTGACTACAAGGAAGAAAAATGTTTTAAAATTCATTGGTTGTATAAAATTCAAACAGCATATATTCTCTAAGTCATGCACAAACCAAGGATGTGCATAAGCATGTACATATGCAATTACCATGAAAATGTATAAACAGTATTCCTCAGAAACGTAGTGAGAGTTGGACTTTTGCCTTCCAGTCACAAACACCACAACTGCGAGGACTAGGAAAGGGCTTGGTCTTGCTTGGTCTGGGACTGGTTTCTGGCAACTGGTAAGGAATGAGCAGTCTGTCTATCTGGGCCTCTATATTATCAGACCAGGGTCGCAGGTGAGTCTTACAGGGTTTGGCCATCTAATATCACGTCCTAGATGTCCAAACCACCAGCAAATTATATATGAAGATTTGGTAGGAGATAGAGAGAAACATCTTCTGGTGCCTAGCAAGGAGCGGGAGCGTTCCTCAACACTCTCAGTATTACTGAGGTGAATGATTGCTCTGAGGGTCATGACTGGGTGCTGAACAGAACCAGAATTTCATTTTAAAGATGGACGAGCTAAGCTGCAGAGAGGTGAAGTGCCTTCTGCAGTCACACAAAGAGCTCCTGGAAGAGCTAGGCAAAAGGCCAGGTTTTGTGTGTCCACCGCTCCACCTCATGATTATCTGCACCCAGGAGGTCTGGCCAGTGAGAGCTATAGCATCAAGCATGCAATGTACGATTTTGGTCCCAATGTTAAGGTCACTGAGCTCAAGAGAGATCAACCTTTATAATAGGCATATAGAATAGTTCCTACCATTACCTCCTACCGTCCTTTAGCAAGATTTGTCTTAAGCTTCTAGTCTGAGCATGCCCCCTAAGCTCCTTCTGTAGTCAGAGACAAGACAGACATCTCTCTAGATGGCAATTTATCCTTCCTGCCTTCTATCATTTCTGAGCTGTGCAAGCGCTTGCACCAGGTGGGAGAAATAAAGCTTCTTCCCTACCAGCAAAGCAGCAGGAGCTGACAGTGTTCTTGCTCAGACTTGAAACAAGTTGCATGGGAGCTGATATATGGGAATTCTCAGCTCATGGGGGAAATGAAAGTGGCTGCAGAGGGTGAGCAACAGGAAATGAGACCTGGCCCACAGTAACAACCTTCATCAGGTGTTGACTCTTGCCCCTTAACAATACCATTGCCTTGGACAGCACAGCACAGAAGTGCTAAGAAGTCAGAAAGTGGAAAAAGCAAAGATGTGTCTTCAGCCTACACACCTGCTCTGTGTCAATATGCCAAAACCATCAACTCTGACCCCAAATCCCAGTACTTACGTACACAGTGAAAGATTAATAATGGAAACATCCAAAAGGAGTAATCTTTTAGCATAATTTTAACATTGCATTTCTTTTCTTTTCTTTTTCTATTTTTTTTTTTAACCACAAACTTCATGTATCCATTTCTCTTTGTGTAGGCATGGACTGCATTTGTGAAACACAACCTGAGAACACCTCTTGTGGGTATTGCTGTGCTGTGACATTACAAGCAAAAGCTCTATGAAGCTTTGACTTGTAAGGGAAACTCTTTGTGCTATCACTTTCGTCATCTTTGTTACAAAAGACTGATGACACACAAGCAATCATGTCTACAGTTATGGAACATGAAACATCCTTTCTCTGTATCAGATGATTAATTAAACTTTCGGGTACCTTCAGAGATGTTGGTTTCATTTAGTCTCATTCAATGACTGTCAGATAATGCAGGTAATGCACAAGAGTGCATTATCGTGACCTCCACTACAAATGAGAAAATTTAATTGCAAAACGATCTCATTTTCAGGGCATAGTAGCTCCAGGAACTCACTACTAAAACACAATATCCTCCAAATTGGTCAATCAATCACTGACAACTGACTCAAGAAAATGGATTGACGTCCTCATTCCTTCCCCTCTCAACCCTGAGTTTCTTAGGTGTATTTAGAAAAAAATCCAACTTAAATTCTATAATAATATATCATTCTCAGTTTTCACTTTCCATGCCATCCCTAACAGCATCAGAAAGAAACAAGACCCTGCTGTGATCTAGGAGACAATAACCAAACCTGCAAGTGAGACAACATGCTTCTGATAGGGGTGCGGAGCAGAATGTGATGCTATGTGGTCGTTATCCCCCATTCTCCCTTAGTTTGTTTGTAGCATTCTTGGTGGCATCTCAGCTGCTCGCTTTCCCAGGAATGATACCTGAGGAATCATTCCATGTGATCCCTCACGCTGCACAACATGTTTGCAGGTAGATAACCTGTATTTGGTGCTTGGTGAAGGCAGCTGGATTAGACGACCTCTGGAGGCCAAACTTACATGACTATGATAAGAAAATGAGAAGAAAATACACGCATCATCCCAACCCATACTAATTTAAAAAAGAAATCCTTATCTACACAGTAAAGTTTTTTAGAAATACCTGAAAACCAGAAATAGCTGAAAATCAATGTAAATTGACGACAGCAGCACCAATATCACACCTCTTCTAATTGCAGGCCACTAGCAGAAGCAAGAAAGTATGTGGCAAGAAGTCACATCTCACCATCCTGAGGGGAGCTGGGGATCCCTGCTTTAGCACTAAGCCCCTCCTTGGGGCACGGGCAGCAGAGTGGACTGCCAGGGTAGTGAATCACTCCCAAACTACAAAATGGGACAGGAGGATGTGTCTGGACAAAGCCCTGTAGAGATGCACCAACCTGCTGTGCAGCCCAACCACTCCCCAAGTTCTTGCCCCAAAGGTGGTCACTTGCTCTTTGTGGGGACAGTCAGCCTCAGGGGTACCTCCTGCCTCTTCCCACCGTGGCTTCAGATGCTCAATATATGCTGAAGGAGTTGCGGAATGCTCTGAAGGCATCGCACCACTCTGTTGGTACCAAGGTGCTGGTAACACGGGGACTTCTCAGCTTGGGAAGCATCTCTCAGTGACCCACAAGTTGTGAAAGTGAAGCTGAAGTACCTTGGATGGCTGCAGGTTGCTGCAGCAAACTGTATACAATGAAACACAAAAGGCAGTTTTATATGTTCTATTAATGTATTAGGCCTTGTAATCAAAATAATTTATCACTGGTTTCTACACCATAGAAGGGCAGAAAATCCTGTGGTTCTAGTTCTTCCCATAGGTCTTGGTAGAAGAGACATCCAGTAGGTGTTACCAGGAAGAATTCATTCTGGACTGTATCCCAGACTTGAATGAGGTGAATGGAATTGCCTTTTTCCCACCACGCTTTGTCCCATTCAAACACAGCCATGAACCTCCAGGCTGTCTCATTGAGATGAAGTCTGCAGAAGGTGATGAGCAGTGGAGAAGCAGCTAGAGGCTTTACTTCTCGTCCTCTTGTGTCACACTGGCACTACCTGTTGCTCTTGTTACAAAAACACCCAATCCAAAATGGTGTTGCTGTTGTGTGAACCGTCCATCATCAGCTCTTCCCCTCAAAGACAATGTGAGAGGTATTCCATATTACCAAGTAGACCGATCTGCTTTAGCACCAGTTGTGGAGAGGATGATCTCCCATGGACTGCCGCCTTGACGCTGTCCATGTACTTGGGCTGGTGGAATCACTGCCAGCTTCACCCATTGCTGGGCAAACACACCCTTGGGCTGACAGTCCGTAGCAAGAGAAGGAGGGAATTCAGATGGTTATTGGCATGAGTCTCATGCATCCTGCAGTGGCTGCAAGCAGGAAGCGTGCTGCTCCTCACGCTCCTCTGCAGCCGGGATGTGGAGGCACTCACCTCTGACGGATGATTACTTTTGGATGAGCTTGCTAATGGCTCGAGTTCTGTTCTTCTTGAAGCTGATCTTTGCGGTTCCTGAAAGACCCCATTGACACTGCATTAGAATCCTGATGGCTTTCGCTCACTGAAATATTTAATTACTTAATTTTCTAGAAACGTATCGATACCTTCTGAGCCAAGCATGACCTCACGGTCTCCAGCGTGAGGGGCTGACCTTGAGCACCTGCAGCGGGCTGTGGCAGCCTTGCTTTTCTCTTCACACACACTCTCCCTACAGCACTCAGCCTTGTACCTTCAGAAAAAGGTGTTATTGAGGAAAGCAGCTTGCTAAGTGGTTTTCTTTTTTATGATTTATCCAAGTGCCTGTTTGCTCCCACATGCTGTGAGTGGATAATAGCAGTTCTCAATCAAAGTTAAAATTACTAATGCTCTTGTCTGTGGAAATTTTAGTGCAGCTACAAAAAAAAAAAAAAAAAAAAAAAAAAAAAAGGGTTAATGATGCTGCTATACTACTGATCTTACTATGGCTTGTCATATCTTCATCCCTGCACCCTCGTGCAGCATTATTGTATTGGCTGTTTATTCCAGTCCAGATTTCTGCTGAAACTGGTAATGAGACAACTGTGTCAGATGTTCTGCTATCATGGGGGAACTAGTGTTAAAAAAAAAATAATCACGTAAACAATAGAAAAGCCATTTTTAGATACTTTATACATCTTTGATGACACTGGCAATTCAACAGTACGATTAGCACAGCGCATTCCTCTGTCTTCCTCTTGAATATATGTTTACAGCAACAAATTTTAGCTATGTATTTCCCCTGGAAATAACTGGAAGCTATTTTGAATTATTTTTGCATAGGATGTTAAAGTAGTCTGAAAAAAAACTGAACAACAACAGCAACCTCTCTTGCTTTGAGTTATTGATGCCTCGGTGTCTGCCTGCAGTTCAGACATACCCAGACAATATACCATTAATTCTCTTTTTCTAATTGTGTTCACCCTTGGGTCTTTTGTGACTCACAAGTTATGACTACTTTTTACTTATAGTCTGCTACGATTTTTTGTCAGCCTAAAAGGGCAGGGAGCTGATTCCTTTCACTTATATATTCCCAGTCTTCTACTGAATATATTTAATTTATGGGCACACAGAAAATGGGAAAGCATTAAAATTTTATATATTCATGTAGAAGGTCATTGTTAGCTAAGATAGATAAACTCTGATGGATTACACAGGGTCAAATTATAAACCTGTGCCTGAAACTGATGTAGTGAAGGAGTGGTTTGCCCACATCACTGTAGACTCTTCATCTGAGAAGATTTTATATTGGGCACCTGAAGCTACTCTCAGGTGCACAGTCAGACTCAGTTTGGTTTGCAGGGGTGATCAGCATGCAAGTGGCACTGCCTAAATTACTCCATCTGTATGGTGGGAATAACTGAAATGACTGCTTTTTAGGTGGCCGGGGTTCAAGGCACCCTATAACAGGAGCACCTGGTCTCTGGCATACTGCAGCCTTCAGAGGATGACTGAATTTAACTTTTTGGTGCCTCAAGTGTGATCAGAGCCCCATTGAATACTGCTAAATCCTCCTGGCTCCTCATTAGCACACTGCAAAATATACTCAAGATGGAATTCTGCCCTAAGGTTGTCCTCCTGCATACCCTGGATGTTCTCAGCAGAATCTTGTGTAAGATCCCTTGCTCTTCCCTGTGCCAGGTGGCAGATTTGGTGTCACACTGCCTCAGGTTCATTGGTACACAAACACATTGTCCTCTTGATTTCAACCCTATAAGCTCTCTTACAGCTCTTGGAAGCCAGTGGAAAAGATTTCCATTTGTTTGCAAATGTTGGGAGTCTCAACAAAAGATTTAAATCCCCCAGTCTCAGTTTTATCCAAGATTTCGCTGGATTGGAATCTTGCTACAGTACAAACTTAAGTTCAGAAAGCCTAAAGCCGAGGCAATCCTCCTAGAGGCAGTTTCTGGAGCTGGTCCCGTGCCAAAGATTAGGTGCATATTCAGCCCCCAGTAAACTGCCCTCCACAACCACTGGCCAACATCCAGGCGCTGAGGCCATGAGGCAAGCTGGTGAGATGCTGCCCTAACAGATAGGAGCCCTGGCCTTTCCCCAGAGATCTTACAGTTCTGAATGCATTTGCCTTAGGAGACAAAAGGGGAGCTAATTTAATGCATGTGATCAGGTACCCCTAAGACACTTCTTGCCTTGATTGTATCTGAACAGGAATAAGCAGGAGCAGAATGAAAACTCCACTATTATTGGCACAGTTTGACACTCCCAATGCATTAGTGCATGAAATGATCTGGTGACGAAGTAAGGCTTGAATTACTCTTAAAAAGCTTTTGCAACAGATGCTAAGATGCTTCCATCTCAAAGGTGACCTGCGATCGTCAACATTTTGCAAAGAGAAACTCATAAATGAAGATGAGGTTTACAACGCAATTATTAGAAATGCTTCAAACAATCAAGTTAAAACACTCAGCACAACTGGTTTCAAATGGGCCTTTTAATTTCAGCTAGGGCCCTGTGGCAACAGAGCTGGCTGGGTACCAGCCCCAGCAGCAAACATCTCCACAGGAGCCCTCTGTTTGTGCAGAGCAGCACGGCTTCCCCACTGAGCCCAGCAGCTCTTGCAAGTCCTTCAGCAATACCCAGCTTCCTGAGCCTTCCCAACATCCCCGCTCTGAACTGGATGTTGTTCAGCTGTGGTGCCCTCACCACACCTCATCTCCGTGTCCCAGTAGTGACGTAACTGTATCCCACTATAACCCAAGGTGTCATAGGAGTGGAGTGCTGGCACTCTGCTCTAGGCAGTGAATGACAGGCCCGGGTAGGCCGGAGTGGCACACATCTGTAAGGTCTGCTGGCAACAGCACACGCTAGTCCTGCTGTGCTCCAGATTAGGGCTTCAGTGTCTCCATGGGATTTTAAATAGCTTTTATTGCCAGACTCGTATTATGACCACCAAAGCCAGTGATTTGTTTAATTTAGAACAGCTTTACTCAGAGATGTTTACCCACGGAGTGTCCCAATCTGAAGGCACAGGAAAGGAGGTCACTTACAATTTATTTACTTCTTTTTCTGCTTATTTTCAGCAATCCTCTACTCAGAATAACTTGGAGCTGTGCATAGAGGCTGATTATCAGACCTATTTGAGGGATTCAGTCACACAGCTGCACAACCGAGTTTCCTTAACCGTGTTCTAACAGCCTCAAACACATAATGTTAAATTGGACATGGGATTTTGGATGTTAGATGAGAAAATGGAGGAGAGCAATTCAACAGAGGTATGACTTGCATAGGCAACAAAGAGCAACTCGCTGTGAGGTTGTGTTATGAACGGTGCTGCAGACGAAGGATCTCCTTGGCCTGAGAAAACCAAATGGCACAGAGGGTATCAGGCTTTCTAAAACTCTTGAGGAAATGAGCACCACCACAGCAGCTCAGCTTTTAAAAATACACTGTATTTTTCACTTGCGCACTTTTATGTTGGCCAGTTTCACACAACTGGAAGCACCCAAGGATGGCAGGGTGCTCTCTGAAGAACTGCTTTGACCTGAAGGAGCTGAGAGACCCAGGGCTGAGAGGATTTCCTGATTAAGCTGAAATAAACACAGTGGAGCTACCTTTTCTCCCCCCGAAACCAGCCTCATAGATTCACCAAATTATTTTGACATGTTTTCTTCACCCTGAGGATTTTAACTTCAAGTGTAACAATACCTTTTTTTCTTGGAAGCATTGCTGCTTTTCTCTGCAGACTATTGCCAAAATTTGGCGGGGTGGGAGTAGGCAGGGAAGAGCTGATTTCCAAACACTTGAGAGTACTGAAATTGTTCAGGTGCTGAAGTCAATGCAAGCAGTATCAGCTGATAAGTAGGAGGTTGAAATGTTAAAAGTCTCAGTGCAGCAAGACAACAATTTGAAGAGTCCTTCTATCTTCCGATTACTACTGAGAAAGGATGATATTACAATGAGCCCTGTTAAGATGTAACATTCCCAGTGGAGAATAACTGATGCTAAGCTAGTGTCAAATTGAAGATCTGAAAGGGACTAATTACTTTTTCTGCTAGGAAGAACTTTCCATTTTGTCACTGCTTCGATACCTGAGCAACTCCATTAATCCTAGACATCTGAATCCCAGCTCCTGTGCTTAATTTCTGCTGGGAATTGAGGGAAATAGCAAAACCAGCCATACCAGAGCTTACAGTAACTGAATTTCATCATCTCTTTAAATCAGCAGGAGGTGTCAAAGCTTCTGGACAACTTCTTTAAATTCATTTTTAGGGAACATGCATGTAGAAGAAAGTGAGCTCAGCCTTGTCTTGTTCACAGGAAACCATTCCTGGAACTTCTCAGTCCACTGCCCACGATCACTTTCACCACAAACATCTCAGCATCCAGAGGCTACCAGCAGGTCACCATGCCATGTGGAGCCAACAGTTAGGCATTTGTTCTCTCCTGGTGAGTGTTGGTGTGAGTACACTGCTGGGGTGGAGAGCAAAGATCCTGTCCTACACTCTTATATGAAGCTAGCAGGGGACCTGCCTTGTGCCAAGAATGGGAGCTTGGAAGGAGGCCCTCCTTGCTGGTGGGAAAGTTTCTCCCCTTCTGTCCCACTGCCGTTAGCTCATGACTGGGGGGTTGTTCTCTCCCTCCAGATGTTAGACATCTCTATGGTTTTCTATTTGCTCCTGGCTCCCAGACTAAAAGATCCTCACTTAGCCTGTAGACCTTGCAGTGCCAAGAACAGTAAGTGTTGAAGTTGTCTGAGAGGCATCACCTGAAAGTAAGGGAGATCGACATAGTGCCTACAAGAGCTCCACACTTTCCCAGTAATCTTCTCTTATTTGATGTTCACTCTTCTGAATGCTTCTTTATGGTGCTTCCTTGATTATGTTGCAAAGAATGAGAGAAAAGACAGATGAACAGTTTTCAGGCAATGTGCCACTCTGCCAAAACTTTGTCAGACCATTTATTAATATCAGCAAAGAGGAAATATGTTTAATTGCTAAAAGACAAGGAAGAGGGACATTAAACATCTTATTGTTCTCCACGCCAAAGTGGGAGCCTCCCTGAAGAGCAAGATGGCATTTGTGTGATGCTTGAAAAAGTGAAATTCTTGAGCAGAGTGACTAGGCACCAGAAGACTAGGGGAAAATGAGGAGGATCAATACTTTACCAGTACTGAGGTGGTTCAAAGTTCAAGAAGCCATCAAGTAACTGCTGGCACTTTAACCCCAACATGTGAGGTTGGGTAGATAGCCAGGATGTGGCACTTAGTGATGCGCATAGCTTGTTGATGATTATCTTCCCATCATCTGGCTGCAGAATCCAAGACTGGCTTTTACAAGCATTGGACATTTCAAACTCTTTTTTGACACTGTAATATCCTTTTTTTTAAAAAAAAATATAAAATTAATATGTGTATCTGTCTGCCAAAAAAACATTCCAGTGTAATTGAAAAGTCAGAACAATTGATTTTCAGGATCATTTTCAAGATCACACAGTATTGCTCAGCTTTGTACTGCACACAGCTTCAAGCACGTATACAAGATTTCTTGCCTCATGGAACAGCTTAAAGTATTCTAATACTGCCCAAAATTAGATCAGTGCTGGTACTGCTGTACTAGATAGTGAAATTATTTAAATGTTGCTGCATTAAAGGGTCCATTATGATATTTATTGTTGAATGAATGATATAAAAGCATTATGCTTTAGATTGTCAAAATAAAATTACTTGTGTGCTTTGCCTACTGAAAATAGTATTTAAAAGAACATATTTTTAACAAACAGTTCCACAGAGAAAATGTGTTTTTCTGAAAACACACGGTAGTATCAATAGTATCAGAAATTAAATGCAGGAATAAGAGAGAGATTACCTGCTTCCAAAGTACAATTTTTGAAAGAACTATATTATCTTTTTTTTTCTCTTGAATAATTCCCATTGTGTGCTTGGTTAGAAAACAATAGCTGGGTTATGAAATCATGGAAATTGTATCCATGCAAATGCCACCCTCATATTAAAATCATCATACAGCTCACAGTATGCTGCCTGCAGGCTTCTCAGGTATAAATCTAGCAATCAATAAGGACTGTTTCGCTATGGCTCTAAGCCTTGCAAGAACATTTTATGAAAGGGTTGTTTAGAATGTGGTACACACTATCAAACAAAAAAGAGAAGATCAAATTAAGCTGCACTGTAAAATTTAAACCAAGAGAAGAGGTAAATGACAGTCTCTGCATTTTTTTTACCAACATATACATTTATATTTGAAGTCCAATTAACAGAGGCTTCGTGGTAGTAGGTCTACTGCTTGTTCCTTGCTGTAGTGCTACAAGCTGGTCCTGGGGCACAGCTGTATGGCCAGGACAGGAACTGATCCATTAAATTGTGTATATTCCATCACGGATATTCTATGATTCTAAGATTCTGAAATTCTGTGATTCTATGGTCACAGTCCAGGGTTCTCAGAAAGCATGGGAGGAGGATGCAACTTGAATTCCTTTACTGTGGGAAGCTGTTTAGATCAAGGATGCAAATCTCAGTTTGCTCTCCATCATCTGGCTCTGGCTGCTCAGGAACCAATCCTGCAATGCACACATCATTCCAGTTCTCCTCTGGTACCCAGGCAGGAGCAGTGATACGGGATGGCCAGGGTGGATGTGGCCTCGCAAAAACTCCTTCACATCTGGATAGGTTGGGAAAGAGCCTGCTCTTACTTATATTCACATCTGCCCGCTTCCTCAAAGTATAGAGAAACCAGAAGATAGCACTAACAGTGAGTTCCTTAGAAAGCTGCCTCACCAAGCTAAAGAAATTTAGTTGAAGGAAAACTAAACTCTTCAACAAAGCATGGAAGACATTTAAGTAAGATTTTTGCCCCTATCTGGTTATATACCAATAATTTATTGTTACTCTTAGCAGTTCCCATACATATATCAGCTTCAGAGGATCCCTGTGGTACCCAAGGGATATGGACAAAACCCAAAAGCACATGTGGTGGCTGGACTGAGTCCTTATCTCTCCCCTGGACCTGGCATCTAGATTGTCTCATGCTCTAGATATAAGCTTTCCCAGTAATACTGCTATAAGAATCTGATAATATAGAACAAGAACGTCAAGCTCAGCTCCCTCCCTGAGCTTGTCTGTCCCTAGGGCTTGGACGGGACCTTCTCACCTTGTTTCTGTATGGCTCACCATAATTCTGTATGGCTTCACACTGCTGCAGATCAGCAGTGTGAAGCAGGGCTCTCTGCTCGCACTTATTAACAGGAATAGTTGGCAGAAATGGCACCAGGATAAGTTTCCAAAAACCTCTGAGGTGCTCTTTGACAGCACGATGGCCAGAGGAGTTGCAAACACCCGCACCAGTAAACCCAGGCACACTTATTTCTTGCCCCCACCCAACATGCCTCAAAGGTGGCTGTGCATAGACCCCTTGTGTATGGCTGATCTGGTTGTGCTTATGACTTAACTTTCCCCCCTATATCAGATACTTTAAATATTTCTCCCCTTTTCTTTTTTTCTTTTTATTTTTTTAGAAAAGCATTTGAAAACAGTCCTTCTACTACCACAGACTTGTGAAAATAGCAGTGTTTTATTTTTTGTAGCATGCATCTCCCTCAAGCAGCCTAATATATATGTTAAATCATAAGCCAGACTCCGTAAACAGTAGCTATGAAAACCTGATATTTTTATACTAAATACTGTATCTTTTTAAAAGTGACAACAGAATTAAGAAGTGTTAAATCTGGCACCCACTGCTGTCAAGGGAAGATTTCTCCCTGTTTTTCTAATACTTCTGAGCCTTTAGGGAAGAGAAGGGCTGCGTTCACCTAAAACCCTTCAGGACACAGACCTTCCAACCAACACGCTGAATACAGGGCTTGTTCCACTTTTTTAATAATTATGAGAAAATGATCTGTTGAGATTTCCAAACTTCTCTGCGAGTGGGAGCAGAATTTCCTATTTCTACAACTTCTGTTGTTTTCTTCTCATCCGTAAGAGGAGCGGTGGCTTTAAACTAAAAGAAGGGAAGTTTAGATTAGATTTTAGGGGGAAATTCTTCACTCAGAGGGCAGCGAGGTGTTTGCACAGCTGCCCAGAGAATGTGTAGATGCCCCATCCCTGGAGGTGCGTAAGGCTTGGTTGGATGGGGGCGCTGGACAGCCTGAGGTGGTGGGTGGAGTTTGCTCTCATATTGCACAAAGCCCCAGTCAGCAACTTCATCAAATATTTACAGCTCCATCAGACCTTTTGGCTACTCTGTGCTTGAGATGAAATACAACAACAACACAGACATCAGCTGTGGTGAAAAGAGAAAGGTGGATGCTTGACTTCCACAACTCAGGAAGGCAGAAATCGCACAAGTGCTGTCTGAGCATCGCAGCAAGCAGGGAGGATGCACCTATCTGGACCACTTTATCCCATCAGGGCAGGCATGTGCTGCTTTGATCCCATGGAGTTTGGCATTATCAACTGGAAAATATCTTGTAAAGCAACAGTGCATGCACTTGTTTGCACAACTCTTTTCAGACCTCTCTCTTAGTTTCCAAATTGAGTGCTGATTACTGAATCTATCCTATTTCAGCAGCAAGAGAAGTGCTTTGTTCCGGTATTTCAGTGCTACAATGAAGTACCTCAGAATATGGATCAAAATTAAATTATTGACAATGTAAATCTGCATGAATCATGCCTGTATATTGTCATCTCCCACTCCCGTGACCAGCTCTTGCTGGGCATTCATCTTTCATCTTGTGCAAAGGACCAAGGACGTGATGGTCAGGTACCTCCAAGGGAGGTTCAGGCTGGATATTAGGAAAAATTTCTTTTCAGAATGAGTGGTGCTGCAGTGTCACAGGCTGCCCAGGGAGGTGGTGGAGTCACCGTCCCTGCAGGTGTCCAAGAACCACGTGGACGTGGCACTGAGAGACACAGTTAGTGGTCATGGTGGGGATGGGTCAGTAGTTGGACCAGGTGAGCTTAGCGGCCTTTTCCAACCTTAATGATTCTGTAACTCTAACATTCTATGACTAAGATGCTAAGTTTCAAATATTTCCCTTCATGTCAAGCTTCACACATGTGGGAAGAAATGATACCATTCAAAAGAACTGCTGCAAGAACACAGTGGTGTTGATGTGAAGCTGTCTGTTTCAAAATTAAGGTATTTCCCATTTGATGGGCAGTCACTGCCTGCATGCAGCTCAGGAAGATGTGGTTACATCTCAGTTGCCTACAAAGCTCTCTCTAGGAGCAAAGTGAGACTTTCAGCAAGAAAACACTTGAAGCAAGGCACAAAACATTCAATTCTGCAAAACACAGAATAGTGGAATTACACTGGCAATTTACATGTGAGCTCTGAGTCAGTGCTTTCAGGCAGAAATAATCCCACGTAAGCACCCCTGATGAGAAAGGATCATAAATCTCTTTCTGAATGGTATCTTCCAATCGATGCGCTTGTCTTCAATCTCCTCTCCTACAGGAAAGACACTCAGAGACAGAATAAGAACAGGACCCAGCCCACGGAGCACATTTCAGGAGTATTTTGTTACGTGGGCCCCTATTTGCATGCTCTTCTTTAGTAAAAGCTATACTGAACTCATCCTTGGAAATTTCAGCATGTGAAAAAAGAGGAGTAGGACAGGGTAGCAACTGCTGACTGGGGAGCAGCTTGCCTGGGCTGCTTGGGAGAAAAATATAAATCAGAACCAATGGCAACATCATGGGAAAGGCTATCTTATTCAGCTTGCGGGGAGGAATAAGCTTAACTGAAAGTAAATTAATGTGTGGTTGTTTTCTCTATAAATATCTTTTTCTTTTTTTCTTTTTTTTTAATTTTTGCTGCTTGTGTTTGTAAGGGTAAAATATAATTCAGTTCCCAAACAGAGTCAAAGGGTGGCTGTCGGGCCGGACGGGGGGAGACTGACCTCACATGAGTCAAACCCGCTGAACTCCTGAGGGCTGCTCGCAAGCAGATGCATTTACATGAGTGAGTGTGCAGAGGACAGGTACAGCCTGTTGAATATATCGGTCACTTGATTAAAAAGAGCCCAAATGATATTTTCAGTCAAGTTAGGCCGGGGATTAGTCTGATAGACTTAATGTAATGACACGGAGAAGGGGTTGGCATGGTGACCTTTTACTTTATCGCGGTGTCTTCTCAGTGTTTGATTAATGGCTCTTCAAACAGCTTTGAACCGAATTAGAGCCCTTCTCACTGTTTGCTAAGAGATCTTTTCCTTTTTTAATATACAAGACTGCTGCCTGGAAGCAATCGTCATGTCTCAAACACATCACTCTTGTAGGCGATGCCAAACCCAAACCCTCGAGTCTGAGCTGGTGCAATTGCCACGTCCCCTTTCCACCTGCTGGAGAGCAGGTGTCAGTAGAAAGTCAGGGATCAGGAGAATATGAGGCTTAAACCAAACATCCACTCTCTTTCGATGGCCACCTGGTCAAGCTGGTGGTTTTTACAGGAGAGGTGGTTTTACATCAACAGTGGGATCGAGTGCACCATCAGCAAGTTTGCAGATGACACCAAGATGCTGGGGTTCAGTCAATATGCCCGAGGGACGGGGTGCCATCCAGAGGGATCTAGACAGGCTTGAGCAGGTGTGTCCAGGAGAACCTCATGAGGTTCAGCAAAGCCAAGTGCAAGGTCTTGCACCTGGGTTGTGGCAACTCAAACTATCAGTACAAGCTGGGGTGAAAGGATTGAGCATAGACCTGCTGAAAAGCACCTGGAGGTACTGGTGGATGGGAAGCTGGACAGTGTGCCCTCACAACCCAGAAAGACAACCGTAACCTGGGCTGCATTAAAAGAAGCATGGCCAGTAGGTCAAGGGAGGTGATTCTGCTCCTCCAGCTGAGGCCTCACCTGGAGTACTGCATCCAGATGTGGAGTCCTCAGTACAGGAGAGACATGGACCCGTTGGAGTGCATCCAGAGGAAGGTCACAAAAATGATCCAAGGGATGGAACACTTCTCTTATGAGGACATGAGGACAGGCTAAGAGAGCTGGGGCTGTTCAGATGGAGGAAGAGAGGGCTCCGGGGAGACCTGAGAGCAGCCTTTCAGTATCTAAAGGGGGGCTAAGAGAAAGAAGGGGACAGACTTTGTCACAGAGTCTGCTGTGACAGGACAAGGGGAAATAGCTTCAAACTAGAAGAGGGGAGATTTAGACTGAATATAAGGAAGAAGTTTGTTACAATAAGAGTGGTGAGGCACTGGAACAGGTTGCTCAGAGAGGTGGTGGATGCCCCATCCCTGGAGACATTCAAGGTGAGACTGGACCAGGCTCCGAGCAACCTGATTTAGCCGTAGGTGTCCCTGTTTGTTGGCTTGGACTAGATGACCTTTGAGGGTCCCTTCCAACCCATGCGATTCTACGATTCTATGAAGAACCGAAGGCTTCAAGTCACGTCATCATCAGCAACACGCTAAAGCTGAGAGCTGCTAAACCAGTGCTGCCGCTGCTGCGCCTGAGTGCTCCCGAGGCTGCTGCGTTACAGGCAGAACACAACACAAGCAGGAGTGCTTCGTAACTTTTCTTGGAGCTCTTAAGTACCAACGCAGGTGTGCTTATCTACTTCCCGAAAAGAAAGGAAAGATGCTCAAGAGCGCGGCTGGCTTCGGCGTGCACCAGACTTTGTCGGCAGGGGAAAGACAGGGAACGGCCAAGTACAGTTTTATCTTGTTTTTAAAGGGATGACAGAGTTCCCTGCAGAAGAATCAAGCTGTTCAGAACGAAACGCTACTCTCTGGACATCTTAATGCTATAACACTATTAATAATGCTCAGAATTGCGTCGGCTCCTGACAATCACCTATGCGTTTGGTGCCGGTGGAATAATTGCAGATCAGCATTTCACCGAATAACGGATGCCAGAGCTGCAGGTGCCGAAGTCTGAGACGACTGAAGGGTGCAGACAGCTGAAAGCAGTCCCCGCTCCCCCATGGCAGCTGCTTCCACGGGGCCGTTTGCGTTTCCAGGACGCCGGCACAGCGTGGTTTGACCACATCGCCGGGACGATGCCCAGCGCCCGTGCCGGGGCTGGTGGTGCCGCTCGGTGCGCGACTGCCCTGCCTCGATCCGCCGGGAGCTCCTCAATGAACGCGAGTCGCCGCGTGGATGCTTTTCAGAGCAGGATTTACGCCCTGCTTTCCCAAAGCACGGCAGGGCGCGCGTTCCCCTTCAGCCACTGAGAAATCCCACCGGAGCAAACAGCACCGAAGCCCTCGTCGGAACGAAACACGCCCTTTGCTGGATGGAAGCCATACGTACGTGCTTCTCTATGGGAAAGTAGTGCGGTTCTCACACCATCGGAGTCGCAATATCTGGTGGATTCTTTTATTCTTTTCCCACCTAGAACCGCGGTTTTTGGAACGTATGGCTTATGCCCGTTCCAGCTCTGCTCTTTAAAAGCTGAAAACGTCAGGAGAAAATTTCCGTAAGACTCCCGGCCACCAGGAAATCTGCAAAGGCAGATGAAATGCCCCGTGCTTTTGGGTGTGGACCCAAACCACGGATTTTGAGAGAATAAAAGGATGGAGCTGTGCCCTCTGCCCAATGCACACACCCGAAGACCCCCCACCCGTGACCGAGGAGCGGTCCCCGACTCGTGCTGCACACCCGGGGCAGAGGGCCGGCACGGGGGAAGGGCAGCCCGACAGCCGTTCACCTTCCTGGAGCTCGGAGCGCGGAGCGCAACGTATCTCGTGCAGCACCGTGAATAACCGACGGTTTTGGTGCCCTGCGCGTCCTTCGGCTCCTAAGCTGAGATGTGAAGCGCAAGGCACAGACCCGCTCTTCCCACCCGTTGAAAGAAAGGGGCGATGCGTTTCACAGACGGACTCCCCGCACGGCGGACAACGCCGGGGATGTCCCGCTGCCGAGCGGCACCACGGGGCAGCGCCGCCCGCCCCCGCTCGGGGCATCCCTCGGCACGGTCCCCTCGGGGACACCCGCGGAACCGCCACGAGCCCGGGGAGGAAAACTCCGGAGTAACTCGCAGGAAAGCAGCGCGCGGTCCGGGAGGGGTTCGTCCCCTCGGCGCAGCCCCGCACCCCCCGCAGCCCGGGCACTCACCTGGGCTCCGGCGGCGGCTGCTCCTGCGGCCCCGGGGCGGGGGGTCGCTGCCCGGGGAGGGGGGGACCCCGGCAGCCCTCAGCGCGGCAGCCGCGAGTGCCGCGCAGCCCCCCCCCGGCCGTGGGCTTTATCCGAAGGAGGAGGGGGGACGGGACTCCGCGCACGGCCACTTCGGGCGGGGGACGGGGGAGGGGGAGGCCGGGCCGCAGGGAGGCTGCGGCGGCTCCGCTCCTGCTCCGCTCCGCTCCGGCGGGGGCACGGCGCCGCCCCCGCGTTGCTCCGCGCCCGCCAGGGGGCAGCGCCGCCCGCTCCGCTCCGCGCCGCACCGCGGGGCCGGGGGGAGCGGGGAGCGGCTGCCGATGCTGGAGTCGCCGCGCCGGGCTCGGCCCCACGGAGCCCCCGGTGGCGCTATGACCCCCGCGGCTCTCAGAGCCGCGGCTGCCGGGGGAGATGCTGGGTCGGGGCGGTCTGTGGGGAGCTCCTGTGGTTGTAGCGTCCGCTGCGGGCTGGGAGAGGACGCGGAGTGAGAGGCGCTCGGTGCCCGTGCGGAGCGGTGTGCGCCCGGTGGGAGTGCCGCGTAGCGCTCAGATGCCATCAATGGCTCCAAAATCAAGTGACTTTTCCCTCTGGGAGTGGCAGCATTTCTACGAGCAATGCCTACTTTGTCTGTAGGTTTTCTGACAAAGCGGATCGGATGGAAACTTCCCCATCTATCAAACGACCGGATAAAAAGGGCACGGGAGAGTCCTGAAAGATTTCTTGCAAGATTTATTTTGCTAAACGAGGATGCATGTATGGGATCCAAGAGCAACGGTGAGGAGTGGAGGTCAAAGGACCTCTGCTTTGTCTTAGGAAGTTATCTCTTAACCAGGAATCATGTTATTTCCCCCTGCTTTAGGTGGGATGGGAGATGGCACGGAGCGAAGACCCCCAGATCTCCTTAACCATGGCTTTAATATACTCCTCAAATTTGGAACAATGAGGGAATGAATTTCTCAGATGTGCATGGTAATCAGTGCTGAAGAGAATTTCTGCCCAGGACTTCATCTGGAGTTTCTGACATCTCCTGCCTATGTGTAGGGGTGAGAGGAGCTGGAAAAGCTGCTGTGCCATAGCCATAAACTTCAGTGTTCCACTGTTGTGATGATAAGACAAAGGAAACCTGTTAGATGTGGCGTAGTATTCCTTTAGACACGTGCATAGCTGAACAGAAGATGTTGCTATCCAACTCTGTGTCACAGGCTCTGCATCCTGCCCGCCCTCCCCTAACACTGCAGATACAGGTAGAGCAAACCCCAAGGGCAGGCAGCGCCTGCATCCACCACTGTCACATGGATACCCCTCCCACCATTGCCTGGCAATAAAAATGCAGTTCTGAAAAAGAAAAGCGGTGTTATGCAAATATGAAGCATGGGAGGAAGGATTTAATGTGAGACAATGGTCCCTTAATGAAAGGCACAAACATCAGTCACTCACGGCTGAATGAGTTGATCTGGAGCTGGGTGGAGTGACAGCCCAGAAAGCTTCACATTAACTCAATTAAATCCCATTATTCTTTAGATTTTTTAAAAATAATGAAATTAATTTCACGTGACTGTGAAAGGAGCTGGAATGACTGCCAAAAACTGTTCTCGTGGCAGGCTACAGAGGTGGGATTAGCTAGTAATTGTGGCACCAGGCTGGTGCTTGGGAGAGGTGGGCTTTGCTTTGCTGCGTGCTCCGTGGGGGCCTGGTGTGCATCCCGTGGGCTCTGATGTCTCAGCTGCCCGGCTCTGGATGGTGATAGGACTCTTTGTACGCACAGAGCAGTGCTGGAGACAGCGCTCAGCTTGCGGGATGGGGAGGTGTCACTGCAGCTGGAGCATCTCTTCCAGGATCCCAACAATGCTCCTTTGGCCTGGGCTGGGATCTCCTGCATGTTCCTGTAGGAATGCCATGGAGAGCGTGTTGAGTTGCTTCCTTTCAGTAGGTGTAGGGAGCTGGACTCCAATGGTCCTTGTGGGTCTTTTCCAGCTTGGGTTATTCTATAATTCTGCGATTCTATTGCCATGGAAAAGAACCTGCCTTTCTTGTGAGGTCATCACAATTTCAGTACTTGAGCATTGAGATATAGCTGTTTGTATTGAGCCATGCTGCTTTGGACAGGAAAAATTCAGTGGGGAATTGTTGGCTGGCTGCTATCTGCACACGAATCTCTCTTTAACGTATTGCCTTTCTCCTTTCCCAACCCTTTATTTGCATTCAGGTTGCTGGTTCTTTCCAAGGAAATCATTGAGTATGCCACCAGGTACATCCTCACAGAGCTAGAAGAAGCCACTGGAGCAGCTGCTGGCTCCGCCATCCCCCTCTCTTCTGACTGCAGGACTGCTCCAATGCTAATGCTTTGCACGTGGGATTCATCTGCCTTGAGCTCTTGATGTTGAGAGTTAATCATTGGACTGCAAACTTGTCACCTACGGCTCTCCATATAGTTAATGGAGAGAAATAGACACCTCCAGAAGGCAGCGTGTCTCATCTATCTTGGATATCTGTGGGAAGATGAAATGAGCTGCTTCTTGGAGCTACCCATTTCTCTCACTGGTCTGAAGGGAGCCGAGGGTGCTGGATCAGATGGAGGTGATTAACATTTAGATATGTATGGCAAAGTGAAATGAATCTCACCTCTTTTGAGTAATTCTCATTGCCTTGACCTGGTGGTGACTGAAAACCTCTTGAGACCATTCTGCATAGCACATCAAATCCTAGCCCGGGGCAAACCTGAGCAGCTTTGCAGTTTTCCAGCAAATGAAAGCACTGCTGATCAGTCGGGTCAATCCCCATGCAGCAGGATGATGCTAGTCTGGGAGGAGGCAAAGAAATGTTGTAAAGCAGGGGTGCCCTTTCTCTGTGGGGTGCTTCCACCTACCTCTACGCTGTGGCTCAGTGCTCAGAAACAAGTGTATCCAGATTCACTTTTTCCTGCCCTGAAGAGCCCCGCGAGTATATAAAGTGGGGCTATAAGAAAAAAGGAGACACACTTTTTAGCGGGGTCTGTGGTGACAGGACAAGGGGAAATGGTTTCCCATTAAAAGAGGGGAAGTTTAGATTAGATTAGATATAAGGAAGAAGTTTTTTACAGTAAGAGTGGTGAAACACTGGAACAGTTTGCCCAGAGAGGTGGTGGATGCCTCATCTCTAGGGACAATTAAGGTCAGGCTGGACAGGGCTCTAGGCAACCTGATCAAGCTGTGGATGGCCCTGTTCTTGGCAGGGGAGTTGGACCAGATGACCTTTGGTTGTCCTTTCCAACTCAAACAATTCTGTGGTTCCGCGAAACAGTCTGTTTGTCAGCATGAATGGGATTCCAATGCTCATTTTAAAGGCTTTCGCAGCTCTCTGAAGCACCTTGTGCTGACTGCATGTGAGAGATGCTGTGGGAGGTGGTCCTCTCAAAGCTGCCTCTTCCCCAAGCTCAGGATGCAGTCTGTTCTCCTAAGGAGACAATCCCCCCTTTTTTTTTTGTCTTCTATGTATAAGTGATTTACTGTGCTGTCAGTGCCCAGTAATCTATTGCTCTGCAACTCCTCGTCACAAGCAAATTAACGAACCAGCATCCTCATTTAATTTGGATTAAACTTTGCAGTTAAGAGCTGACAGAAGGCACCAAAAATACCGGCGTAATTGCTGTGTATTTCTATGTCTGAGCTCCTCAGCATTACTGTCAGGCTGATGTTTGCCGTGAGTGGTCCCTGGTTGCGAACAGGGCCCTGAAGTATAAACAGATGGGATTTCTGCAAGAAAACTTGTGAAATTTCAGGTAACCAACATGGCTTCAGCAGGGGCAAGTCATGTCTGACAAACTTGGTGGCCTTTCATGATGGAGTTACAGCATAAGTGGATAAAGCAAGAGCAACTGATGTCATCTACCTGGACTTGTGCAATTTGATGCTGTCCCACATGACATCCTGGTTGCCAAATCGGAAAAAATGGACTTGATGAATGGACCACTGGCTGGACAAGGAATTGGCTGGATGGCCACACTCAGAGAGTTGCAATCAAAGGCTCAGTGTCCATGTGGAGACCGGCAGTGAGTGGCGTTCCTCAGGGATCAGTACTGGGACCAGTGTTATTTAATACCTTTGTAGGCAACATGGACAGTGGGATAGAGCGCCCCCTCATCAAGTTTGCAGGTGACACCAAGCTGAGTGGTGCAGTTGACACACGAGAGGGAAGGGATGCCATCCAGAGGAGGGCCACGAAGGTGATTAGAGGGCTGGAGCACCACCCTAACAAAGACAGGCTGAGAGAGTTGGGGTTTTTCAGCCTAGAGAAGAGAAGGTTCCAGTGGAACCTTATAGAGTCTTTCCAGTACCTGAAGGGGGCCTACAGGAAGCTGAGGAGGGACTTTTTACAAGGGCATGTAGTGACAGGATGAGGGGAAATGGTTTTAAACTGGAAGAGGGTAGATTTAGACCAGATATTAGGAAGAAATTCTTTCCTATGAGGGTTGTGGGACACTGGAACAGGTTGCCCAGTGAGGCTGTGGATGCCCCCTCCCAGTAAGCATGTAAGGACAGCCTGGATGGGGTTTTGAGCAACCTTGTCTAGAGGAAGGTGTCCCTGCCTATAGCAGGGGGTTGGAACTAGATGTTCTTAAATGACCCTTCCGACCCAAACCATTCTATGATTCTATGATTCTATGAAAAGCACAGCTGCCCTTTTAAAAAATACTGTCATAATAAAAGTTGCTGAAATTCAAATCTTGGCCAGACTGTATTCCTCAGCAATAAGAAGGTAGCAGTGGGTCACTGGCTTGCTGTCACTTTGCAGTCTTCACTTGTCCCTGTGATGCACAGCCTGGTGCCAGCAGCACCATCCGGCCTTGTGTGAGGTGGCCTCCGTGACGGCTTGGTGATGACAGGGCTTGCCCACAGCATGATTCTGCTGAGCCAAGGCAAAGTCTGCTTGCAGCTTGTTCATTTGCACAGTGGTCATAAGAATTCTGTATCACCTTGCATACGTGCCCTGCTCTGGGTGCTTCCCTTCCATCTCTGTCAGCAGTATGGGTAAATGCTCAGCAAATGTCACTCCTACTCCTTTATTCTCTATCTGCTGGCTTGCAAGCTTGTTTGTCTTGTAGCATCCTCCTGGCCTTGGCAGATCATTCTTGCACAGGCATTCCTTTGCTGCTCTCAGCTTGTTTGGGGTCTGCTTGGTTAATGCTTTGGTTGTGCCTTAGTATGATTTATCCCCGACTGACGCCCCCACCAA
The DNA here is from genome assembly GCF_016699485.2 of Gallus gallus. Lineage (NCBI taxonomy): Eukaryota > Metazoa > Chordata > Aves > Galliformes > Phasianidae > Gallus > Gallus gallus. The sequence goes on from NC_052534.1 coordinate 76,357,595, forward strand.
GGGAGGTGTTGGCTCAAGCTGTGTTCACTAAGTTACATCAGAGCTCAAGGTACAGCAGAGCTATGGGATCAAGCCCATCTGCAATCCTCATTAAACAGCCCCGTGAAGGAGTCTGGGGTATGCTTGGATTTTTACCAATTTATGTATTGTTATTGAGGAAGGAGATTTGGTGGACACCTCTCTGAACTCAGTATAAGCTCCTAATGCTGATTGTAATGTGATCAAGCACACAACACAGAGCACTCTTGGCAGAGGACTGTATGCCTCTTATTTAACTGTCGCCTACACTTAATTCATTGAATTATAAAATTATGCTTTTGGATTTTGCTATAAGTAACCAATGGATGGAAATGAAACCTTAAATTTAGTCCACAATTAAATTGAGCAGGACCTCTCCTACAAACTCCTTGCCTTAGGAAGACTGCTGTCTGTTGCTGGAGTATTTATTTCAATTAAACTGAAAGCAGTGAGTATTTCAACTCCAGGCTTGTTGAACATCCATTCAAATTTCATACCAAATTTATTCAGTGGCTTTATACGTATGGAGAGATCCGAGTATAACAGTCGTCATATCTAGCAAACTCAGAACTTCTCTGCTAAAACAAGTATATGCTGAACTATGCTATTTAGTCCATATTGTTTATTTTCAGCTTTATTTTTTTCCCCATGTAAATGGGTGATGTTCTGACAAACCACCACAAAGACATTCTTCTAAATGACTTCCATACTGCTAGGTAGGGAATAGCCAAAACGGCATCTTAGAACCTTGCAAGTCTATGTTTTATCAGCCTAATATTGAAACATTTGTGGAGACACTGAGCAAATAGTTGTATTCTGTTGTAATCTGAAATGTAAAAGCACAGAAATTACAATGAAAAGAAAAAAAACATAGTGGAAAACCACATCAATCTCATACCTAGTGCATAAAACGTGTGTCAAGTTCCTCCAAAATAAAAGCTTTATGTATTTAACTTTTTCAACAAACTGCCCCAAAACTTTGACTCGTTTTGGCTCCTTCCTGCAGCAGTTCTTTAATTATACCTCTCTCACCTGCTCTGTTATTGTGGATTACATACTTTCTTCAGCTGTTACTTGGGCTTGTTGTGTGGTTCTTAGCCTGACTGGAATGTAGATACATTGCTGGCCTGGGGTGACATTTGAAAACACTCCCACTGCCAGTGCCAAATTGTCAAGTGGTGGTGTTGAACCAGGTGATGGATAGAGGCGGGGATAGCATGGTCCCTTAATGGGGATGTATCTCAGTTTATGAGAAAATGAAATGATGACAGTCAGTGGCCACCATTTTGTTTCAGTCTGATGTTCTGTTCAATTCCTTCTACTTGATTTGTTTTGCCTCCTTTCCAAGGAGGTAAGTAATTCTACCATAGCTGACACAAAGCCACTGATGTGCCACCAGTCTGCAGGCCCTCTTGGTGGAGGTGAGCCTCTCTGTCTGTGTAGACTTTCTGACATGGCAGAGCCCAGCTTGGATGCACCACTGTGGAGAGTGGAGGCCTTTATGGGTCATGTCTTTCTCAAGCGCGCACGGTATGTTTGCTTTGCACAGTGTTTGTTGTTGATGGTTTCCTGACTCTGCATGGTCAATCAGGTGCATCCCAGCTGCTGAGATTGCTCAGGAGAATCGCTGACAAGTTGACAGCTTTGCTTCCTCCTCATGGCCCTCATCCGATCCCTTGGTTTTACTCGCCACTTTGGCTTGTGAGAACAAGACTGGGTACGTGCAGGGCAATGCTAACTAACATTTCTCTGTACAGACTCGCAGAAAGAGCAAATGGACAAGAAGTCTGCCTCACTAGGGAAGGAAGTCATATCCTGGAGCTACAGGAGCATCAAAATAGGGTTCCCTCTGGAATTCCACATTTCTCAGAGACAATTTTATGTGGCACTGTAATGTTATTTGTATGCCGAGTGCTTTTACATGCCATTGCTAGATCATATTGCCCACCTGTGTGCGTCTGTGGGCTTGTGAGTGTTCCATATGGCACACTGATGAGTGACACAACTCATGAATCCTTGTGAGAAGAGATGCCGTGGGATCACAGAGCAAGAAGCAGGTTTGTCTTCTTTGTAACAGCAGCCCAGAATAAAAAACAATGAAATGGGTAGGACTTATGCATGGGATACTACAGGATTACACACTCCATCACTACCGAGCAGTATTTCCTTCTTGTCTGTATTTCTTTAGGCTCATCTTGTTTGACCTGTTATTATTTAGAGGAAGCAGGTGGAGAATTCCCAGTGAGAGGAATAATATAAATGGTAATAAACTTCTCTGTGCAATCAGGCAAACCATCTGGAGAGAATTCAAGCACATTTGTTGCATGAGAAGTTTTCAGGTACCAGCATGTGCTACCCAGCTCTCCGCACTGCCTGCATCTTCTGCATCAACTTGCTCTTTGCCCCCAGGACGTCCCTCTGTTTCTAGTGGGAATCGGTAATGTCAGAGCATTTTCAGACTCTCACAATGTAGCTGAAAGTGTTTGAAATTTACTGTACAGGGTCCACTACTTCTTTATTTTCTTTATTATTACATCTGTTTATCCCCATCTTCTGAAATCCAGTGCTTGTCCATTCCTTCTAGATCCTCCAGCCTTTTAACATTTAAATTCACACACTTCTGGTGGGTAAAAATAGCCAGAGTTCTGACTACTGACAGAAGGGCTGTCAGTAAAGCAAGATTTCTTCAGTGTCTCTTTCACTAAAAGGTTACCCTATACATCCTTCTGGAAAAGATTTTGTGAGACCACAGATGGGAACCAAGATGCTGTTTAAAAACATAAATGTCTTTATCTGTGTCTTATGTCTCTAAAGGCTCAGTGGAGGATTGGATTTGGCTGCTGTGGACCCAAAGCCCATTTCCATAATGGATCTAGATATACACAGTGTCACAACCTGACATTTCATTATTTTTAATAGTGTTATTGCTGGAAGGACCTGATGATGTGAGAGAGCATTCCAGCAGCAGACGGGGTATTAATGTGGAATCACGGCAGCGAGTTGTGAAAGATGCACGGCTGGGAGAAACAGCAGTGCCTCTGGCAGGATACAGTACATTCCCTAGGATTCAATTGCACAGTATTTATAGTCTCATATCTTCTCTTTCAGGGCTGCAAAGAAGGAAGAAGAAACCTCTGACCCTCCCAGTGCCCCCAGTGGTCAGCACAGTAGCTCAGCAACAGCAACGCCTTTCTAATCAAACCAATGGATCTTGGTTTTGTGTCAGAGCCCAGAGTTGCTCCTGATGTCCTGCTGGAGGCTCAACCTTGCAAGACCTGCCTTGGATCTTGGTGACCCTATCAACCACTGGACATAAGGCTGAACTTGCTGATGAAACTGTATCAGAAGTGCCAGAGCTTGGTATGGATATTGCAGAATTGTAACTGCCCACCAGGTGTTCCTAGCTCCCTCTTAGACACAATCATAAAAAGGCAAACATGGTCCTGAGACCTGTGTCCTACAGGATGAAATCAGCATCAGGAACTAGATTGGTTTCAATGGCAGTGGCTAAATTCAGTGTGATGATACTTAAAATGTGGGCAGCAGAACATGTTGGACGTGCTCTGTAGAAACAGGAGCAGCTCAAGGCTGTCAGTTGTTAAAGCATTTACCTACCATAGACCAAATGTCAACCTGAGAGCAGAGTGAGGGGTGGAAAAGGGAAAAAGCCTTGGCTACAGCCCAGCTGCAGCAGATGTTGAGGGCTCAGTCCAGGAACAGGGCATGAGCTGAGGACTGGAATGGACGGACACACCTGAGTGAACTCCACCACAGCCAGGCGAGCTCCCAGGGATGTGCAGGAGTGCACAGAGGCCCAGGAACCAGGGGACAACAAGGGGGCCACCCCCGCACAAAGCCAGCCATCACATCTCAACACTTCTTCATTCCCCTGTGGACTGCAGAGGAGCCTAAACAGGTCAGATCTTATCCTGGGCACCAACCACGCAGTGGTGAATGACTATGGTAAAATTTGCAAGAGCAATATTGTCCCCTCACCTCTGAAGAATATTGTAAATACTTTTAGTACTTTTGTTTGCTTGCAGAGTGGGATAATCCCTCCTAACTTGACTCTCTGCTAACCCTACATGCTGTTTCTACATTTAGTTTTGATTAAAAAAAAAAAAAGAAGAAGAAGAAAAATTGATTACATTTGAATACATATTTAAGAGGGCGTTTAACCCCCCTCCTGTCAATTGGTTAGATGCCATCTGAGATGGCTGAGTAGAAGTGACAATGCTTCTGGCTAGGACTGCATTACAGAGGGTTCAGTGTGCTGCTGGAAGTGGGGAATATTTAATTACAGCAAACTCCCCTGAGATGGGATGGATAGGTCACACGAACAACCCAATCTGTCTGCTGCAGGTAAGCAGGCCATGAATAACAAGCACAGTCTAATTTAGGAATGTAAATAGAGGGATGCCTGATTTGAGGCACTGAGGCCTGAACATTTTAGGCATCATTGTACAAATAAAGCAGGCAATCTGTACAGCAGTTTTGGCTCTGAAATGACCCTGGCTTAAATCCACTTTCCAACAGTGAGATTTCAGGGGAGATTTAATGATGCTGCAAAATGCACTTGCACAAAGCACAATAACCAGTTACTTCCTTTTAAGTTACAGCAACGTGTTTTGGCTAAAAAGAAAGGATCTCTGCACATTGTTCAGATTTTGGCAGCAGAAGCACCGCTCACAGTCATCTGAACTTTGTATGATGACTAACCCAAATTCATGGTCTTTATCTGACTTAACATTGCCTGCTACTCTGGGAGGATTTGCTAGCCAGCCGTGCACCAGGTGGGAGCAGCCTAGGGAGCCCTCCTTTTGAGAGCAATGGGGAGCAAATGGTTTCTCACACCAAAGCTGTCAGCTGCTGTGGCTGTGGTGCATCTTGTAGGCCCACTTTAAAATGTAGTGAGTCCTCAAGTAAGAGTAAAGGCATCTTGAGGAGTACTGCTGCTGAGCAGGGGAGAAGTGAGTGTGGCTTCACAGCCATCTTGGGCTACTCTGACACTGATGTGGGTGTCCTTGTCCTTCAGATTCACCCACAGATACCTCCTTCTGCAGCCCTGACAGGAACTGCTGTTTATGGGAGAACAAAGAGCAGGGGAGGAGAATGCTCTTGGGATAACAACTGAAGGTCAAGGAGAGGTCTCTGAAGGAGCTTTGCAGCTACGTGCTCATCATAGCTAGCAAAAAATAGGAATAGAATAATGCCAACTCACAATGATTTATTATGTGGGTTGCACCAAAAGTAATGCTCCCTATTTATTTCCATGGAAACTACAACAGATAAAAAGAGCACAATAACACTGTTTGAAAGAGCAAATTTTAACTACAGAACACTGTTTTTCAACATACTCACCACCATTAGCTGTGCTTTTTCACTAGTGGTGAAGAAGAGCCTGCATGCTGCGCTCATTAACATCTACACCAGCATAGGTGACCCACTGTCACTGTCAACACTGCTGAAACACACCACCCACTGCCTCACTGCACTCACATCCACTGCTTGGTCTCCACCAACATTCAGCAAATGTTGATAAATGTCAGTGGGTACAATTTTTTTCTGCATGAAGGAATTTGATGACACATTTTTGCTTCATCTGCACTTCCACGTCAGACGCCATTTTGTCAGACTGCCCCTTTAATGCCATCTGTCACATGGCAGCAGCACGTAATGGAATGTTTGGCCTCTACTGCCTTACCACCAACATCTGCCTCTGATGTCATGTGCCAACGTAATAAAATAGGAGGCATCACTTTTGGAGCAACCCTCATACAAAATACTTGCACTTCAGGCTTCCTTTCCTTACCTAAAAGTAATTTTACTTTTTTTTCTATTTTATTCTCCAAGTATGTTGTCTCCATGCATCATGAACACAAGCACTGGTAAGTAAAGGAACTTCAGAGCTCTTGTGAAACAGTTTCTCTGGTGTCACCAAGATCCAGATCAAGTTTTGAATCTTTTGAGCTTGTATGCAGGAAATTGATTAAAAATTGATTATTTTCACCCCATCCATTTCAGCTTTGTTGGTGTGGCACACTGTACCCTTCAAAGAAACAACAAAGAAACAGAAACCTTCAGGCAAATCAGATTTTTCTGCTCTGTGCATTCTTGTTGATTATTCTGTTGAAAAGCTGGAGTAGAGTAGGGAGTTAGTGGAGGGCAGGGCAGCTTTCTGATCACAAAACATAGGCAGAACACTCATTCACTTGGCAATGATATTTGGTACAGGTCAAAATGTAAAGACCGGAGTATAGATCACATACTACAAGGTAGAAGTGAGAGTCTAGAAACAGACGAACATATCCATGGCAACACATAAGGGGTCTTTTTAATGAAGAGAGGAGTTTCTTTTTTTGTGATAATTGCCAGATAGATACCAGATACAGCAGTCTGGGATACCTTGGCACATTTACAGTGGTGTGTCAGTGCTCGGGAAGCAGAAAGAAAAGGGACAGCACAAATCATTAAGAATGGCTTTGCTATGCATGATGAGAGGACCTTGATGTGGTCAGCTCACGCGGATGCATGAGAGGGCAACAAGGTGAGCAGAGCAAGGAGAGAAGTCCTGTGCTCCATCCCTCCCCATTAGAAGTGACATATACCTCATGGAAATTGTCCCTCAACACACTGAGTTGCAACTGGGAGGATTTAATAAGGGATTTAATAAGATCTTTAGAAACATTGGCAATCATAGAATCATGGAGTCATACAATAGCTGAAGTTGGACGGAACTTAAAGTCCACTCAGTTCCAACCCCCTGCCATGGGCAGAGACAGCACCCACCAGCTCAGGCTGCCCAGGGCCCCATCCAACTCACCCTTTGAGCGCCTCCAGGGATGGATCCTGCCTCTCTGGGTAGCCTGTGCCAATGCCTCACCACCCTCTGAGTAAAGAATTTCTTCCTAACATCTAACCTAAATTTCTCCTCTTTTAGTTTAAAGCCATTCCCTCTTGTCCTATCACTAGCAGACCATGCAAAAAAGTCAGTCCCCCTCCTGCTTATAAGCTCCCTTCAAATACTGGAAGGACGACAATGACAGATGACCTGATAAGCTCACTTTTCTTTTCCACCCCAAATAACCGATGTACCGAAACAGACAAGTAGTTAGACGCATGCACAACCTGAGTAGCATTCACAGTGTGGTGCTTAGCAGGAGAGCTTTCTTTAAAGACTGTACTAATTAGCATTTTACAGATGCCTACATGATAGTCAGAAAAAAAGGAAAAAGGAAAATGCCCAACAAAAACACACACATAAAAAAAGACTCTGAGAGTCAGTTTTCAGCAGACTCCACATAGATTCCAGGTTGGCCTTAGTGGTCTTTTCCAGCCTTAGTGATTCTATGATTCTGTGATTCAGGTGTTTGCTGCTGCTACCTGCTTGTTCAACTGTATTTCTCTTCGTCAGCTATCATTTTTACTGGACTTGAATGAGACACACTTGCTCTGATGACCATCTCCTGCCCTGTCATCCTCTTCTCTTCAGAAGACAGATCCCCTGAATGATGTGATTTTTTGTGTTTCACCTGTCATGTTACTTACAAATTGCTGCCAGTTGCCAGTGCAGAACCTTCAGCTCCATGCTGCCAACCGAGCTTCCCTCTGCCAAGTTCAAGATGAGCTTCTTGAGATCAGGCACTTGGCCAGAAGGTTACCTTTCTGGTTGATATATGATATGAATATGACAAGCCACAGAATTTTGCTGCTCCAGCAGGAAAATCCAAATTCCAGCACTATTTTGCTTCTATTCACTCAGCTGATTGCTCACAAGGCAGTGAGTGCTGATGTTAGATCACTTTATTTAACAGGAGGAAGGGATCCAGCAAACCTGTGACGTGAGCATGGTGTTACACAGCCATCTTTCACAATGTGTGCCCTTGGGGCGCCCTCTGGGTATGTTACAAAGCTGGTTGCCATCTTCACTAGCAGCAGCAGCTCCCTAAAATCCTGCCAACCCCTCTGCCACCACGGGAGCACCCTATCTGAGCAGTCCTCAGGCTGACAAGGCTGAGATTACTGTCAGTCAAACATAACTCACATATTGAAGCTGTTATTGGAAGAGAAATCATCCCATAATGTTCTATGAGGCCCTTGAGTGATCTGAGCTTTGTAGCTGATGGGAATCCAAGATGTGTCCCACTTGTTTCCCAGTTCTCAGTGCTGGGATTTGTAAGTGTAGCATGGATGTGGATAAGGAAGGCTTGGTGTGCATCCTGTAATCAGCATGGATAACAGAAAGCTGCTTTGCATTGGCGGTGTGTTACAGTTGTATCTGGAGTGAGAAAAATAGCTCACAATTTCTAGCAAACCTGAGAAGAAATCCCGAACTTTAATGTGCATGTTGATCACTTTGTAAATGGAGGCATTTGCAATTTCTGTTTCTAAAAGGCAAAGATGCTACTGGGAGTGATGCACTGGTATGGGAGCTCCTGCTTCCTTCTGCCAGGATGCTGTCTATTGGCTGTCCAACATTCCTCTTTCAGTGACAGGACTTAATCTTTGCATCCATGAGGCAAGAAAGGAAATGAAAAAATCACAATGGGCTTCTCAGATTGGGAAAGTGTGTGATATAATAGTAAACCTGAATGTTCAGAAATGCAGAATCAGCTTTGGTCTACATTCCTTAAGCCTGAAAGGGATGCAGGTGGCTTAGTAGTTGCGTATTTCTTGCCAACAGAGCTCTATTTATTCCTCTTTCAGCTCACCTGGAGGAAAAAGGAAAGATCTGGATAAAATTCTGGGTGAACCTCAGGAACTTGTTCAGGTCCTGGATTGGTTGTAGGCATCTTGTGTGAGACTGGGACATGGCTTCATTGATATCCATACAGAGAGGAAAGGTGGAGATCAGAATGACAGGGTTTTGTTTTCTCTGCATCTGATGTGACAAAACCCTGGCATTTAATTCATAAGTGAAGCTCTATAGCCTCTGCTTACAAGCACAGTGAGGACTGGGACATCTCCCAAAGGATCTGACATAACAGGGTCCATAGATAGCTATGGCCTCTCATGATTGCTTATACAAATTAAAACAAATAGTGAGGTAGCGGGTGTGGGTGGAAGGAACAGAAGTAGCAGAACCATAGCAAGTACACATAAGCACCCTGAGGTGAACACAGAGGAATGTAATGGAGCAGAGAGGAGCTGGAGTTCCATCTGCCTGCATCTACCCAGGTGCTGGGGAGCTTCTCAGCTCACAGGTGAAATTTCTGTGCTAAGCGGGTGCTGGGACCTGGGTGAGGAGGACTGTGAGGAAGGGCATGACAGGTAACATAGGGATGTACCGCTGTAAGAAGCAGAGAAGTGAGCCCTGAATAGCTGTGCACTGAGGTTGCACAGGATCAGAAGTAAGCTTTTAGCTCGAATCTTCCAAAAGCTGGGCCTCAAGTGCTGGCATTCACTAGCAGCTTTAAGGCAAGGCTTATTTTTCTCTTGGTATTTGTGTTGTTAACAACTTTGGCAGGGTCTTGGCCTCATCTTAATGTAGAGAGTAGGAGCAAAATCCCTGAAAACTCAGACACCGCTTTTCAGGGCAGGAAACTCATTTGGTTAATGCTAAAAGGATTTTCTGATACAACACGTCTCTACAGCAGGGACACTTAATTCCTCTCAGATCTGGCCTTAAATTTGTGCTTACGCTGAAAATGTATTAAATTAACATTTTTAAAAAATTAAAAAATGGGCTAATACATCCTGTCATGTTCTATCTCTGTACAAATGCATATTGAGAAGTCATGATAGATGCCTATTTATACTGGAAATACCAGTAGGCCTTCAACTATAGCAATGCAAATGATTCCTCTGTAATTAAAATCAGTAAACAAGTATATTCAGTTTTTAATGAAAATATTCTTCCATGCATTGCCAATTTCCGATAGCATTTCATTTTGTCTGTAGTGGACAAGGAATTAATTACTTCAATTGGAGTTTAAATCCCCGTGAATACACGGGTAATCAAAGGCTTCTTCTATTAGCACTTAGATGAACTATTCTGCAATAAAGCTGGTGGAGAGCTGCTCTAACTGCAAAGTTGCTTCTGCTTTGGGAGTTAAACTGAATGAATATTGGGTAGTTATGAGTTCCCACCAGCTGGACCAAATGGTTTGTGCTGTGCAGGGGATTAGCTACAACAGCAAGATATCCTGAGTGTACACAATTAAGGAAAGCAACTATGTGCTGTAAGAACTGTGATTAGGTGGAGCGTGTTTTTTCTTATTACAGGGTGGAAGTGACCCGTCCTCCCCTGTGAGCAAGAGAGGGAACTGCTAAGCACTAGGTGGGTGATTTTGAATAGGAGGACAGCTGAAAGGTAACTGGGAAAAAAGTCAAACAACTACAGAAAACCTGGGGCTGAGGCTTTCCCTGCTGGCTGTCACTGATGGGTTTGTGCTAGACACCCTGTCCCCTTTTCTGTCAGTAGTGGAAGGCATTGACCCTACAGGGGTGACATGTTTCAGAGCATTGGATACCTGCTTCAGGGAGAGAGGAACCACCCTCTGGAGGTGCCCCTTCCTCCTGTAGCTGGACATGGGGCAAGAAGGGCTGTGGTTGATGAGGGTGCTCCCCAAAAAGGCCCGTGGACACACGTTTCTGAATTTTCTTTCGCAAAAATATTGACCTATCTCTTGTTCAGCTCTCACTATAATACTTGGAATTTAAAATATTGAGATTTGTCATGGGATACAAGTTCCTGTTCTCACTCAATTTTTTGTGTGATATTTCTGGATAAGCCCCACAGAGTAGACAAATGATGCCAGTCTTTCTAGATCTCCCTCTTCTTATTAAGTATAATATTCTGGCAATTATTTTATAGAATCCTCTTGTCAGCAAATACCATCCCTCATCTGCTGCTAGCACTGAAAGAAAACGAAGCTAGAGCACCTTGTGTGACCTGGAACGTGCTCTGAGAGAAAGCCAGTCCCACTGTGCACTCAATTCATAGAGGCGGGGAAGGAGTAAAACATCTTGACATTATTAATGAATAACTACTTAAGATTTTAATAGGGGATGGTGAAAGATGATGGTGTATGCTTTTGCACAAGCAGACTATGGTGCTAATTAGATGTTAGTGACTGAGAGCCATTGGTACAGCAGTGTTGGATACATTAGGCTTTATTAAAGTGAGGTTGCATTTCAGAGAAATAGAGAATAATTTAGGACTGTAAAGGCCTTCATGACATGAAGTCCAACCATCCACCTAACACTATAAATTCACCACTAAACCACATCCCATAGTATCATGTCCACACATCTCTTAAAGAACTGCAGGGATGGGGATTCCACCACCTCTCTGGGCATCCCACTCCAACACTTGTCCACCTTCTCCATGAAGAAATTCTTTCTAATATCCAATCTAAACCTTTCCCAGTGTGACTTGATACTGTTTCCTTGTGCTAAATCATCACCTGAGAACAGAGACCAACACCCTCCTCACTGCAGCCTCCTTTCAGATAGCTATAGAGGGCAATGAGGTCTCCCCTCTCAGCCTCCTCTTCTCCAGACCAAACAGGCCCAGTTCTCTCAGCCACTTCTCATAACTCTTGTTTTCCAGTCCCTTCACTAGCTCCATTGCACGAAACTGAACATAGTACTCAAAGTGAGACCTATAGTCTCTTCACAAGCTTCATTGCTCAACATCAAATACAGTACTGGAGGTGAGGTCTCAGCAGCACCAAGAGGGACATCACTTCCCTAGTCCTGTTGGTCACCCTATTTTTGATACAAGCTATTTCCAATACACTATTTTTAATTTCCGCAGGGTCATTGTTATTTTGATCCTCCATCGTGCCATCACTGCAAACAGTCATGATACCTGCCATCACCAGCACTGAGACCATTCTGCATGGTTCTGGGTGGCCAAGCAGCAGCCTGATGTGGGGTCAGCCTATGACCTTGGCTCACTGCTGAGCATCCTTTTGCTATGGGGCATGTCCCAGTTTGCCTCCTGAAGCCAACTTCCAGAGCATGTCCCCATATGTCTGCCTGGATCTGTGACTAAAAGGCCTGGCAGTGTCCTGTGGTTTGTGCTCCAGGCTGGGCCCAGTGAGAGCTGTAATACCCTCATGGTAAAATAAAGCAGACTGTGGGGTCATACTTTCAAAATCTCAATACAAACTGGCCAAGGTTCAACCTCCCCCACTGCCAGAGTTTTATTGTTCTCAGTTCAGTGTCAATTTTGTTTGTCTGCACTGGAAAGTCTTGATTGATGCTCAAGGAAAGATGCTTTGTTGATATTGTTGTAAAACAAGGCCTTCCAGCAAATCTTCACCCAGAAAACAGGACAGTTTCCCTTCACTGTTGATCTTGGCACTTGTTTTATTTCCTGCTATATGGTTACTTGTTGTGTAGATTGATAGGTGTAGTGTGTTATCTTTTAATTGTGTTTGTATGAAGGCCAGGATCTTGGTTCCTTATAGGGCTGTGTAGGACATCACTGGAATGACAGCTCCACAGTGTATGCAGCACAGATTGTGATGATGATGACATAGATTCTAGTAAGAAGAGTCACTAACAGCGCAGAACAGAATTAATGCCTTATTTTTTGATATTGTGTATGAGATTTAACTGTGCCTCTAGATTCATCAGGACCATTAACTATGGCGTTACTCATTATAAAATCATTCTCACTCTGTACATACGTAACTTTATTCCACACAGCAGCATCAACGTATGTCAGAAAATCTCCAAGCTGCAGACCTGAGCACAGCATCAGCATTGCTTGTCCCTCTCCTGCTTTGTTTGACTCCATTCTTGACAGCACTCAGCCTACCTAAATGGGCTCCACAGACCAACAGCTCTTGTGTTCTTCGTGGCCTGGCTTGAGAGTTTAGCTTCATCTCCATCTTACTGTCCACAAGTGGTGCTTGCAAAAGAACATGGCCTCATTGCAACATAACACCTGGTCTAGTGGTTGGCAACCCTGCCTGTGGCAGGTGGGTTGAAACTAGATGATCTTTGAGGTTCTTTTCAACCCAGGCCATTCTATGATTCTATGAGTCTATGACAACACTTGGAAGAGCAGAAAAGCAGGGTAAATCAATGTCCAAAGCAGAAGTAATACAGAACTCTTTTTCTCCATTCTCACAACGTGATTTACTTCCCAAGATACACTATGTTCCACTTCTCCTGCTTTCAGTACACTTTTAAATGAAGTTACCCATTTTGGTTATCTTCTGCCAACTTTCTGTGTATGTAGTGCTGCCATATGAAAACATATTATGTTCTGTCCGAATGTTCTGTCTGTCTGTATGAGTGAGATGAATTTTTCCTGTAACTTACTCTCTATCTGCTGAAGAGCATGCATTCTACTAAACAACTTTGTTTTAGTCGTGGCTGAGTATCTCTTGTCTTTCTGAAAATAAATGTACCCTGGTAGACAGTACTGACTCCAAAGTCTTGAAAAAAAAAATGATGCTATCTCATGTAGTTCTTAACCTGACTTTCAGTAAGCTTGTTTCTATTGCTTTTTCAGAAGTCTCTGCCTGACTGTTTCAGCTGCAGCTTTTGCTGAAGTGCTGTAACCAGCAAAGCAGCTGGGGAAGCTACTTTCTTTTTTCCTGATGTGTTGTTGTTTCTGTAGATAGAGTTCTAGGTTTGTCACACAGTGCAGAGACAAAATACCTCCTCCTGTTTCCAGCCTTTTAAGGAACATGTTGGTGCATTTTCACAACATGTCCATTGAAGTCAGTGGGAGACGAAGGCTCACAGTCACCCAGAGGAAGAAGCCTGTGTAAAAGAAGAGCAAGAACTGCAGAAATAAAACATGTTTCGTATGAAGATAAAAAATGCCTTTCTGGTCAACAGAAGACCTTTGCAATACTTGCATTTTGCAACAGATCGGAGAGAGCTCTGCAGGAATTACCACAAACTGTTCTCATGGGACGTGAATTATTTGATGTCATTTTTGGGTTAGCACAATCAAGAATATCAATTCAGTAGAAATACGAAGGGGAAAAGAACACCCGATGACCTGCTGAGAAATGCAATTTCACTGAAAGTAAATTGTCTGAGCAATATTCCAAGAGTAGACATGAGACCAACCCCAATGTTTTACTTAAAGGAAATTCCCTTAAGAAGTTTGTCAGGATGAAGCTGATGTAAGGAGAAGAGTTCAGAGATAGCACTGAGCATTCATAGAAAAGTCTTGACTGATGAAAGACCAGGATTTATTGGAAACCAAGCTGTGAAGGGTCATGCAGTTGAAATGCAGAGGGAACCATCTGAATATGCAAAGATACAGATTGACTGGAGGGGCGAAGGATCCACGTGGAGTGTCTTAGTTAGCTGGGATGGAATTGCTTTCTTCAGAGTGTCTGGTATACATCTTCAGAGAATCACAGAATCACAGAATGTTATGGATTGGAAGGGATCATCTAGTCCAATCCCTCTGCTGGAGCAGGAACACTTAGATCAGGTCACACAGGTAGGTGTCCGGGCAGGTTCTGAATGTCTCCAGAGAAGGAGACCCCACAACGTCTCTTGGCAGCCCACTCCAGTGTTCTGTCACCCTCACAGTGAAGAAGTTTTTTTCTCATATTTATGTGGAACCTTCTACGTTCCAGCTTGCACCCCTGGCCCCTTGTCCTATCACTGGATGTCTCTGAGAAGAGCCTGGCTCCATCCTCCTGCCAGTCATCCTCTACATATTTATAAACATTAAGAGGTCACCCCTCAGTCTCCTCTTTTCCAAGCTAAAGAGATCCATCTCAACTCAGCCTTTCCTCATAAGGGAGATGCTCCACTCTCAGTGATGCTATGTTTTGGTTCTAGGAGAAAAACAATGTTGGTAGTACATTGATGTTTATAGTTGCTTCTAAGCAGTGTTGTACAGAGCCAAGGCCACTTACAGTGAAGGGCCCAAGGAGTTGGGAGGGAACAGAATTAGGAGAGCTGACTTTAACTGCCCAAAGGGATATTCTATACCGTATGACATCATGTGGAAGGAGTTTTGAAGGGAGTGGGACTTCATCTCTGCCGCTCAGGTAGTTGGCTGGGCATCGGTCAGGGGGTGGTGAACAATTGCTTGTGCATCACCTGTTGTATACATTCATATATATATTTGTAGTCATAACTATTATCCTCTTTCTTCTGTCTTAGTAAATAGATTCATCTCAACCCACAAATTCAACTTTTTTTTTTTTTTTTTTCCCAGTTCTTTTCCCCATCCCACTGAGAAGGGAGGCGGTGAATAAATGATTCTGTATTGAATTCTGCAGTGCTGAGCCACCTGCCAGTTTAAACCACAACAGGTATTTGCAAGAAGTATCTGTTCAGGAGGGGTAAAAAACAATGGCAAAAAACCCTCATAGTGTCACAGTGACCTCTGTGCCTGCAAAAAGCAGCTTCTGTGCCTCTTTTCTTCCTCCCACACTACCCGATTCCCTGATAACTTCCTAGAAGAATGTGAGAGAACAGATATTTCCTTAGAACCACAAAGAATTAATTCAAGGGGCAATTAAGCAAGAATAAATGAGAAAAGAAAGCAACAGGATTTGCTGTGTGACTGGAAATGTGATGGAAGATTAGTTAAATATTGCAAGAAGTAGTTCCTGAGATAAGGAAAAGACTCTGAGTTTGTTCAAGAAAACAAATAGAGGGAAGCAGAAGAGCAAAATGAGGAGGCAAGGTGCATTCTGCTGTGTGGTGTGATGAAGATGTTATTAAGGCTTTCATTGGTGGAGAAATGGAACATCTGCCGAAATCCTGCAGCCCTGAAGAACAAAAAATCTGAAAATCATGTGTGAGGTTCTCCTGCAAGATCACAGACCAATGCATTCACAACTGATGTGTCTTTTCAGGGAGTACTACTGCATGACAGTTGTCCTCTCTCTACAAGAGGCAGGCAGCACTCAACTGCTTGCTGCACATGGGTTGGCATGGATCAGTTCCAACTCACCCTGCCAATAGAGACCTGTCTGCATGGAGTGTGGCTTTATCAGCACAGGACTAGCCCAGCTGGTGGGGCTTGGCAACAGCAGGACACCAGGAAATCCTCCAGCACAGCAAAAAAAGAAGTGCAGTAATTGACTACTCAGACCTGCCTAAGTGGTGTTGCTGATAACATGAGGCATCTCATGAGGCCTCACTGGAACTTACAGAAACCTACTGAGACCTGCTGGAGATGCAGGACTTTGAGACTGCGACCACAGGTGACGAAGACACTGTCCCCCCCACCCCCCCCCCAGCAGCAAAGCACTGCTGCTGGTTGTTTGCATGGGCAAAGGTACAGGAACATCAAGTCAGAGGGAGCCCAGGTGTGCCTTTAGCTGGAGGACAAAACCCCTTGGCTCTTTCTGCCTGAAATTAAGGCATGATGTTGCAGTTTTTAAAGCATACACCAACCAGCTTCACAGGCAAAACAGAGCTGCTGGAAGGTGAAACAAAAGGTTGCAGTAAGGGAATGACACCATGCATATATTTATGACAAAAACAGTGGTTATTTGTAGGTGACACAGCAACACAGAATTTTTAGTAACATTCAAATTCTGTGCTTTTCTCCCATTGGCCCAAAGTAAAACACCCACTGTATTTGTCTCAGGATGTGAAGGAAGATTAATGCAGGATGCAGAGGAACTGTAAATGCTGTTCTAGACCCACAAAGCTTACAGGCTGCATATTTCTGGTTTTATTCACTGAGGCACTTTGAGGTTACTGGCTGTGGGAAATATTAATTAAGCAAAGAGAGTGCTTGACCTATTGAACAATGTTCTGCAGTTATAATAATTTAGGGCAATAAAAACAAATCAATGACATCAGGGATTTAGTGTTCATTGCAAGATTTACTTAGGATCATCAGAGTAATTTCAAATGCATCAAAGTGAGAGGGGTAAGTCAAATGCATTACGCAGCACAGAATTAGCCTTCTCTGACATTTTCACAACAGATGAACTTCCAAGAGTAGAGGGGACGATGACAATAGCCTGTGTCCTTCATGATCAGTGCATTGTCTAGTAGCACCGTCAGTGTCCTCACCAACAAGAAGAACCTGGTAAGTTAAGAGAAGCTCAAGGGCAGCCTTGGCTGCAGTGATCACAAAATGGTAGAATTCAAGATCCTTAGGGCACCAAAGAGGGTGTGCAGCAAGCTTACTACTCTGGACTCCAGGAGAGCAGACTTTGACCTCTTCAGGGAGCTGCTTGGCAGGTTGACAAGGGAAAAAACCCTGGAGGCGCCCAAGAAAGCTGGTCGGTATTCAAGGACCATCTCCTTCAAGCCCAGAAGCAGTGCATCCTGAGAATCCCGCAAGAATGACAGGAAGGCTCTGAGGATCAACAAGGAGACCTTGGACTTAATTAAGCTCTAAAAAAAAGTCCATAGAGAGTAGAAGCAGGAGCAGGTTACCTGGGAGGGCTACAAAGAAGTTGTCCAAGCAGCCAAGCATCAGGTTAGGAAAGCTAAAACCCAGACAGAATTAAATCTAGCCAGGGACATCAAGGGGAACAAGAAGAAATTCTACGGGTACATCAGTGATAAAAGGAAGGCCAGGGAAGATGCGGGCCCTCTCTGGAAGGAAGCTGGAGACCTGGTCGCGAAGGATACAGAGAAAGCTGAAGTGCTCAATGACTTCTTTGCCTCAGTCTTCACCTGCAAGGGCTCTAGCCACACTGCCCAAGCCACAGAAAGCAAAGGTAAGAACATGGAGAAGGAAGATCTGCCTACTGTAAGTGAAGATCATGTTCAAGACCATCTAAAGAATGCAAAGATGGACAAGTCCATGGGATCTGATGAGATCCATCCACGGATTCTGAGGGAACAGGTGGATGAAATTGCCAAGCCACTGTCCATCCTATCTGAAAAGTCATGGCAGCCTGGTGAAGTTCCTACTGATTGGAAAAGGGGAAACATAACCCCCATTTTCAAGAAGGGAAAAAAAGAAGATCCAGGGAATTACAGTTCAGTCAGTCTCACATCTGTGCCTGGTAAGATCATGGAGCAGATCCTCCTGAAGGCCTCACTAAGGCACATGGAATAAATACGAGGTGATTGGTAGTAACCAACATGGCTTCACCAAGGGCAAGTCACATCTAATAAACTTGGTGGCCTTTTATAATGGAGTTACAGTGTCAGTGGACATCTACCTGGACTTGTGCATAGTATTTGACACTGTCCCACATGACATTCTGGTCTCCAAATTGGAAAAAAATGGATTTGATGGATGGACCACTGGCTGGATAAGGAATTGGCTGGATGGCCATGCTCAGAGAGTTGCAGTCAGTGGTTCAGTGTCCAAGTGGAGACCAGTGGTGAGGGATCGGCACTGGGACCAGTGTTATTTAATACCTTTGTAGGCAACATGGACAGTGGAATCAAGAGCCCCCTCAGCAAGTTTGCAGGTGACACCAAGCTGAGTGGTGCAGTTGACACACGAGAGGGAAGGGATGCCATCCAGAGGAGGGCCACAAAGGTGATTAGAGGGCTGGAGCACCTCCCTAACAAAGACAGGCTGGGACAGTTGGGGCTCTTCAGCCTAGAGAAGAGAGGGCTCTGGGGGGACCTTATAATGGTCTTCTAGTACCTGAAATGGAGGCCTGCAGGAAAGCTGGAGATTGACAGGATGAGAGGAGAAGGTTTTAAACTGGAAGAGGGTAGATTTAGACCAGATATTAGGAAGAAATTCTTTACTGTGAGGGTGGTGAGACACTGGAACAGGCTCCCCAACAAGGTTGTGGATGCCCCCTCCCAGTAAGCATGTAAGGACAGGCTGGATAGCGCTTTGAGCAACCTTGTCTAGAGGGAGGTGTCCCTGCCTATAGCAGGGGGTTGGAACTAGATGTTCTTAAGTGTCCCTTCCAACCCAAACCATTCTATGATTCTGTGATACCCTTATGCAGCATGTGCAAGGCCTGGGAGGATCACTGTGATCATTCAGCCTGACACGGCATGGGCTGGAGGACAATCACAGATGAATTATTGTCTGAATTGTACAACAGCAATGAGACAGGCACTTAATATTTTCTCTAAAAATTCTGCTCATGGAGCAGCTACCACCACCACTAGTAACGCTACAGTGCTTAACACCTCTTAGCAGTAAATTGGTACATAATTATGTTCTATTTGATTGTATGTAGGCTAAAAATTAGTATTTTCTTTGTAGTGTCCTTTATCTGGTTAAGTAAGATAAGCTCATGACAAAGTTAGTGCTTAACCTCTGTTTAATGACCTGAGAATTCCTACAGTTTCTTGACATTTTCTAAACTGCTAATGCTCATGCTTCACTGTGGAGCTGTTCCAGTTCTTCATCTTTCCCTTCCATCTGTAGATCCAAAGGTCACACATTTGTCTTTGCCTAGACTCGAGAGCTCATGTTCAGCTGGTTGATCAACACCATCCACACAACTTTCTCAAAGTCACATTCATAGTAAGTTTTCTCTGAACTTATCCATTCCCCTTTCCACACTGTAAGTGTCTCTGGAGGCTATGGATTTATTTGGAGAAGAAGCTCAAACCCCACAAGAAGCCAGCTAGTTCTCCAGCGGACCTACCACTGTGTGTCCTTTTTTACAGAAGGGTTCCACAGATCCCCACTGACAAAGCAGACTGATTTATGTCCTCACTAACTCATCTTTCTTGCACGTGTTA
The DNA here is from genome assembly GCF_016699485.2 of Gallus gallus. Classification (NCBI taxonomy): domain Eukaryota; kingdom Metazoa; phylum Chordata; class Aves; order Galliformes; family Phasianidae; genus Gallus; species Gallus gallus. The sequence continues at coordinate 76,377,194 of NC_052534.1, forward strand.
ATTTTGAGGGAACTAAGAAAATACCAGTACATGAAAATGATTTGAGAATGCTCCTCATCTTAGCCTTAGAAGAATGAAGGTTCTGTGGATACTAAATCTTCCACTGCACCACCTGGCTTCTGTTCAGTACAATTTTAATCTAAAATAGATATGCAATGGAAGAGGGTTTTTTTTTCCTTTTTTTTTTTTTTTTTCTTGGTGAAAATGCCAGAAGATCAGCTGTTCGCACTCTATCCTTAGTTATGTATCAAAGGAACTTCCTGTTCCCACAATATTTTACATAATGGCTAGCCAACAAGTTAAATTAATGCAAGAGCAGACAGGGAACAAAGCTGGGGGGGAAAAAAAAAAAGTGAGAGAAGCTGGTGAAACAAAAGAAATTCATGCCTTGTAGGAGAGAAAATGAGAAGAATGATGAGAAAGGTACCAGGAAATAACACTGAGCAGAAACTCATACCTCATGCCACTGGGAGGAACAGAATGACGCAGTGGAAAGGAAGGACTCCGGAATATGCAGATACAAAACGCAGAGAGGCATCCAGCTGTCTATGTCATCATATCTGTTCCTGTATCCTCACCCTACAGCAGTCAGTGAAGGGTTCCTGGTCTTCTCAAAAGCTGCTCGGTCTCAGTCTCCAGGTGTCCACATCCTACGCACCCAGTGGTGTAGTCAACTTCCACCTCCTGCCTTCTCAGTCAGCTGCCCCAGCTCCAATGCCTGGCATCCCATGAGTGAACTTGCTTATGTCCTGGGAAGTGAAGGAATGTTTGATTTTCTATGTGCCACATTTGATATCTTTCACATAAAATGAATGATACACCTGGAGAAGTTGAATCTAGACACCTGTTCTCCAAACTTTAAGACATTTTTATTTCATCCTTTAGAGGACGGTCTCCAAGCTCTGGTCCATGGAACACCAGTGGGGACAGAACATAATGCTGAGGACTATTTTGACTCTGCATTTGTCTCTTACAGATCAGATGGTATGGGCGAAGACAACACTATCTGGGTAGGCAGCTGTGCACAGGCAACAGTATCTGAAAACAGCTGTCATCAACCTCTACAGCTCTTTATTTGGCGGATCCAATCCCATAAGGAATGCATGGAACCTTTACCATCATTACACTCTTTCCTCCGGGAAACCAGTGACCAGCGATGGCTGGATGGCTGCTCCTTTAGCAGCAAAACAAGATTGAGAAAATTACAGTGATTCTTTTGTGTGGTCATGAACATGAGCTTTAACCTAGAAGCATGGAAACAGACCAAAGTGTTTATTTGACTTTGTCAAACTGATTGCTGTCACACAGCAATGTTTGTCTTTGAAACTCTTCAACTGTTGGTGACAGATGTAGATTTCAGAGTAAGGTAGTGGTTGTAATTGCTGCAACGAATTCAGTGTGGTATCAGTTTCAAGCGAGGAGATAGAAATAGAAGTGACAGCGGAAACAGTGGGATACAGAGAGGACGGAAATGCTCTGTGCTCCTTACTAAATATATGCTTTTTAGACCAAAGACAGCAGCACATCCAAACCATAGCCTACAGAGAAGAGGAGGGGCAGGGCAGAGCTGTCTTGGATGTACTTTATTTTCTGGGTTTTCATCTGCGTATGCCAGACTCGTCATCATCTGCACCATGATATTTCTCCCCTTGGTACAGAATGCGATTTTTTTTATTCTGCTGTATCTGAACCACATTTGAATGCACCTTCAAAACTACCTGAGGCAAATGAGCTTCCAGTCACCACTGCTAATATTTTCAAGCACCGTGCTTCTTCACGCAGAGAACCTTTGGCTCATTGTGAAGCATCCACATGCACACACATCCGCAGAGGAAAAGCCAACCTGCTGGGCAAACAGAGCCTTAGGGGGGAGGGAGAGGGGTGAGCAGCAGGGGCTGAAACAAAGGCAAAGTCACCTTTAACTAAATCTGTGTCTAACAGAGCTTCTGGAATAAATGCTGATTGTTTGGCTTGGTAGTGCTGCTTCGTGCTGGCTTCACATTGCTCTGGGCATGGAAACCTCTGGGAGTCTCTGTGCTGCAGAGTGTTTGTCACCAGTCAGTCCTTGCCAGATTTGGCTCTGAGGATGGACTGAGACAATACAAAGATTGTTACTTCTGTTGGATTTGACTAATTATTATAAACGAGATAGCATTTCTCAGGCTTTTGAGAGCAGACATTGAGGGTCAGTGGTTTAATTCCTTATTGCTCACATGAAAGATGAATTATTTTCGTGCAAAACCTTGCCGTTTCTCATCCTCCTTCTATTCATCACATCCAAAAATCATTACCTGGAGCAAACTTCAGATGCTCGTTTCCCAAATCATTACTTAAAACATGTGATTTCTTATGGAAACCATTGAATTTGTAATCATATTTACATATATTTTCAATACATTAGGCTATTCCACTGATCAGTTCTCTTATTCATGGACCCCATTTTTGTTTTTGTAACAGTGTTTAGGTCGCAAACTCAGTAACTGAAGAACAAGCAGTTGCCTTCATTCTGGCTCTGATGCAAGTCCTGACTGAGCTGCTATGACATGAGCTGCTGCTCACGTTGGTGATATGTTGATGGCTAGACTAGATGATATTAGTGGTCTCTTTCAACCTTAATGATTCTATGATTCTGTGATTCTATGACTCTACGACAAGGATGTATGGCATTTGTGCTGTTTTAATAAAACAGTTTTTATTCTGTACATTCCTCATCCTCTCCCTTTGTTTGCTGAAGTCCCAGAGGCAGCAAGTGACCAGAGGGCCCAAGCCCTTCAGCAACTAAGCAAGGAAGAGAAAACTGGAACAGCAGTGTTTCTATGTCCTTCAATAGATATGCCTCTTCTTCAGGCCCAGGAGCCAAGCACTGTGCTTGCCTGTTCCAAATTCTGCCTCCAAAATGCCTCAACTCCTCGTGGTAAATGCAGTGTTTGGAATTGGACAAAAGTTTTGATGACTGCAGTGAATTTACTGTGCTATTAAAAATGGGCTGTAATTATTTGTGGTTCAAAAGGCTTATTTCTTTTCAGGGCAAAGCCAGTGAAATGTGTGATTTTTTTGTTCTCTTCTGTTTTATGCTGATAAAATAACATTCAGAGAAAGCTGAAAAGCATGGGTTTAAGTCGAATACCTAGTTACTTTACTGAGCCTAAGTACTCTGTCACATTACTGAACTTGAATAGTGTGATTAAATTTATAAATGACAGTATAGTATACTGTTGCAGAGCTTTTCTCATTCAAAACAGTATTAAAGCATTAATTAAATTATCGTACTTCCATGTTTGCATACTAATATTATTATATTCGTAATACGCAAACAGCAAGACTGAATGTATGAAATAAAAGGACTTGGATTTGAGCTGTCACTGATTTTCAGAATTTCCACTTGTCAACATATGATAATTCTTTACACCTCACTGAAAATCCAGGAAAAGGGTTAACTGCCTGAAAAAGAGCCAAGAGCCAACCACTGAATCTCATGAGATGCTCTATTGCACACAGTCCATTGCTGGTGTAAGATGAATGTGAAAGAACTTTTCTAATGCATTTATATGACTTGTCTCTCCTGGCTAGAAATAGAACAAGGAATACCTAAGATTTGGTTAGATGAAGGAAAATAGAATAATCTCAGGTTAAAAAAAATGCATCAATGCACCAAAGTGCTTTATTTGATCCTAAGGAAAATTATTTAACTTACTACTGTTACTTTCCACTGTTTACTTTGATTTCTAATCCTTAACACTGCCTGTGAATAGCTATGAAGGGTCACTGCCATGATCAATGTGGGATGCAATTTACCTCTTTGGGGTCAGTGTCCCTTGTCCAGTGCCAGTGCTGTTGAAGTTGCAATGAGCCATGCAGCATGATCCTTCTGTGCAAGAGGCTGTGTTTGGTTGCCAAGGAGACTGTCATTTTTGTCAGATGCAGCTTTGCGGAGTAATATAGGTGTAATATAAAGGCAAAGTATGTGTACTTGTGACACTTAAGGAGGAGACCCACATCTCAAACTCAAGAAAAATTTGATTTCACCTCCTCACTGAAACAAATGCAGCAGTGATGGGTTTTCAGTCATTTCATGGTCACATTCTCTCAGACTGAATAAAATAGAGTGGTAAATCTTTCATGTCAGCTCCCAGGCAGACAACACACCTTTCTGCAGCGAGACTGTATGAAGGGTAGAATCAATGACAGTTCTGCTCCAGTCTCTGGAAGTTCTGTTGTTTTGTGCCATTGTCCCACAGCTAATGGAGAGCCTGATCAGGGGAAGGGTCTGTCCTTTTAACCAATGGGTTTGGGGACAGTCAGCAAGTACTTTGCTCCAACTTTGTGCTGTTGTGTAGGCTGTATCTCTTCCACACACCATAGGAGAATAAGATTGGTGGGGACCTTCAAGGCTTCTTTATTCCTTCTCCTGCCTCCAGACTGGTTCAGCTTTACCTGTGCCAGTTCCTGGAGAAGCTTGACTAGGTTCCTTCCCCAAGTGGTGCACACTTTTTCAGATGCAGAGGGCCCCAAAGGAGATGTGACATTTCAGATGAGGCCTTTCCAGTGCTGAGCAGAGCTGAAGGATTGCCTTGTGCTGACCATCCATTTGCACATTTGGTAATGTGGTTGACTTTTTTTGCAGCAAGGAGTCACGTCAAGCTTGTGATAAGCTACATCTCCACCTCTACCCTCTACCCACCTCCCAACAGCTCCAGCACTACCAGCAGCATCAGCTCTTTTCCCACCGTGCACTATGCCCTTCAGATTCACATCTATTTTATGGTGCCCAATGAAAACAAGGATCAATGTGGCACCTAGAGCAGTAAATTCCTATCCATTCATTCTGACAGCAAATTTTGGATAGCAAGCTCTCTGGATCAGGACATGCTCCCAGTTTTGCATTCATCTGCCGATAGTCTTATCTCTTTTTTCCTTAGCTCTTTCCTGAGAATGTACTCGAAACAGGAGCGATAAACTTTAAAAGAATCAAATTATGGCATCTCCACCTCCACCCCTATTCACATGACCTGTTACTAATTTGCAAGAGGTAATTTAATTGATTTGACACAGCTTCCTTTAACATCTAATGCTTGGCTATGTGTTTCTTAAAGCAGAAGCAGCTGTTTGATGTTGTTCTGAGGTCGTATCTTGTATGTTACATAGAAAAAGTCTCTAAAACACATTCCAAAATTCACATTTTTAAAGTGCATTTCGCTTTACAGCATTCCATATTCGAATTTTTTTGGAAATGGCTTTATTTCATCAATACTCTGGATATGTAAAACTGAAAATGTGTTACATTAGATTACTGAATATATCTTTATACTGCATAAAATTACAGGCTGAGCTGTCACCGATGAATGTGCTGGGATTTCAGAAGGTGTTTCCCTGCTGCGCTGAGGATTGGAAACCTTTCTGCAATAGATTTTATCTATTGACAATCTTCAGTCACTTCAGGCTCATTAGGCTATCACAGCTATGACATCTCCTAGTGGGGCTGCAACTTCAGAGGTGCTCTGTGCTTTACTGTGCCATTATTTCATTTTACGAGGCACGGGAAGGATGGGAGCTGGAATGACAATTCACCAGTTCCCTCCCAGCTTTGTCCTTTCCCTTGTGGCTCTTTTACAGCTGGCTGCAAAATCACACGGCTGATCTAAAGGAAAGCATTGCCAATTTTTATGAGTACACATCTCTTTAATCTGTTCTATATTTTCTACGCTGCCAAAAAAGCGATGGCCTGCAAGCATCCAGTACAGGTATATTTTTCAAGTTATTCAGAAATGACCGTTACAGTGGGAATAATTTACTCTGTGTGGCTAGGGAGTCAGGTATAAGATTTTCATTTTGAGGCTGCAAGCCAACAAGTGCTGGTCTAATGATGCCTTTAGTCCCAGCAGTCCTGCTGCCTGGCTATTAGCAATTGGCAGCTTCAGAGGATCAATGGACTGCAGATGAGCCCAGAGAAGTAGAGTTAATGCTCCTCATAGAGGGTGGCGGCAGTGATGGAGCAGGTGAGGCAGGGCACTAGGATGTGGGGAGAGGTCAGAAGGGGGCTGCATAGAACCACAGAATATCCCAAGTTGGAAGAGACCCATGAGGATCACTGAGTCTGGCTCCCAGCTCCACACAGAACTACCCAAAATTCAAACTCAGTGTCTAAGAGCATTGTCCAAACAATCTTTGAACTTCGTCAGCTTGGGGCCATGCCCCTTGCCTTCTGGTGAAGAACCTTTTCCCAGTCCCCAAACTGACCCTCCCCTGACACAACTCTACGCTGTTCCCTCAGGTCCTACATCTGTCACCAGAGGGAAGAGCTCAGTGCTGCCCCTCTACTCCCCTTGTGAGGAGCTGTAGGCCTCCCCCTCAGCCTCTTCTGCTCTGGACCGAACAAACCAAGGGACCTCAACTGCTTCTCATACATCTTCTTCTCCTGACTCTTTACCATCTTTGCAGCCTTCCTTTGAATGTTCTCTGACACTTTTATGCCCTTCCTATATTGTGGTGCACAAACCTTTATATGATGCTCATGTTGAGGACGTACCTATGCAGCGCAGAGTGGAACAATCCCGTCCCTTGACCTACTATCTGTGCCATGCTTGTTGCACCCCAGGGTTTTGGCGTCTAGGTTGGCCTTCCTGGCCGTCTGTGCAAACTGCTGACTCATGTTCAACTGCATGCATGACCAAGACAGTGATAAGAAACTTCCTTGGGGAGATGAATCTGTCTCAATACCAACAGCAGAACATAAAATCACAGAATGTCTTAGGTTGGAGAGTACCTTAAAGATCATCTAGTTCCAACCCCCCTGCCATTGGCAGGGTTTCCACCCACCAAATCAGACTGCCCAGGGCCCCATCCAACTTGGCCTTGAATGTCTCCAGAGATGGGGCACCCACAGCTTCTCTGGGCAGTCTGTTCCTCTGTCTCACCATCTTCTGAGTAAAAAATTTTTTCCTAACATCTAACCTAAATTTACCCTCCTTTAGTTTAAAGTCACTCCTCCTTGTCCTATCACTATTTGCCTATGAAAAATATTGATTCCTATTCTGTTTATAAGCTCCTCTCAAGTACTGGAAGGTAGCAATGAGGTCTCCCTTGGAGCCTTCTCTTCTCCAAGCTGAAAAAACCCAGCTCCCTCAGTCTTTTTTCACAGGAAAGGTACTTCAGCCCTTTGATCAACTTCATGGCACTCCTCTGGACCCTCTGCAACAGTTCTACTTCCTTCCCGTACCGGGGACACCAGGCTTGAACACAGTACTCCAGATAGGTCCTTGAAGGGCAGAGTAGAGGGATAATCCCCTCCCTTGACCTGCTGGCCACCCCTCTTTTGATGCAGCCCAAGATACTATTGGCCTTCTGGTCTGTGACATGCTGGCTCATGTCCACCCTTTTGTCCACCAGAACCCCCAAGTCCTTCTACACAGGACTGATCTTAATGCTTTCTCCCAGTCTGTACACGTGTCTGGGACTGTACTGTCCCAACTGCAACATCTTGCACTTGGACTTGTTGAACCTCATTAGATTTTCAAGTGTCCACTTCTTGAGTGTGTCCAGGTCCCTCTGGATAATATCCCTCCCTTCTATTGTGTCTTATCCGAACTTGGTGATTCTATGATTCTATATGGGACACAGTTTAGTGGGGAAATACTGGTGGTAGGTGAACTATTGGACTAGATGATCTTGGAGGACTTTTCCAATCTTGGTGATTTTATGATTCTATGATCTCTAGATCAGGGGCTGGGAAATGTCCTCATTCTCTGTCCTTCATAGGGAAATAGATCTGTTAAAGATGGATATAGGTATCTGGAGGCAATTTTCAAAGGCACCCAGCTTTAACAACAGCCTCCTTAGGAAGTGCTCAGCTGGAGAGTTTTCAACGAGTTGCAACACAGAGGCAGACTGCTGTCTGCTCAACTCACGTGGGACAATGGCTAATGGATGCAGTGGCTAGTGGGCTGTTCCCATGAGGAAAATGGATACAGCCATTGGCTTTATACATCTGTGGCGTACGTGGAGGAACGCTGCAGAGCCCACGTCTTCCAGTGGCACAAAGGCACGACTCATTTCATGAGCTGTGGATGTGGAGCTGCTGGGCACCAGCTGTGATAGAGAAGTTCATGGTGTTCCAAGGAACCCCTGTGCTGCTTTCTCCTGGGGCTTTAGGAGGCCTGTCACAGCAGGACATGAATTTGATTGGAACTTCACAAATTTAAGGAGTGCGAATGATTACTATTCATAATAGAAGAGGGTAAATATCCTGTGCTTAGAAGCTAAAACTGCCTGAGGAATAAAAACTGCTTAAATGCTGTTGTAGCTGGAAGGAAGTTCCCAGGGGAGTTTTTACCGGGTATTTTTGCTGCAGGTTTCTGAAAAGCAGCTGGCTGTCAGATGCACTGCTTGGAAATGCATGTTTGCCAGAGGGCAAGTGTTTGACAAGGTTAGACAGCTCTGATTAGGTGCAAAGCACTACTAAAAATCTGAATTTACACAAAATGTTCTTCAAGGCAGTAGAAAGGTACACCATTTTCAAGACATCAATTTTAACTTTTGTGCCAGTGTATAGTGAATCAGCTTTTTTTACTGCAGTTGTGACAGATACCCTGAAATGGATCCCCTTCCTGAGCTCAATGTAAATGTGTTTTGTGAAAAAATGTGTGGTTTTAGTCTTCCATTTTCTCCTTCGTCTCCTGCGACTCCCTTATCTTCTAAAACCAGTCCTCAAAGCAAAGGACATGCAGAGAGAAAACATTAGGTCAAACAATTTATTGGTCCCTAATTAGTGCTCCTTTAGCTGTCTCCCTTAAGAACTCCGGGTAGTTCTTTAGATGAGGCTGCCACAGTGCCAGGGTTGTGCCTGGCATTGCACCTGGGGAAGTCAGGTCGAAGTGAGGAGTGTCTCACATTTTCACAAGTGGCTGATGTGAGGCTGGTGCTTCTCATCTCTAAAAAGCACAGTTGACCTAATCAGTCAGAGGAGCAAATGCCATGAATAAAGCTGTGTTCTCAGGGATGGATTGTGTTTTCCCGGAATCATGGAGAAATGAGTAAGAAAAAAAGCTCTGATTTCAGTACGGCATTACTAATAAGTAGCTCAGAGTCTTCTACTAAAAATATCTAGGTTTACATATCATTACAGTAAAAAATAAAGACAAGGCGTATTTCAGTCAGGAGTGTGTAATGCTAAGAGTACTCTAGAGTAATGAGTTGTATCAGGGTAACAGTCAGGGGATTTCAGCAGAAAAGGTATCTACAGTGGTTTTTTTTTTTTTTTTTTTTTTTTTTTTTTTTTTTTTTTTTTTCAGATCTCTTCCCTTTTAGAAATTACTCTGGGATTATTTAATAAACCAAATCTTTTAGCACCTGAAGCCACCATTCTACAGATGGTCTTATGAAATGCCATTTTATCCTGGAGGGGCCCAGGGAGGACAGTATTTAGTTTTCTCACCATTGCTGAATCTGAGTACCTTCTCCTTGCTATACTACTGACCTTATCTCCACCACTAGGCTAGGTAGCTGTTGGCCATGGCAGCCACATCCCCCAGCAGCTGTCTGTCTTCTTCCCCTCTCTGCTGCCTTGTGGTATAACAAATATTCCTGCAGGGAAGGTACAGTGACGGTGAAGGAGGCTGGGCATAGTGTGGAGATAGCAGAGGATGGTAGTGATGGGGAGATGTGCAGGTCATGCATCATATCTCTCAGCTACTGTGTCACTGTCAAAAGTGAAACTTTCCTTTTGGTGAGTTTGTCTATTCTAATACTATTTGTATTATCAAGAAATAACAACTTTTAATGGCTGTATGTTCCTCTTACCTAATTTTAGTGGTATCAGAGCTGAATCCATGGGAAGTGCTTGAGTCCACTGCTACTCAACAGGTCTCCAGTTTCAGGGATCTGTGTCTGTTCTACCAGCAACGATCTAAAGGATCCTCAGTTAGAAAGGAAAAACAAATCCCTATAAACGTTTAGAAAGTCCTTTTACAAAATTAATTTTAATTTACTACGATTAAAATTGTATCCTGAGAAGAAAGTTAATGGCTGCAATGTCTTCTCCACTGAGAAAGCCCCAGAGGGAACCATGACTAATATTTGCATGTTGTGGCATCTTCTTTTAGTCTGGAGAAGAGGTGGTTCAGGGGAGACCATACAGCTCTCTACAACTACCTCAAAAGAGGTTGTGGCAAGGTGGGTGTCAGCCTCTTCTCCCATGCAACTAGCAATAGAACTAGATGGAATGGCCTCAAGTTGCATCAGGGGAGGTTCAGATTGGAAATTAGGAAATCCTTCTTCTCTGAGAGAGTGGTCAGGCACTGGAATGGGCTACCCAGAAAAGTGTTAAAGAAACATTTAGATGCTGTACTGAGGGACACGGGGCAGAAATATTGGGGTAGGTGGATGGTTGGACTGGATGATCTTGGAGTACTTTTCTGACCTTCGTGATTCTATGATTCATAAGATAACCCAGATATCATCTGATACTTGCCCTTGAACACAATAGGAATGACTTATTTGTCTATATTGGTCACTACCCATCTAAATTAGATTTTTAGGAGCTGATTGTCAGTCCCTGAGCTTATCTCAGTCTCCCCATACATTCCCCTCAACAAACAGCAATCTGAACTTAAACATGTTTAAGGAGAGTTATAATCAGTCATTAAATTATTTTACAGAAAGGGGTATTAACTCAATAAGTAGTATGCCTGAGGCATTGTTCACAGTTTTATTTAGTTTTGAGTAAGTGGTCACTATTGCAAACTACCAGAAAATGGGCTTATTGTTCTGCTGTAATAAGACGTCCGGGTCCCAGATCGGTCATTCAATTCAAAATTTATTGGCAAAGTCAAAGGGGGTTTTCTACTGGATAAACTCTTGCAAACTTCTTGTATGTGTTCAATTATTTGTCTTTGAACAGTGCCAGTATTCTTTGAATCTGCTTAGATAATGGATGTGATATAGATATGGCTATAAAGTTTAAACCAGTTACTGGTAATGTGGTATTCAGAAAATGAGAATGGAACTATATAATCATAGTTTAATTAGCATTGATTTTTTAAATCCTTAATAACAGAAATCCTGTTCTTTCCCTATGTGTATTTCCATTTAAATAAAAGTCTAAGAACTTGGCACTCAAACCACAGCCCAGAATAAATATACATAAGATCATCAAGATCTCAAGTTTCTTTTGAAACAGTGCTGTAGGTGAATACTGAAAACTCCAGTGAAATGCAGCAACTGCCCAAGATTGCATTCACTTCCCAGCTTGAGTACAGAAATAATTGTAGCCTAATGTTATTTATTTGTTGATATATTATTGCTTCCATTATGCTCATGATGGGTCATGTAACAGAACAGTTTTAGTTCTGAGATGGACTGTAATAGAAAGATAGAGATTATATTTTCTCTACATTGTGATTTATAGACTTCAGTGAAAAAATCACAGAGATATATGACAGCACAGAATAAACCAAATGTAACCAAATGTTAACAGATAGGTCTGGGATAATTTCATGTTTCAGCTTCCCTATTAAGTGCTGATGATTATTATTTATGCAAGGTCTCTGTAAATACGGGATAATATATGAAAGAAAGAGCACAGAATTCAGGGAAGCATTTCAGCAATTATGCATTAAAGCCCCAAATGAGGGTCATACAGAGGGGATTTAGGCAATTACAGCAAATCTAGACACTTGGCAAGTAAATGAATGTTATTAAATGTTTTGCACTGACAAAAACTGGTACTTCCTCTGTGCAAAATATCAATCATGAGTGAAAACAGCTACCATTGAGCTAATGTCAGTTCTGGAAAGTGAATCCACAGTGAGATACATAGGAAGAAAATTTTAGAAAATCCCTAGATGAAGGAAAGAATGAGGGACTCCTTTGTAGTCTCCCCAAGATGCAAGTCAGCAGGTGGGACCCAGACTATGCTATGAAAGGGAACCAGAAAGGTCTTTGTGCCACAGACCAAGGCAATGCTTGTCTATCAGGGAACTAGTAGTGGGAGTGTCATCTCAAGACAAGAGAGAGGGACATGCTGAATTGAGCCAGCCTGCCAAGCTCCTATGAAGGTAGTTTGTCTCTGTCCCTTCTGCCCAGCTGGATTCTCCTGGGCCAGCATCCAACCTCTGGGATCTGTAGCACCCTTGGAGGTGACGCTAAAACCCTTTCCTGCCCACAGCCCATGGCAGCTTCCATGGGGCCAGGAAAATCTATCCACAGACACTTCTGGCTCATGGCAAATGGAAAGGACTTAATGTGCCAAGGGGAAGAAGCACAGGTACAGGCTGTTACTAGGACCCAGGTGACATGCAGTAACTTGCTATGCTGTGGTAATTCAGTTGTTTGCTAGCTTGGAGATGTATCTGTTACCACTCATGATTTTGTCATTGTGATCAACAGAATAACATGTCCCTGTCAGGTAGATATTTTCATGTAACTAGCTGTCTGGGGCACAGTTTTGTCTGCTCTTAGTGCGAGCAGTCCCATGTCTTTCCAAGGGGGGAAGTATCATTCAGCAGATTGGGATACCAGAATCAAGTCTACATTCCCACCATTCATTTTGCAGTGATCCTGGAGTTTCTACTTCATTTATTACTATTCAAGTGGCAGAAGGCAAAGTGATTGCCAGCCCTTTCAGAGCCTGATGCCATGTTGTGCCATGAAAGCAGTGTGACAAAAATTCTGTATGCAGATCCTGCCTGCCCTGCAGGGCTAAATCACACCTGCACTGGAGAGGAGGTAGGAGGCATGAGAAAACCTCACTTCCATGTGCCTACATGCAGACTCTTGGCTTCACTATTGGTTTTATTGCTCCATGTTGGCTTGGGGTGTATAAATACATACAAAGGTGCAAAGTCAGGAGCTAACATCCTTCCCTCAGCAGACAGGTGGAAATGAGGCATACTGAGGAGGCTGGCAGGTTTCACACCAACACTGATGTCTTAATAAAATCACTCAAGGGTACTGAAATGGAAATAAATGTTCAAGAGGTTTGAAGAGAAAAAAATCAGCAAATGGAAATGTGAAAGGTGTCCTGGAGGGACGGGGATGGCAAGGCCAGGAGCAATGGTAATGGTAGAGCACTGAGTCTGGAGCTGGAGCTTCTCTCTCACCAATACCCACAGCCAGGTCCAAAGCATTATACCCTCAGAGTGATGCTGGAAGGGATTTTGTGGGGGCTATGCACATGGGTACACCCTTTAAGGAATATATTGCTGTGCTGCTACCACCCATGGTAAGGATCATGGCAAAGTGGGATGCTACTCCATCTTCTCAGCTGGGAGGCCACAGTGCAAGCCCATGAGGGGGGGCTACAAAAGTGATCAAACACCCTTTTTGATGTGAGAGCTCTTCCTTTACCTCTTTTGCTTGACCTAGCATAAATTGATCAGATTAGAAGTATACGGTTTCATTGGGTATGCAGGAGGAGTTATTGGCTCGGTAAACTAAACACCAATAAAACTGAGATAATGAGCCATTATTTATGCAGTGGAGCCGTTACGCTTTTATTTATTGTGCTTGCTGTAATTACAGTTTCACCAGACCTGACAGTAACACATTCTTTAATGATGTACCCGGAGAAAGGATTTATTTGGAAACAAACAAACAAACCACAAGTATTAGTCATAACTTCACTTTCTACTGGAAATTTTTAGAAAGGGAGAGAAAACGTAATGGATTTAATAAGAAAATATGTTGGTTTGTTTGCTTGTTAGTTAGTTAGTTTGTTTAACTCTTTGTCATGTTTTCAAACTCTCCATTGATCTTACAGGTCACAGTGAAAGCTGCTGTTGTACTGGTAACAACCTGGCACCAGGAGTAGATGGTGCCCAATAGAACAGGAGGCAGTGGGCACAAACTCGAGTACAGGCAGTTCTTTCTGAACACCAGGCAGCATTTCCATGCTGTGTGGGTGATGGAGCACTGGCACAGGCTACCTGGAGACTATGGACTACATGCCCCTGAGCACCCTGCTTTGGGTGTCCCTGCTTGGGCACGGGTTGGACCAGATAGACCCAGAGTTCCCTGCCAGTCTCAGCCATTCTGGGACAGTGATTCTGCAGTTACAGCATGGTATCTAGTAATGCAGCACATGCAGAGATGCTTGTGAAAAAGTGATTGCTGGTAAGCAGAAACTCCTCTGAAAGAATAAATGTTGTCTTATGGCAGCTTCACCTGTTCATCATCTCTTATGCATTCAGATGAGTTCTCTTTTCTGAGTTCTGCTCTATTATCAAAATGTCAGCTCCCTATTGAGTTGTTATCTAATCCATTATTCCTTCGAAAACAAACAAACAAAAAAAGCAACAACAACAACAACAAAGTAAGATTTCACTTGTAAATTTGACATAGCCTGTTATTTGTTTGGCATATTTCACCTGCCAGATCCGTCTGTGTAGACTAGCTTCTTCATAAGTATTAACATAAAGGCAAAACCTTCCTGGCGGAAGCACACCCAAGTGGCTGACGCTGGGCTCTGTTTCCCAGAAGCTTCCAGGTCCTCCATCCAGCATCCCCCCTGAACCACAGCCTACCCTCACCCATTGCAGGGAATAGTTTTCTTTGCAAGCATGTCTTGCTCAGAGCCGAGACAGCCTTTTGTACTTCCTTGACCACATCACAGAAGCCTCAGTGCCTTTCTGCTGGGACTTTTGTCTTTAGGATATTATCATTAGACTGCTTCTCTCTTTTAGGGCAGTAGTCAAAACCAACACCTCACTATGTCAGCCAGGAATGACCACAGAGACAATGGGGCCACCTGTAGGATTCACCACAGCCATACTCAACTGAAGCTTGACTTTTTTTCTGTATGTCCTTTCAAAATGAATACCCCAGAGACTGGATAACCTGTGCAGCCTGATCCTGTCTTGGAGATTCAGACCTGTGCTGAGAAGCTCCAACGATCATCGGCCTGGGCTGTGACTGGCATCAAGTTGGAGGGAAGCTGACAGCAACTTCATCAGCAGCAACACTAAAAAGTGATGAAGGGAAAACATAGCACAGGAAAATTATGCAGAATTTCCTGATGCTAAATTGTTTTGTTTGCTTAAAAATTTTCTGCCTTTTTGGACTACTCCGGTTCCACATGGGGCTATGCAGAAATACTTTATTTGCTGCTTGTTCTGCCAGCAGAACAATAACCTCCTCTCTTCTGCTGTCTTTATTGAAAGTCTGTCCCTTTGTTAATCTCTGAACTCACCCCCTGTGTTTATTCATGATTATCTTCAGGATGCAGGTTGACTGAAGAAAACTACCACTTGCTCATAGCCAGGTGAATGTCTGCATTTATTTACATTTAAAATCCATCAGACAAAACTTAAAATGATTTTTGGCTTTGCAAACTTTTTCTAGAATGACATGGCATTTATCACAGTGAGTCCTGGCATCCTTACTCCTGTGGAGTTTGCTACAGTGACATGTCAAATCTTATCTTGGATTAGGTTGTTAACTCTTCAGGACTGAGGTGCTAGCCTCCAAGATTTAATGACATTCTCTGGGTCATGTAGACTAGAGCCATTTACAAAAGCCTCCAGGGGTCCCTTTTCTTGTGATAAAAGTAGTTAGGGATGCAGAATTTGCTTTCTGCTCCTTTTCAGCCAGAACTCCCAGCTGTGGTGAGCATTCTGCCAGAAGGCATCAAATACATTAGCCTAGTTGCAGAAAGGGAAGGAAACAACACTGCAGCAGGGGAGAACAAATAAGCAACCATGGAAAAGTTGCTTATAATGTTCACCCACGTCTACGAAGGTTTTGTCAAATGATTGCATCTGCAGTGTCAAGAGAGCAAGAGAAATATTTGGGCCTGTAATTGTTCCTGCTGCAAAGGCAACAGACAGCACATTGATCCAAAATCCCAGCTCAAATACTTTCTTCAGGAAAAGTGTGCTAGGATATTAGAGTTAACTGTCACTAAATCTTTTTGAGTCTGTTGTCTTCATAGGGTTTACAGGATGGATTTTGTGGCTTTCTTTGACATGACACCAAAGCTAAAGTTACTGTCACAGTGCAACTAAATTCATGTGGCATGGAGCAGACATTATTGTTGGCAAAACAAATTACAAAGATGTGTTCATAAGTCTGTAGAAAGAAATGAAACAAGATTTTAACTGCTGGCAACCAAACTGGAACAGGATGAAGTGAACAGTATTTCTGTCCATCTTGATGACACAGATGTCAATAGAGCATATGTGGTAGGATCTAGGAGACTACTGATTACACTGAAGAAGTAAAAGAAGAAAAAATTTCTGCCATGGCAAAACTGACGTCCGTAAAAATGACACATTTCTCTGACCAAGACTAGTTCTGTGCTGGGGCTAACCAGGGCACACCATGTCTTTGGAATGTGTGCATGCACATGGAGTTGTCTTCTTTGGCAGATACATGGAAAGTTTGCTCCCTTCCTCTCCTCCTCTCAACTTCCTGGTGACATTTGGGGTAAGAGTATGCAGTACTGACTGCTCAGCGTAGAATGTAATTGCCACAGTAAAGGGAGGGTGCCAAAGAGGAACTCCTGTCTGTGCTTTGGTGGGGCACAGCTCTGGAGATGTGAAAGATGCTGAAAGTCCTGGAGATGAAGAGAGTACAATGAAGAGTTGGTTTTGAGATTAAAAATATCATCAGGTCCATTGACAGTAGAGCTATAAGAGGAAAAAGGCCTGACTCAGAAAGTCCTTGAACTTTGGACTTGTAGTTGTGAAGGGTATGTTGGAGAAATATCACATGTGCTTGACCTGGTCTTACTCATTTCCATAGGCCTTCGATTTGGGCACACTGAGACACCTGTTATCAGGCTAGACTGACTTTCTGTTTGATGTAATAATGTGGTCTTTTGTTTTACACAGACAAGTATGTATGTGCAAAGAAATGTTAACAGAAGCTTTATGTGTTCTTTGAAATAGTTTTCTTATTATGGGTGGATGACACTTAAAACATGGATCTTTTTCCTTCTGTCTAATGTCTGTCTACATGTACTCTGGCTATATTGTCACCTAAATTTCAGCAGATCGGATGTGTTAAAAGCCTGAGTCTCAGGGAGGGGATTAGCCATTGGAACAAACTCATCCAATGAGGTCTTCAAAAATCAGTGCTTCAGTGCCTCTAGTCAGGTGTGTTTCAACCAAACACAATGTAGAGACAAAATGATGAAATAACAAGGCCCGGAGTTGTCAGGAATGGGTAATGCAACTGGCCTCACTTAGCCTAGAGATTCTACAACGTATAAGAAACTCAGTATGGATTAGACACTCAAGATCTGCTCCATAATCTCCCAAGAGGAATTAATTTGTTTAGGATATGCTACCTAACCTGCTCCTTGCTTTATGATAAGATGCATCTTTCTGTGAAGTACAGGGGGCCTCGAGGAAGTGGGTCAAAGATGAGCATTCTCAAGAGTTAGAACACCTTCATCCTCTGAATCATTTCCAGGTCTTGTTTTCAGAAAGTGCTGGGGGATTAACAATTTTACCAATATCCTCTGGTTTTAGAGGTTAAGCTCCCCAGGTGAGCTACTATTCTTGATGGAAAGTATTATACCAAATTCATTCATTTCATCAAAACTCCATGAATTCAATGAAATTTCACAGCTGATTAGCTTAGCCCTCTGGACAGGTGTTTTGATGAGATTAATTTATTTTAAAACTATATATAAAAGTGTATTTCTTATCTTGGTAAGCATATTGGGTTTTGCTTAAATTCATTGTAAAGTAAAATGAGAGCACAGAATTCTTCAAAGATGCTCCAAGAGTTATTTTGTCTGCATGTTTGTAAGAACATCATGGAATTTCATAGTAACTATAGAAATATTTCAAAATCAATCACAAGACATATACTGTACACTTCTGTTTGTTCTTTATACTTGGATGGAATTCGATCAGAAAAAAAAAAAGAAATAATTAAGGACTGTTTTATATCCTAAAGTTTGGAGTTTTTGCATAGGGAGCAAAATAAAAACTCTTTTTCTCCAAAAGTCTGATAGCTCAAGAGAAATAAAACCAGACAAACCTAATAATACACATACACTCCCATTTCTTTTTTGCCTTCTCACATAACTGTTTGAATGTGTTTTCAAAAGGAAATCAATGTATGCAAATCAGTTCTAGCCCTATGGGCCACTTTCTAATCTGAACCAATGCAAATTGTACGTGATGGTGTGCTTGCAGACCAAAGCTTAATATAGGCTGCTTTACCTAATCTCTTTTCACCTCCACAAATTCTCTAACAAAACTGGAATTAAGGTAAAATAGCAGCTGTGTCCAGAGAGTCATGTGTCTTCAAGATGCCTTCACCAATAAGGTGTTTCTGTTTTAAGGTTAAGCCCATCATTTGGATCAGTTTGATTGTACAGGAAGATCACTTTTCTCTCAAGGTTTTTTGCAGTTCATTTTGGGTTGAAAATCTGCCTAGACATCCCATCTTTACCTGATATTGATTAGTCACCTCAGGAGGTTAAGATGCATGAAGGAATGTATGTATGGAAGTGGGGAGAGGAGAAGTCAGTGCTGCAGTACATTTAGGTCTCAAAACGCCCACACGTTGGAGATGGTGAAGGTGCATAACTGGACCTGGGGAACAGAGAGGGTATCCATGACTGGCTGCTGGGGGACTCATGGGCTGAACTTACCTTAGCCCTGTGGCACTGCAATGACACACCGATTCAAAAAGCTACACTTGAGCGTTAACTTTTAATAGCTGCTTGTTGGCACACAGATAAATCCAAGCATTTATATTGCCTGAAACAGTCTCTTATTTAGACATGCAATTTACCAGGTAAGGTCTCATAATTGCTTCTTATTTTGTTGTTGTTATTGTTTTGTATTTGTTTGTTGTTGTTGTTGTTATGTTCATGTTTTCCAAAGATTACCTTTTTCTGGTTAAAACATTAACACCGTGCAATCAGCTTAGAGTAAGAAATATGGATGGACCATATCTTCCTCTACATTTTGAGCAAAGAGAACTAGACCACGATGTAAGACATTAGAAGAAAAAAAACAGATGATGAGTGCTGTTACTACATTATTCCTGTTATTTTATAGACCAGGATTCCTTGCTCTCACAGATCCTGAGAGTAGGATTTATGTCACTTAACATTAGGGTTTTAAATTGGAGATGTTCACACTAGGGTAATTTTACAGTCAGTGGACAAAAGTAGTCTCTGGTGAGGTTATACACCTGAGCCATTCTTAACCCTGTTTTAGGAGTACTGTGTTCAGTTTTGGGCATCTCAGTACAGAAAAGACATTGAGTTGCTGGAGCAGGTCCAAAGAAGGGCAACAAAGGTTTGTGAAGGGCTTGAAGAATATGCCCTACGAGGAGCGACTGAAGGAACTGGGGCTGTTTAGTGGGGGAAGAGGAGACTGAGGGGAGACGTTATTCTCTCTTCAAATACCTGAAAGGTGACTGCAGCAAGAGCAGGATTGGTCTCTTCTCACTGGTGACAGGGGAAATAGCCTTAAGTTGCACCAAGGTAAGTTTAGGTTGGATATGAGGAAAAAATTCTTTACAGAAAGGGTTATTAAGCACTGGAATAGGCTCCCCAGGGAGGTGGTAGAGTCACCATCCCTGGATGTGTTTAAAAACCGTTTGGATGTGGTGCTCAGGAACGTGATTTAGTGGAGGGTTGTTAGAGTTGGGGTAGTTTGGTTAGGTTGCGGTTGGACTTGATGATCTTGAAGGTGTTTTCCAACCTGAGCAATTCTATGATTCTGTGATTCCATAAGTCCTCCATAGATTTGATATTTACTGTCCATTATGCATAAATTGAGCTTATGATCTCTAGGCTAGACCAAAGATTGTCTATTGTCTAGAAGCCTACATTAAGGCGAGTGAAATCTATTATTTGATTTAAATTATGTCTGAGATGGTTATATACATTTGAATGCGTATTTCAGATAGTCTTCACTTTCTCCATTCCTACTGCAGTGGAAGAAACAGCCCCAAAAGCAGAATTTTCATAGTCCAAACCACTAGGCATTAAATGTTAAGTCAGTTTACCTATGTCCCTTTACTTTTGCAGGCTGAAATAATAAACTGCCTTCAGTAGAGGACTTCTGCACAGTGAGTAAAAATCAGTTCTAAGGTATTCAGGTAGCAGAGTAGAATCCACCACATCACTGAGATTTCTGTTTTGCACCCCTAAGGAAGGAAAATCCTGTGGTAGAGCTGTGGCAGAAGTAGCCACCATCTCAGGCAGAAAATGTGATGCTGTGAGTGGCACTCGTTTCCAATCTGACTGGAGAAAAAAGCCTGTGTTGGTGAGTGAATGAGGAGTGAACGGAAGCACTGAATTTCTCGAGAGGAAACCAGAGAGATGCATGTTTCCTCTGTTTCTCTATTTTCTCCATGACAAAGATGTCAACGTTAAGTTGGAGTGGTTTTTTTTTTTTCAGCTGGAGAGAAGTCTGGAAGATAATTTTGTCACTGTAAAAGACTGCTCAAGACAGAGACTTTTTAGCATGCATAAGCATTAAGCTGAGATACGAGTGGGAACAAAAGAATATATTTAAAAACTATTTGTCTACAAAATAACTGATAAACCACTCTAATTCTCCCCACTGCATAGTACGTGCTTCCTGTAATGAAGGCGTCTATTGCTCACACAGAAACTGCCTGAGAAAAATAAAAGTTCCATTTACATTACAGAAATGTATTTCAAAAGACTTGTTGGGCCAAATTTGGCTTTGGAGAAAACTGCTTTTACCATCAGTGGATTTGCACGGAGGGTTGATTTGATTTGAAGCATCTTAAGTCTTAAAAGCTGTTAAAGAAGAGATGGTTGTCCTGGCTGTCCTCCCACATCTTAAAAAGTTGGTTGTGGAGTCTGTGATAATAGTATCAGGAGTTTGTCTCTCATTTGCAATATCACTTAATCATTTTTCCCCAAAATGTGATTTTACAAAGATGTAAATCGATGAAATTTCAAACTCAGTATTTACTTCTGGTGAGATTGCCAGTGGATTTCCTAAGAAGGTGTTATTCTTTCTTATATCCCCTCTTTAGATACTAAAAGACAGCTCTCAGGTCTCCTTGGAGCCTTCTCTTCTCCAGGCTGGACAGCCCCAGCTCTCTCAGCTAATCCTCATAGGGGAGGTGTTCCATCCCTTGGATCATTTTTGTGGCCCTTCTCTGAATGCACTCCAACAGGTCCACATCTCTCCTGTATTGAGGACTCCACATCTAGATGCAGCAATCCAGGTGAGCTCTCACCAGCCCAGAGTAGAGGGACAGGATAGAGATGTCATTCCTTCGTTTAGTTTGGTAACAAAACAGATTACCTTGCTATGGGAGATGAGCTGGCTCTGCTTTTGTATATGTCTGTTTTTTTGTTGTCTTCAAATGCCAGCATTAGTCAACAAAAAGGAAAGGTGCTCATAGACTGCAGCTAGGAGAATACTGTCATTTCTTGGGCTCATTCAAAATTATTGAGGTTCCAGAAGAGCTTCATTAAGTATGTGCTCTGAGTAATCATTTCTAGGAAACTGTTTTATTCCCATTCATCAGTATTAAACCAGATTCATGTTGAAAACAGCCAGCAGAAGGCTATGCATTTGGAAGACAGTCACTACATGTATATGCAGATTAACAGCAGTCAGCACTGGGAACTGAGTAACAAAAATTTACTCTCTGTTTAGGGGGGATTTAATCATCAGAGACTTTCCTGTGCCTGTGGAATTCAAGATAAGTAGGAGAGGATGCCTTGGTCTTTCAAAAATAGCCTGTCTTAAAAATAATATCAAAACATCCATGATAGAAGATATAGGAGAAAGAGAAGTGGTATCATGGGGTTCTTACTGCATGGTAGCTGAGGAATGTCACGTAATCATGAGAAAGCAATGCAGTTCAACATGGCATAAAATTCCTTTGTGTTCACTAAGTAGCATCTGCCTACCTTCCATCTAGAGATCCACACCTCTTCAAGTTTAACATCTTCCACCTGCAGAGCAAGTAAATGTACTCATTACTCTGGAGGACTGCTTTAAATGACCAGAACAGTTGTTGAGGAGTGATCTCTACTGATGATTTGATAAATCAGTTCGAATTTTAGTTCACCAAATTTGACCAAGTACGTTTTATTTTTAGGACACTATGTGAAGTGAAGCTTTCATTTCAGAATAGTTTGACTAAGCTGATCACTCCTTTTTTTTTTTTTTTTTTAATTTTTTATTTTTTAAATTTTTTTAGAGGAAATCTATGCAGAGTCTAAGACATTAATTTAGCTCTAGATATGATAATTAGCCATTTAATATCCGTTGGCATTTTCACCAGGCTATAAATGGATGGTTATGAATTGAGCCTGATACTTCTTTACTCTCCTTCCACTCTTCAAAATAACAGCCCAGTTTATCACCTTATTATACAAATTTCGTGCCAGCATATCTTCTCTTAGTTCTATGGAAGTGAGGAATGAAAGTGAAGGCATGTAACAGCATATAAATGTCTCAAACTCTTTAGAATTCATGGTTTTCATAATCTCTCATAATACTGAAAGTGCCATTAATTCTAGTTGAACAGTATTCTCTACTTTCACCCCGATTTTCCTATGCTCATTAGTTCTCATAGTAGGCATAAATCACAGTATCATCCTGGAACAGCTCAGAAAACCCATTCAACGTCAGGCTTTTTCACTCCACCTTCAGCTGGGCTAAATCTTTCCGACTGCCTCTCATCAGTCAGGGAAGAGTTACTACTCCAATAGTGTCTTCCAAGGAGATTGTCTTTGTCCCTTTTCCCTCTCTTTGATTCTGTCTCCTAAGCTTCTAGTCCTTTAAGTTTTAAAGATATTTTTGAGTAGAAACAAAAACTTTGCTACTTTTACCTTTTCTATACATTATGTACCTCCGCTTTATAAACCCTAATGTTTGCTGTATGGATTCTTAAAGCCTATAAACAATAATACATAAATTGCAATACTGCCTTGAGTTCAAACTCTAATGTTTGCATTTCCTTGTTAGTCTCTTCCCTTCCAACTTCGCCAGCTGTTTCTGCCTCAGGCCTGCCTCAGGGAGAGACCCAAGTGTGATGAGGGTGCAGCAATTTGGTGGGTGCAGCTTGCGGGGAGCTTCATTTCTCAGTTTCTCCTCTGCAGCTTTGCCCATGCTCCTACAGACCCACCAGCTGTTCCTTGGGAACTCAGCAACACAATGCTTGTCAAAAGTTTCATGGTTCTATACTATCCTGTATGTGTGGGAGTGATAGCTGTCCTCGCTGTCTTACTGTCTGTGAAGGTCAGAGGCCCTGGAGTTTATTAGTGATCTCTACTGAGAAACCTTTCTGTCTTATCTCAACCAAATCAACAAAATCTCTTTGTCTTCATTATAGAATTTGCACTCCACTGCTACTTCAGCCTGACCTCTGCTTAATGTGCTGGAGGTAACCGAACCCCGCAGTCTATTTGGTAAATTACTATAATTTTTCTGTGAGCCCTATCTGACAGTACACAAAGCAATTAACATCTCTCTTTTTCCAGAAGGGTTACGTTCAAACAGTTCTGGCCATAACTGCTTGTGACATCCTCACAAGGCAGTGTAGGACACAGTGCTTGATTACGTCTGTAATGTCACACTGGTAGTACTGCTGCCCTTGCGGCTGTTTCCCTGTTGTTTTTGGCACTGCAGAACCTCCCCTGGTATCCCCTGAGGATCTAAGTCACAACAGATGGTCATCATTGGTTTTAATGTCACTTGTATTGCCTAATCCTTTTTCTATTTTTATGATCCTATGTGGATGCTATTAAGAGAGTACATGACTTTATCCAACGTGCAGGGTGCAAAAAGAGTTTATAGACTGTGTGTCTTGTGGTGTTGCATAATTTTAGCAAGTCTGTTCTTTCTGGAGTTGTAAACTATGCTCTGTTCGTACCTGTTGCATTTGGATAAACCAATCCCATGCCTGGTAGCTATTGAAAGATAACAGAAGTAAACTATATATAGGATTAGATGTTCAGTGGGTGGCAAAAATGCCCCCCGACAGAGGATTCAAACTAGGTGATCTTCAAGGTCCCTTCCAACCCAAGCCATTCTGTGACTAAGATTAACTCTCCAAAATCAGAAGTTCAAGGTTCCTAGATTTGCAAGGAGCAACCTCACACACTTCTGGTGTTTGATGGACTCCGTATGACAGGAACAAAATAGCGACAACCGTTGGCTGTCCATCAAGTAGGTGCTCAAACTTTGGTGATGTTCTCTGACTCAGTAGATGACAGAGCCTTCATTAGCAGCAATTAAGGATGCTATCTGGGGAAAGCAATTTACAGTGTTCAACATTTTTTCTGGAAGACTAAGTGATTTCAGTCCCTGGGGAGAACAGTAGGGCACTTAGCACATTAGGTCACAAGGGGAGTGCAGCAGAGCAAGAGAGGGATTCCCAGAAGTGCTCAGTGCTGGTTCCATTTCTGCTCCTCCATGCTCTGAAATGAACGGACTTCACAGAGGCAGGATTAGACCCACAGTCTGCTGCCCTGCTGTTTGCCTTTGCCCTTATCTCCCATATGCTGCTACAGGACAGGGACACATCTCAGAGGAATTGGAGAGAGGGTGGCCATGAGTGACCAGCACCATGGGGATGCTTCAGCTACATGGATGTGAGAGGACCACCAGGGAAGTTCTGCAGATCCCAGCATATTCAAAGGCCAGTACAATTCACAGTGAGTGTGATGGACTGCCTGGCATTATGGAGAAAGGTTGTGAAGTCTCCTCTGGAGAAACTAAAAACCTGTTTGGATGCCTACCTGTGCAACCTCCTGTAGGAAACCTGCTTTACTAAGGGGATTGAATTGGATGACCTCCAGCAGTCCCTTCCAATCCCTACTGTTCTATGAAACAGCTGTTTGCTGCAATGAATGGTTCTCCACAATAGAAAGACAATTTTATTATGTGTTTCAGGAAAACATAAAACACCAATCTTTTAGTAATGAGATTTTGCCTTGTCTGAATATTATGATTTTTTGCTTCACAGTTAATTTTACTTTCTTTACTTTAATTTCTGAGCTGAAAAGTTTTAAAATTGAAACAATTCCTGAATACATTTCATGTTTTGAAAATTATTATGGTAATTTTATTTCAAAGGCATTTAGAACATGTTTCTGTTTTGTATATTGTTCAGAATAACTTTCCCCAAATCTGTGAATTCTTCATGAAAGAAACATTCCAACTCTAGTGCAGTTTTTGAATTAATGTTAGAAGTTCTAGTTATTCATGAGGCAGCATGAAGAACATAGTGAAAGAGAAAAGTATTTCAGCTGAAACATTCAGTTAGCAAGTCACAGAAAAGGGGAAGAAATGCAATGCTTTCTTCTTCCATTATAAATCTGAAGATAAGTTTTCTTTCTTTCCTTTTTGGAAAGAGGAAAAGGAAAAAAAGAGAACTGAAACATAGAAAGCTTATGTAAAGATCGAAACTGCTTTCAAAAATGAGTTAGCTTTATGCAGTCAGAGAATATGCATTACAAACCAGAGCTGACATAATCTATCTGTCAGGGCTCACTGACATGGTGTGAGAAACAATCTTCCCTCATCTGTTGAGCATAAAAGAGTTTTTAATTCAAAATCAAGTAGAAAGAAAGGGTGGGACTACTGTGTTATCAAACTGTGGGTGCCACCTGAACAATGAGGGCATGAGTGCAAGTGTCACCAGCAGAGCTTGGGGCCTCCTGCTCTCAGGGTGGCCAGCTCTTACCTGTGGGGACATCATGAGAGAAGGGTTCAAAAGTAGGCTTCAAAATTTACCTGACTTCAGAGTATCTGCATGGCCAAAGCAGATGTTACTGCATCCCTTCACATTCAGATTTGGAAGGGTTGTAGCTGGGACAATTACATCTATGGCTACATCTACATCTACATCTACGTATACATCTACGTCTACATCTACATAACTATATCTAATCAACCACTATCTACCTATCAAATAAAAGTTTTGCTTTTTGCCTAATCAATCTCGAGAAAATGAAAGTTGTTTTTGGATTTATGCCTAAATATCCCAGTCTCACATCAGCCTTTAATGATTGTTCACATTTAGGTGTTGTTTTTTTTTTCCCCTATATTTCAACTATCAGGCTTCCATGTTCATGTTTTCCTCTTCATTTGTGGTGTGACCTGATGACTTATAAATGTATTTGATAGTGATTTTGCCACTTGAAAATAAATGTACTGCTAATTGTTCAGTTCATGTGTGACAGAAATGTTCGGTTTTCCATTTAATATGCGTGTAATCCATAGTCAAACTAGGAAAGCTGCCCAGAAAAGGAGTAAAGTAGCTGATTACATGAAGTTCAGGGTGAATACTTAATTTTCTCTTCCTGGGAACACAGTATAATTCTGTGAAGCTGTCAATTCTACCTCTTCATCCAGGTGAAGCTGAATAGAGTATCTCTTGGCCTCCAAACCTTCATGTTAAGATGCTGTGCTGGTTGGTTGCATTTCTGTGGTGCTCCAATGCAGTGAGAACTCAGATGAGGTACAGAAGCTGGCTTAGGTATTGCAAACTGCCAGAATTGATTTGGTTTGTCATATCCTGCTTGCAGCAGCAGCAATCCACCCTTCTGTGTTGCATCTCCAAGGTTGTTAGTGGTGGTAGGTGTTGCAAATGTTCTCCCACAATAAAACATATTCCTGCCAGGGGAAATGATTGCTCTGGTGTCTTGGATGGAGTTGTCTTTGTAGGGGAACTTTATTGGTCTGAGTTTTCTGTACGTAGCAGTTCATACACTGCTATTTTTATTTTTACTGAGTTACAGAGGGAGGAGGTGTTCGTGTTGGGATTTTCTCAGACTGTTGTGATAGGAGGTGAGAATCAGTGCAGTAGTTAGTGCTTTCAGTCCTTCTGTGTACTGAAGGTAACACCTAGTGCATTTTAACATCCCTTCCTTGGCATGGTTCATGAAGGAATGAGCAAGCTGCAGACTCAGTTTGGTGTGTAAGGGTGTGTACAAGCTATGGTCAATGTATTGCATATGCAGGTGAATTCCCTGAGGATGGGAGAAAATGATTTAGACTATTAAAATGATATGACAGATCTGCAAGTCCTAACGTAGGATGCTTTTTTAGATATATCAGGTTGATGTTCTCACAGTGAATTCTCAGACATTTCATGTCTGACTTTGAGGATCATTGCTATGGTTATCTGATTTATCTTTTGGCATAAATTTTCCTAGTTGTAGGGGCTATCTTGCACAATAGTGAAGTATATTTTAAGATAATATTATTGCAGACCACGAGAGCATCTGATGATGTTAGATTTGGATTTGAAGTTGCTGTTCTCCTGCAGATTTTTAAATCAGCTTTGGAATTATGCTTGGCAGCCATGTGGTAACTCCTCTGGGAATAATGTGTTTCTCACATAACCTCAGGCTGCTGGTGCTCTTTTTTTCTTTATCTCATAGCGTCTCCCTATCACATCTGTCACAGCTTCCTCGCTGAAAATTGGAAGAAGCCTTAAATCTTCAGAAATCATGATTAGCTTAAGCAATTCAGCTGAAATCTTATATTTTGCAGTGTGTGACATCGAAACTGAGTTTCTTTTTGCTTGAAATCCATCAGAATAAATTCTAAATAGCAGAAAAGTGAGATAACAGGACACCTTCTCATTTTCATTGGGCATTTAACTCTGTATCTTTCTTTTGCAAAATGCTACATGGGGAAGATAAAACTTGAAGGAAAGTCACTATTTTAACTGTGCAGTTCCAAAGGACTTTGGGCCTAAGTCCTTCTGACACTCTGCGAGGTGTCTGAGAGAGGAATGGGCACTGACAAGCACTGCATCAGCACCATGCACATGACTTCCCTTTCAAGCACTAGGTTCTTATGTTTGGTCTGCAATGACTTTGTGTTTGGGAAGGAAAAGGGCCTTGCTTCTGTACTAGGAGACAGCTAATGGACTTGTTTGAATAAACAGCAGATTAAATATAAACATTTTATTACAACATAAGAGCCGATTGTATAAAATGATACATCAGCCTAATAGTACCAAACAAGATGCCTTCTTGCATAGTATAAAACCCTGTAAATGTTAAACAGAGCATCTGCCACAGTGCTTGCTGAAGGCACTTTGTTCTGCTAGTTAAGGACAAATCACACCTCAAAATCTTTTAAGCATGTACCCAATGCAAACATGGAAAGGAAATTACCTATGAGTGAGAACAGCAGAATAGTTTTCTCCACAGTGTAACTAAGACAACGTAGCAGGAAATAGTTAAAAAACAAAACAAAACAAAACAAAACAAAACAAAACAGTGAGAAGAAACATAGGTTCTGATGCTCTTTATGCAGAGAAAGAGAAAAGTGCAGTTGAAATCATGGCACCGTTCTGCTGAGCAACTTCCCTCCACACTTCTGTTGCTCACTGGGAGCACTGCTTATGTCAGAAGTGATTTAGTGTGACTGTTCACTCATCTGCTGTTCAGGTTTTGGCTAGCACAGCTCACACTAAGGCCTGATGTACTCTGGGCGCAGCACAGTTAAGTCAGAGCAAGAGCAAGACTCCGGCAGGATGCAGTGGACTGGAAGGGCTGAAGGTCATTATGCAGCTGTTATCACCTGCAGCTTGCTGTCTCTTGCAGCCCTCCTTGCATATTAATTGTTGGCAGTTTCTTCAGATCCCACTAACATATGGAAATGGCACAGACCAGCCTTACGAAATGGAAGGTATAAAAACATCAGTTTACCCAAAAAGCTTTTGAAGCAGATCCAACAGCAGCTGGATTGCTGAGGCATTTGTGCTTTGTGGTGTGATGTAGGGGATGCCTGCAACGTGACCTAAGAGAAAGAACAAATGCTCTCACCTTCACAGAGGTAACTGCTTTGCTCAAAGGTGCATGGCTTAGGAGTTGCAAGGTATGAATTAGAGGGTTTGTGAGTTAGAAGCTTTTTGACTTAAGTGTTGAAATAGTGAATTCAAGTTAGACTAGGCTGTACAGAGGGGATTAAGCCTCACTTAGAATCATACACTCAGAATGGCTGGGTTGGAAGGTACTCCAAGGATCATCAAGTTCCAACCCCAAAGCCACAATTAGGGCGTTATATACTTTATACTGTTGTTATAAACAACATACTTATGGAGTATGTTGTTTTGTAAATTTGAGAATTCTAAACATATTGTTACTTCTGATCATGTTAAGCCAAAGACGTAATGCATGGGACTACTTTTCCCACTTAGGTTGTCTAATATGGTTACGTTCTGGGGACGCAATATGTGAAGAAAAATACCATGTCAGTAAGGCTATTTCATATCACACCTTGGCTTGAGTCATTTTTTCCTAACTTCTTAAAGATTAGGTGCACAGAATCCACCATGAACAATAAAACATTGTTAGAAATGGGGAGGGAGACAGATGGGCTGAATACCTTGTCTCTAAGGAAATATTTTCCCAACAGCAAACCCTGTATGAAGGAAGTATTGCTTTTGGAAACAGTCCTCCTTTCATATACACCTCCTGCTTATCTGTCCCATCATCTTCCAATATCTATCAGAAATGATTTTTCTTTGTATACTGCTTTTTTTGTGTGCCATTACAGACAATTGCTTCAATTCCTTTGTGTTCAGTTCGGGAAGAAAGAAAAGCAGAATTGAACAGAAAGGAGCAGAAAGAAACGAGGGTAAAGTGGAAAAGTAGGGAATAACAGGGAGCAGAATTGAAAACAAGCAGAGGGAAGATAACAACTGGGGAAGTAACAGACAAACATCAGTCTGAGCAGAACAGTTACATACACACTTGCACAAAACCACAGTTAGAACAGCTTGTTGAATTTCTTGCATCTGGAATGTATAACTCCAACTGTCCCAGCAATAGTTCCCCATCTGCTTCTTCAAAATTACCTGCACCAACTGAGAGTAAAAGCATCCTCTTTCCCGTACGTCACTTTGGTTCTTCAGTTTTTATACTTGCATAGGGCCACAAAATGCATAGGCTCAATGTAGCCGTGAAAAGAAAAGCAGCGTACATAAAAATGTCAGAGCTGATATACATAGATGCTACTTGTTTATCTTGTTATTCTTCACTGAACTGAATATTATTAAAAAACAGAGAAATGAAACATTTTACGGAAATTTTACAAATGTATTGAAACACTCAACTTTGCTAAACTCCAAAATTGGTTCATACCTAATGAAAGAAAAGGAATCCTGATGGAAACAAAATGACTGGCATAAACACACATTGCACATTGGATGTGATATTAAAATAAATGTAAAGGAAACCTCCATATAATGAAGATACAATCAGCCAATACATAATGCTGGGAAAGTTATCCTGAAGTCTTCAGTGTAGCTCTATAGGAAGATGTATCCGACGGAAGAAAGATGTGGGTAACAGTAACGAGATCCATCTAGGAGAGAGATAATTACACTCTCCCCAAAGGGGCTTTTGGCTACCAGATCTGCTTGAAGCAGTCAGTTATACAGGCAAACAGATGGGGTACCTCCCTCATCAGCACTGGGAAATTTGTCCCAGCACCTGGACAGCCTCCTCTCCTGGCTCAGACTGCTCTGCTTTCCAGCTCCAGCTTCCCCTCTTGCTTTTCTCCAGTGTAAGCCAAGCCAACAAGCTCAACGATTCTTTCTTGCCAATGAGGATTTTTTTTTCTACTGTGTATTGGTCCTCTGGAACAGGATCATATCCCATCAGTGCCTGGCCACTGAAACAAGTCCTGGATCCAAAGCACTGGTTGCAGAAATGTCCTTCCAAAGAGACAAGCTAGTACATCATATTCCCAAGGAAATCTGAACTGGAACTGTTCAACAAATAAGACTGCCTGTTATATTTGGTAACCTAAAAGCATTTCTCATTATACTCCAGGGAGCACTGACTCTCTTATGGATGCAGTGGATGAAGTAAGTCCAATTTCAATTTAAATACAGAAGTATTGCTATTTGCATCACAGAGCTTTGATAATTATTCCATCTCTTAAAGACATAATTTATAACCATTTCATGTGTTGTATCAAGAGCAGGCTAAACATACCATGTAATCAAATCTTCTCGCTTTGTTGTTGTTGTTGTTGTTCTGAACATCATACTGGCTTGGATGTGACTTATGGCCATAATTTCAATTCCAGTTTACAAACTACTTCCAACTAATGCTGCCAAATTGTTTGTTTGTTTTTTTTTTTCTTTCATGGCTATTGAATATTATCACAATCCTTTGGACACAGGTTCTGTCATCCAGCACTACTTTTTTTTCTCACTAGTAACCCAGGAGTTATCCCTCACTAGTAACCCAGTAACTTCTCACTTTTTCTCACTAGTTTTCTCACTAGTAACCCAGGAGTTATCCCAAATACTGACAGGTGGAGGATGTCTGTTCCTCAGTGTTCTTCAGGATTATCAGTCCTAGTTGACAGCTGACAGTCAGTAGAGGTATGTTCTGACCACCTTCGGACCTTCAAAAGATGATCTGAAGTGATTGCCACGGTTGACATATTCCAGCAGCCTGGATTAAAGACTCATGTAATTCAATGACATGAAATGCATCATTTGCAAATCTCTTTGACTTTACACTCTGTATAGGGCTGGTCATGATAATTATGTATAAGTGTTGACATAAAACTCAAATGCAAACAGCACAGCCTCATGCATTAAAGGCAAACAGGTCTCGAAGAAAAATAAATTTGCGCACATTTTCAATAGTCATGTTAAAGAGGCCTCAGTCACTTTTGTTATCCAGCTGTTAGAATACCCATCTGCTTTTCTCAGTGTACAATTGGCAATGATCCATCTTTAGGTGGTATTTCCTGAAAAGAGCAGAGTTGGGGCATAAGATGTCTTTAATAAAGTCTGTTTTTGAAATCATGCTTAAGTTGCATTCAACTTCAGATCTCCTCACCCTTAACATATGCAATTTATGGCGAACTGAATGTTGATTATTATATAGATTACATTTCCATCAGCTGTAATAGTTATCTAGACACCTAAAAAACTGGCAGACTCCTAAGTTCAGGTGTCTTATTCTCTAGCTGAATCATTCCTCTGTTTCATCATTAAAATTGAACCAGTTGACACTATGGCTGTATTAAGACTGAATATGATGATAATTAAATCTTATATTGTCTGTGGTGTTTTTTGTGTGTGATGTTTCTTCTTCTTTAAACAGTAACACATCAGAATATTTTATGGAGATAATGACAAAAGTGAAAAATGATTCAGAAAAGACATTGGTTGTATCTACTGATGGAAAGTGTGAGCACTGATAAATGTATCATGCACTTGCCATATCTGCTTCCAATAAAAGAAGCCAAGTGTATGCAACAGTCATCTGGGGAAAAAACTGTATCCATATTTCTACCAAAAATATCTGCATCTCTTTATTAAACACCTGACAACTTTGAATGTGTAATGTCTAGAGGAAAGAAATTTCAACTAAAAACAAAGCCAAAACCACTTTGCAACGAGAGGTATCATAAGAGGTATGATAGTTTGTCTCCTATTTTCAATGATAACAAAGGGAGAGTTTTCGAACTAAAGTATGCAATTGGAAAATGAAGTGTTTAGACAAGGTTAATAGCCCTGATTCCTCTACAGTCAATAGACGGAGAAAGACATCTCCAGAGGAGGATTTGTTTTGTCCTGAGGCAGCTGTGTAGGAAAAGTAGGATGACTCATCTTTTGGGTTTGCTTCTCTGTCTTTATTCACTATGGAGAGAGTGTAATGATTAGTTCACATTAGTCTTATGCGTCCAGCCTTCAGAAACCTGAATTGAATTAGATGAGTCCCACTCAAAGTAGACAAATTGCCTGTGGCAAACCAGGCCACTGCTGGAGGAGTTGGGGCCCTGTAAAAATCCTACTTAGAGTTTCAGAGTGCAGCTTTGGGATTTCACCAGCAGGACCGGAAGGTCCTAGATTTGTATGTGCTTGGCATCCCTGGCTGAGGTTCAAGCCATCAGGAGCTGCAAGTGCTGGATTCTTTCTAAATAATTATCTCCAAAACCCTGCGTTTAAAGGAAATTACTATACTGTCTGTAGCTCATTTAATCTTAAGACTCTGTTCTCTTAATGCCTACCTTGTAAGGATATGTGGTTAATGGCTATTCAGCATAAAAGACAAGAAACAAGAAAATAAATAAATTGAACATGCAGGTACATAGATCTGAAGAAGATGATTGACAGGTTATTTAGTGAACCATTCAAGTGCAACCTTAAAGTTGTAGAAGTTCATATGCAGTTTTGTAAACACAAGAAATAAAACAAGACTTCCCTTGTCTTACATGAAAAAGCTATTTTCTTATAAGCTTTATGAGGTGGACTGTGCAGCAGTTTTCCACTTAATAAAGAGTATATGGGGAAGAATTAAAGAGAGTCATTAAGGTGAATGGAGAAGGAATAGTTTTGGAAAACAGAGGAATAAGGAGATAACAAGTGGATAACCTTGTGTGCTCCCTCTCTTCCCTGTGGGCAATCTGCTGACAAGCTTGAAGCCAGACAAGCCAGCTAGTAGAACATGAGATCTGGGGCTGGATACTGGTGGGGCCTTTGGAGTCCTTTGGAGAGGTCTGGGGCCTGATATCCAGCAGCTCCAGAACATTAAGTTTGAGCCTCTTTGTACAATTCAAATTTTAATTAGCATTTCCTGTATTTTGTCCTGACAAGACAGCCAGAGTAATTGTATTTCTCTCTTGAACAGAACGACAATTTTTTTCTCTAATTTTTTTGTTGTTTCTCTGTTGCTTTTGCATTTGCCCTTTCTCCTCAGTAAGGTGCTCATTTCTGTCTTCCCAATTTTGAGCAACAAAACAAATAAGTTTGTGGCTGTCATACAGACACCACAGTTTTGGGTGACAGGATTAGACTACTTTCAGCACCTTTCTGAACATGGCCACTAGTTGCTTCTATCTGAATCTCTTTCCTCTTTTATATCTCAATAAAAGCAATGCAACGGTGTACTAGTGAGAAAGTTTCATCCATTTCTTAAAGAAATGTGTTGGACACATGCTCCCATGAAGACTGGGTAACACTGGAACAGAACTAAGAGGAATGGCTCTTACTGCATTCAGAGTTTAAATTAGTGGGAGAAGTTAATTGTCCCAGAAAAGTCATCTCTCATGCAGTTTCAGTTAGCCCATGTGTAAGTACTAAAGACTGCTTGCATGAAAGAATCCAAGGTGTGAGATTTCCATTCTGAAAATTAGGCATCACTTTCACACAATGGGAGATTTTTTTTTATTGATTGGAGTTCCAGCTAAGAGATCTGGTTAATCAGAAGTCCATGATATGTTTTAATTTTCTCTATGGTTAGCATGAGTCTGTTTGATTAGTACTATGAACAACCTAGTCTATGGCCATAGTAGAATACCATACAAATTACTATTAGCTTTTGAATACCACAAGGAATAAACAGTCTCAGTTTAATTTTCTATTTGAACATTTCCACAAGAGTTACCAAAGACATTTAAAGACTGACATAAATATTTATCAGAGTCAAGAGAAGTTCATGTCCTTTTTGGGTTTATTGTGTTTTCCTCTTAGTATATTTCCCTCATTTACCAGTCTGATTCTTAACAATATTTAATATTATTGAGTTTAAATCCTAATGGATTCTGTGACTTTTTTCTCTATTCATTTGTTCCTCAGCCATAGCAGTAGGGGTGTCAATCCTATATGTTCTCAGAAAAAGGCCTTTTTTCCCACGTAAAAGCTGTTTTCCCCATGACTTTGGAATAGAGAGTTGCTAATCTGGAGCCATTTTTGAAAATGCTTTTTCCCAGATGATTTGTCAAGCCTTGGTTTATTCAAGACCTTCTATATCATAGTGGATTTTTCGCCCATAAAATTTAAGATCAAGTGCCTTGTTCCCATTCATGTCTTTTGTCATTTTTCAAGATCTTTATCTTCTAATTTCAAAAGCAACATGAAGAAAGAGGTATTGGGGATAAAAATATCTAAGTGGGGAACACAGAGTATACCATTTTTTCCTGTCATGTATTTTGTGTAAATAATAGTTCTTGACTCAGTAGTCTCAGTGATAATAGGCAACTGAATAGAAAAGTCCTGAAGTGTCATTTCAAATAACACTGTGTAAATTCTATGAGATTACATTTGAAAAGGCACAAAAGAGGACTGAAATATGTCTCCCAAAGAATAAAATCACAATCATGACTATTATATACATATTACCTTATTCATCATTTTCATATTTTCACTATCTTTCATTACTTGATTGTGCAAAGAAATCAGTGATCTTCCTCTCACGTCTCCATTAGATCTTTTCAAAAGAGTTTTAGTGGATTGAGGTCCATAAGAAATTATTTTGAACTGTACAGTAGAGCCATATAATAACTGATGTTGGAAGGGCTATTTGGGGATAACTTAGTCCAACTCCTTGCTCAAAATAGAGCTCTATTCAAAGTTAGATCAAGCTGCTCAACATTTTTTATGCATGAGATTTTACTCTCCAAGGTTGGAGATTCCATAGCCTCCTGTATAGTCCTGACCTGTTTTTCACCACCCTCATAGAAGACATTTTTCTTATGTGTGGTTGGAATTTCCCTTACTAGAACCAAGATCATCTCTTGCCAATCTCGTGTACATCCTTAGAAAAGCCTGGCTTTGTTTTCTTTCGACTGTCAGTGTTGGTGATTGATGACAGCAGTCACATCCCCCCCTAGAATTTCTTTTTTCACGGATAAACACACCCAGTTCCCTCTACTGATTAACTTGGTTAATCTGTATACCCAGGGGGGTGGGTAGGGTTGGAGATAAATGGGTGAAAGGAAAAATGTTTTTGCTGCAACTGTGTTATTGTTCTTATAATCCTAAATGTAACATTTTGTTCTCTTATCCATATATATCTACCAAATCTCAAACTGTTTTGAGAAATAAAAAGTTGCTATCAAAACCAAAACAGTTCAGTATATCTCTCTCGCTCCTTCACATCATGAGTTACTCTTTTTATTTCAGTTTTCCATTTTTATTTTATTATTTATGTAAATAATATCCAAGAGAATGGATCCAAAGTCTGTAATACACCAATGGCTGCAGTTTGAAGAATTCCACAATTCCAGCGTCATGGTTTTACGATTTTTGCTTATTGGTATTCCACATCATAACATCATGCAGTGTACTGGGAGTTAAAGAGCAAATGCTCTAGTTCCGGGTACTTGTCCGGAAGAGAGGAAGAACTACGTTCCCCAGAAGACTGTTGGAGTACTGTTATCATTCCTGCTCAGGGGAACAGATATAAGGCCTGTAGGTCACCTGACCGGGGTCCTCTTTCTTTCTTCTCGTCTCATCGTGCTCGCTTTCGGATCGTCTCACTGCTGCTCCTGACTGCACACAAGGTTTCAGTATTAGTGTAAGGCCTTTAGCTTTCGGACAATCCTTCTCTCAATTATATTCGATTTTTTTTTAACAATTATATTGAATTATATTGTATTATAGTGTGTTATCGTGCATTCTGATACTGTATTTAGTAAATTAGTTTGTTTCTCCTCGGATCGTTGCCGCTGTTTTTTTAATTATTCTTTTTTGTGGGGGGTCCTCTGTTTCCCTTTTCCGGAGGCGCAGATTTTACAAAAAAAAAAAAATCCCTCTGCCCCACTAGTCACAGAAACGGGCCAGACCAGCCCGTAAACCATCGACATCCAGTCAAGAAAGGACACCCATTTCCCAGCACAGTCCTTTGCGAAGTTACTTCTCCTATAGTGTGCTTTGTTATTAATGAAGAACAATATGCTTCATCTACTTGCAATAATACAAAGACATTAACAGTCATACAAAGCAAGAATAGGCAGTGAACACTTAAAAAGCTTTATCCCAGAATAAAAAAATCCTGTCCCAGAACTGCCATTTAATTTTTACTAGTGATCCTGCAGAGATGAGCTAGACAATTTTTGTGGGAAGTGGTAATATCTTTTATGAGATCATCTACTACTTTTGCATTCAGTAATATTGTTTTTAAGCCTGTTCATGGAAGTCTGTGGGCTGGCACATCATGTACGGCAAGGCTGTCACTTTAAGCAAGATGAATTGCTTTGCATTCAAATGAAACTCTATCATTTACTTGAGCTCATCTCATCATGTACTAAGAGATAGTTCCTGTGTCCAGAGTACCCCAAACCTTCCTGGGAAACATGTACAAGTG
This sequence comes from Gallus gallus, assembly GCF_016699485.2. Taxonomy (NCBI): domain Eukaryota; kingdom Metazoa; phylum Chordata; class Aves; order Galliformes; family Phasianidae; genus Gallus; species Gallus gallus. Next base: position 76,414,236 of record NC_052534.1, read on the forward strand.
TTTGTCCATCTTTGCAGTAACCACTTTTCTCCAGCCTGAGCAGTCCCAGCACTCTCATCATGAAAGACATCCAGTCCCTCCAAAACTTCCCTGACTCTTCATGTCCACGTCTCTCTTGTACTCGGGAGTCCAGAACTGGACCCAGATCTCCAGATGTGTCTCAAAAGTGCTGAGTATAGAGGAAAGATGTTCTCCTGTACCTGTTGGAACAGTCCCCCTCATGCAGCCAAGAATGCCAATGACCATGTTGGTTCATTGTCAACATGGTCAACTTGTTACCCAGCAGGACCCCTCAGATTCCCAGTTGGTTTCTTGTCTGTCACCTCTCAGCTTGTACTGGTTCCTGTGATTATTCCTCTTCAGATGCAGGACTTTGCACTTCTCTCCACTGTACTTCATGAGGTTCCTGTCAGCCTGTTTCTCCAGCCTACTGAGATCCCTCTGGCAATGGCAATGCAATTATCTGGGAAACTAGTCACTGCTCCCAGGTTTTTGTTTATTTAATTTTCCCTTATGTCCTTTCTGTGCTTCTTCTCTTTATAAGCTCTCATTCCTGACTGATTTCAACAGTAAGCCAAGAAATGTAGATGTTCAGACTGTTAACCACACAATGACTTGAAAATATCTGCCCAAATATTTATTAACAAGGATGCACTTCATCTCTACTTGGCACCCCAGGTGTGCTCTTGTTTCACTAAGCTTTTACTCCTGCACCTGCCAGTGTATTCCTTAGGGCATAACATTACTGATCGAACCCAGGTTGATAGGAAAGTGGTTCTTTTCCCTAATTAATGAACCAGAAACAAAGCTACCAAACACTTTCAAATGAAGTTAGTCTATTCCTGTTGTTTAAATCACTACTATAAATGTATGCTCTCTGATTTACCTGTAGCTACCAATTTTTCAGTTCTAACTAATAAAGAAATTATGGATCTCATCAGGAAGAGAATAAGGTCACAGTACTCACACTGTACATTTAAATAATTTCAACCGAGGTTTCTTTCCCCTGTGTGTGTTTGTCTTGGTGGTCTTTTTTTTTTATATCAGCTTGCTTTTTCTGCTGTCTACCTTACCTTGCTAGGTCTAGAGGAAAGAATATGCTAAGGTGCAAATAATTAGCAACATGAATAACTACAAAGTGAAAAAATGAAAAGGTTAGTTCATTATCAGCACAGAAACGTATTTCTTGAAAAGCAATTTTTGTACATTAATTGAAATAATGACATTGGGGAACCATTCATATTGTTTACTTAGTACTTAAATTAGTTTTTTGGAAGTATTTACCTCTCTATTGACTAGACGGAAAACTTAGGCTCTTAACATTTGGTAATTTGAATCACGTATTCAATCAGATACAAGAAGTTATTTGGAGTGATGTCAAGAACACTTTTTGCATTTAGAATTCCTGACTTTATTAGAAATTAGAGATTCACAACATTCTGGCACCACTCACACTGTTTTAGATGTACAGAGAAAAAGCAAATGTACCAAAAAAATGTTAGTTATACAAAGAAGTACTGAAACTCTGACTAAATATCTGCTGAAGTATTTTACATATTTCCTGCATAACTCACCGTCTGTGGAAGCAGAGCTTTTTGTTCCAATATTCAGATGTTTATGAATTTGCATGAGAAGTTTTCATATTAGCAGGTTTCAATTGCCATCTTGATGTCTACGTGTTCTTGAGATAAAAGAATGCTAATGAATTTGTATTTAAAGAAAAAAAATGGAAAACTTATATACATAAAGATGATAGTTCTTACAAAATAAGTAACAGAATCATTATATTTTGGAAACTTAAAAGTTGAATTAAATTGTCAGATATTGCTTTCAAATTAGTCAGAGAGATGTTGTTTTCTAAACGAATAGGATACCTAATCTGTAATTGTAGTCAGTGCATCTGACTTGCAGTCCTCCATCGCATCTCTCAGTATGCCCCCCAGTTTTTCTAAGTTCTTTAATAGTTGCACTTTCTTGAGTAATTCTTCCTGATGCTTGTTTATGTGCAAGCTAATCACATCATATAATTCTGGTACGTGCATTACATGGTAGCTCACTGTAACAACTTTCTGTTGTTAAGGGAAGTTTTTCACCTCTTATTATTGAAACAATAACAACAACAAAACATAGATTGATTTTCTTGTTGAAGGAAGAATATTCAGCTCTTCACATGTAGCTTTGACTTTCTGCTGGTAGCTCAAGAAAATCTCTCGAACACTTGTATTCTTCCGTTTGATATCAGATTACGTTTCAAATCGCCCTGTATAATAAATTGTATTTTTAGTTCCAAAGTTTCATGAACTATATTTCCCTATAGGGAAAGCTTAGCTTTGTGAGCACTGTAAAGGGATGGAACAGAAGAGCAGGCCAGTGTGACTTGCAGCTTCCAAGAGACACTTTCATCCACCAGAGCATGCCCTACAACCTGTGGTACCGTAAGGAAGGTGTTCCTTGTTATGAATATAGCAGCCTGTCTCACCAATCTTCAGGCATTCATGGAGCCAGAGAAGTCATGATCCTCTGTTTAGCGGTTACCTTAAGTATCAGTCTCCTGGCAGTTATGGTGAGAAGGCCCTGGACAAATATTTCTAAAGAGAAGAATTTCTGCTGAGTTTTATTTTGTTGTCATCTATGCTTTCTGCAACAGGAAAATAAAGATTTAGTCCCATAGGGCATGGGAAGGACAGGTTGTCTCCCTTTGGATCTGCCCCATGGAATTCTCTCACCATTCAGTCTGTCTCTCACAGTACTTTCACTCTCCTTATTTTGCATAACAGCAGAGATGTGCAGGTTATATGCATTTTGAATGGAGGATGGAGTGATGAAACTATAAAAAACAGATTGCCAGTTTTTCTCAAGCTTCCCATTCATTTAAGCATAGAATCACAGAATGGCTTAGGTTGGAAGGGAGCTTAAAGATCATCCAGTTCCAAGCCCCCTACCATGGGCAGGTTTGCCATCTACTATGTCATGCTGCCCAGGATCCCATCCAACGTGGCCCTGAACACTTCCAGGGTTGGGGCATCCACAGTCTCTCTGGGCAGCCCATGCTTGTGTCTCAGCACCTCTGAACAAAGATCTTCTTTCTACCTAAACCCAACCTAAATCCTCCCCTCCTCTAGTCCAAAGCCACTCCCCCCTGTCCCACCACCATTCAGAGTGTATCCTCTCTTTAACACCTTTTGCTGAAATCATGTTTTGCTAGTTGAATCTCCAGGGAGACCTAGTTTCTTCCCTTCTTTTTAGAGAACAGTAATAAATCATAGAATCGTTTGAGTTGGAAGGGACACTTAAAGGTCAGGTAGTCCAACTCCTCTGCAATGAACAGAGACACCTACTGCTAGATCAGGTTGCTCAAAGCCCCATTCGTCCTGACCTTGGGTATCTCCAGGAACAGGGCATCTATCACCTCTCTGGGCAACCGGTTCCAGAGTTTCACTTTACCCTTATCTTAGAAAAGCCTTTTCTTTGTATCTAGCCTAAATGTCCACTCTTTTGAAGGCCAACTTCAAAGCCAACTCATTTCCTTAAAGCAGGAGATCGTGGGATTCCCCCAGAAGGGTACAGGAGATATTTAACCCCAACATATAACACTCCCACAGATGCTTATAACAAGAAGGTAATAATAAATAATGAATAACTATATAAATAATCCTGAGCATATTGCTTCAGTCAGCTTTTATATTTCCTTTCACTAAACACATTTCATAACAAGATGCTAGCATATTTGGCCTTTCATTTGCTGTCAAAAAAGGCCTCATTCTAACATCTTTGAAATAATGAGGAGGAGTTCAAGTTCTGCAAGAACATTTACCTGAATTTGTATACAAAGCAATTATGTGGTAATTGCAAAGTTAAGTCTGACTTCTTAGAAAGGAGGAGGCCAAAACTGGTATTGAAATGAAGACAACAAGCTAACAAATATGTGTGGGCTCTTTGCTGACAGTTACATGCTGTCTGGCAAGAAGCAGAGAGAGAAAAACAATACCTTGCACTGCAGTAGTATGTTCTATCTCAGCATGTAAAGAAAGATTTTAAAAGTTTATGCAGCAGAAATGCTCAAAATCCATAGTTTGGGGAAACCCAAGAGGATTGAGTTTTCCATTTTCAGAACCAGCATTTTTGTTGGTAGTGCTAACAGCAGATCACAGAGCTCTTCTGGTTGCAAGGGGACACAGCCTGTGTCATGGAGCCTACCACACTGAAAGGAACTGTTCTCGCTGTGGCCAGTATAGTTTCGTGGACACCCATGGCTATTGGGCTGCTATTACCCATTGTTGTAACTGCGGTCAGGAGGGAGATGGTAAAGCTATTGCAGAATGTGTCTGGACAGTAGCAGGTAAATGAAGGGCAAACACCAACTGGCATCACATCCATCAGCTTCTCCTGGGTGAAAAAGGGCAGGTCATCCCAACAGCTCCGAAGCCATGGAGGCTGTCAGAGGTGTCACTCCAATGGGAGCGGATGCCTCTAACTTGATTTGCTGTCTTAGAGCAAGAAGAATTCATACTTAATTTATCCACTGGATATTTGGAATAGATTTTTCCTTTCTGTTGCTTAGTTCAGTTCCTGTTTTTGTTTTTGTTTGTTTGTTTGTTTTTAGCATTGGCGTCTGCCATTTCCAGCTTCTTCATGTGGTTAAACTACACGGCATGGCCCTGTAAGAAATCATTTGGAAGATTATCTGCTGGAACAGAGTGTAGGAGAGCTATTAAATGAAGTAAGCGAGGAAGTTCCCAGTAGGGGAGTGAAATATCCAGAGTTACAGTGCCTCAGAGGGACGAATTTTACAGGGACCAGGGAAATAAGGTATATGGGGAAGGAATTGTTTACAATTGCAAATGATTAATAAGTAAGGCAATTTTCTACCTCATAACTCTGATAAACTCCTCCAAGGCTAGCTTCCCTGCTAGGATGTGCTTTGCAGTAGGCAAGGAAACCAGGTTTGTCCTGCTGTGGATCGAGGGCTAGAAAGTTTCTCCTGTTGTTGCTTATGTGTATCTCACAGTACAGGTGCAAGATCTGGAGTGCAGAACCTGACAATGGCTACAATTTACCACCTAAGTGTTTTGTATATTATTTTCTACATTAATTTAGATGAAGCTGGATTATACTAATCCTCACTTTGAGCCTTGGGGATGATATGAAACAGAAGCAATTCCCAGAGAGGACCCAGCTGATGCAGAGCCTGCTTCAGCCTTTTCAAGCTACCATCACTGAAAGACAAGTAGACAGTAGCACTAGCGAGAAAAACCCATCCAATAGAAAAAAGTCAGAGAAAGGTGAATTTCATAGAGCCATAGAATGGGTTGGTTAGAAAGGAGCTTAAAGATCCTCTAGTTCCAACCCCCTGTCATGGGCAGGGCTGCCCCCTATCAGATCAGGCAGCCCAGGTCCCCACCCAACTTGGTGTTGAGTCCCTCCAGGGATGGAGCACCCACAGCTTTTCTGGGCAGCCTGTGCCAGCGCTTCAAAACTTTCTGAGTACAGAATTTCTTCCTGATGTCCAATTTAAATCTAATCTCTTTTAGCTTAAAGCCACTGTTCTACTGCTACATTCCCTAACAGGCTTTCTGCACCTGCTCTGCCTCCTGTGGAAGAAGGGAAAAATAACTTGGGATGAGTACAGAGAAGTGGTTAGGATATGCAGGGAGGAAATTAGAAAGGCAGTAGCCCAGCTTGAACTCAACTTGGCCACTGAGGTAGAAGAGAACAAAAAACTGTTTTACAAATATATTTGCAGTAAGAGGAGGGCTAAGGAGAATCTCCATCCTTCACAGGATATGGTGGGGAACATCACTACTGAGAATAAAGAAAATGTTGAGGTTCTCAATGCCTTCTTTACATCTGTCTTTAAAAGTCAGATCAGTTATCCTCAAGGTACTTTATTCCCAGACCTGTAAGCCTGGGGTGGGGAGCAGAATGAACTCTCTATGATTCAGGTGGAAACAGCTAGAGACCTACTACTACATCTGAACTATCACAAGTCTTTGTGGCCAGATGGGATCCACCCAAGGATGCTGAGAGAGCTGGCAGAGGTGATTGCCAAGCCACTTTCCACCATCTATCAGTGCTCTTGGTCAACTAGAGAGGTTCCAGAGGATGGAAGCTTGCTATTGTGACTCGTATCTATGGGAAGGGTCATAAGGAGGATCTGGGGAACTACAGGCCTGTCAGCCTGACCTTGGTGTCAGGAAAGATGAGGGATCTGGAGCAAAAGTATTATGAGGAGCAGCTGAGAGAACTGAAATTGTTTTGTCTGGAGAAGAGGATGCTCAAGGGAGACCTTATCACTCTTTACAACTCCCTGAAAGGAGGTTGCGGTGTGGTGGGGGCAGCCTCTTCTCCCACATAACTAGCAATAGAACTAGAGGGGATGGGCTCAAGTTGTGCCAGGCGAGATTCAGGTTGGACGTTAGGAAAGATTTCTGCTCTGAAAGAGTGGTTAGACAATGGAATGGGCTGCCCAGGGTAGTGGTGGAGTCACCATCCCTGGAGGTGTTCAAGAAACATTTAGATATTGTACAAAAGGACATGGTTTAGTGGGGAAATATTGGTGGTATTTGGATGGTTGGACTGGATGATCTTGGAGGTCTTTTCCAGACTTGGTGATTCTATGATTCTGCAAGACGCCCTTTAGCCACTGCAAGGCTGCAATGAAGTCTCCCTGGAGCCTTCTCTTCTCCAGGCTGAACAACCTCAACTCTCTCAGCCTATCTTCATACACTGACTCATGCACCAAACCGTGTGTGTTCTCAATACAAAACCTCAGTGGGGGAGATGATTAGAGTACTTAGGTGCCTACCTACCCAAAGCATCAGAGGCTAAAGGGAACATGCACCATTCCAAAAGCCTAGTCCAGGGACAAAAGGCAAGGGAACATGGTAGCTCACACTGGACTGCTGAAAAATGTGGCAGCAGTCCCTTGTCTGCTTTTATGTGTACAGATCCATCCTGTGGAGCTACAATCCTGGATTCGTTTCCTATTCAAGTATGATCCTGGACATAATTTTTCTTTGTGTATAGGGTAACTGTGGGTGTCCACTGCTAGATTCATTTTGCCATCTGAAAATAAGTTTATAGACAGATAAATAGATACATGAGGATCCTAGTTTATGGTTATGTTATGTGCAAGGAATTACGATAACTTCCAGTTCTTCTTTTCCCAAGTAAAAAGCATCTGGTTTATATTTCTCTCAGTAAATAAAATTTCAAAATGCTCTTAACTAATGTATACTATAGTAATGTATAGTAATGTATACTATTTTCCTAGTTGATTTAACCCAGTTGCAAATTTGCTGACGCCTTCATTTCTGTAGTAATAGAAGAAAAGATGTATTGTAATTGTATATTATCAGAAGACAAATTTTACCCAGAACAATTGAATTTATTAGCTAAAAGGGGGGGGGGGGGGGGGGGGGGGGAATGGCTTTCTGAAAAATAAATTGCCACTCAGTTGCTTGATCTGAATTCAAATATATTTCAATAAACATAGGGATGTTAATAGTGCAGGTGAAAAACATCTTTGTCTAGAACTATTCTAAATAAATGCAGTTCATCATTTTCTGCAATTGAATTAATGACTTGCAATAAAAGGACTGATGAATTCATATGACATAGTGGAGATTTTAACAGAATAATAAAATGCTTGGGCCTGACCTTTCATGCATAATCGGAGAGCTGGCTCAGTAACATTTTATGATCCGATATGCTCCACCTGGCTCTTAACACTATGTTTGCTGTGGATCTGTGAGAAGATGAGTCAAGAAGAAGTTGAATACATATATTTGCATAGGGTGGACAGTAGCTTCAGATTGATCTTGTGCTTATTCGTCCTGAAAGGACAAACCAAAGGAGGAGCAGGGATTGAGCACTCACTTGCTGGCTGGCTGTTTTAGCAGAGAAGACAAGGCCTAGCATCTGTAAGAGAGACCCTGACACCAGGGAAAGTCCAGTGCTAAAAGATGAGTAAATTGGAGACAAATTAGGCCTGATCTAGGTAAGGGATGTAGGTCTTTACTGTTTTTATTGGGGTTGATTTTCCTCCATCTTGTGTACCACTGGTCAGATTAACCAAATCTGTTTTCCTGATGGACTCACAGATAACACAGTGGGCAACAGCCCACTGCATGAGAGGAGTAAAATCTATGAAATTCATGATCTTCTTCAGTGTAGTAGGATCTAAAACCTGAAATTTTCTGGCAACCTTATCTTTAAGCACAGTATTGCTCCAGAACACTGTTACAATGGGAAACACTATAAACAAGTAGATAGAGAGGCAGATAATCACAGATAGATAGGTTTAAATGCAAAAGAAAAGAAAAAAGTCTAGAAGATTCAACAGCACTAAGAGACAGTCAATTAGCAAGTTGGAGACAAACGATGACAACACGTTCCTCAGTGATTGCCTTCCTAGCAGTATCTTTGAGGTACCTGCCCTGCTGCAATTGGCAGGTACTCAGGAACCCCTCCTCTGAAGCCAAGGGCTTACCCATTGTTTGCCGCATTATGACTTTGTCAGCTGAATCTTTTAATCTAGCCCATGAAGTTGGTTAAGATGAAGTGGGATTTCTAACAAAGCAGAGGTTGTTTCAGTGTCCTTGGCTAAGCAAAACACGTTCCCTACTGCTGTGCAGTGCAGGTTCTGCAGACTGGCTGAGGTCTCTGCCACAGCAAGGGGTACACTTCACTAGCCTGCATCACACAGTATTTTGTCCAGGGGTTTAAGAAAATAAGTCTTTTATAAATCCCATTCCTCGCATTTGGGGCTTTCTTCATGTTGATAATGATCTCTGCTGATTGCCAGGCATGGACAGGAAAACACAAGGAGCTGAAACTGTAAACCATTAAAGGAAATTGGGATCTGAATACATACAGTATGACTTATTTCTTATACAAATAAAATACAGCTCTTCAGTGATGAACACATTCCCTGTTGTGTAAATGAACAGAGAAATGTCACTGTCAATAGGAATATGGACAAAAAGTATTTGTAGATGAATGTCATGAGAGGTGTTCTTTTAGATGACTCTTAGGCATGCACTTTGATTACCCCAGATAGCCTCCTTGTCCTTCCTCCTTCCTCTTCCCCAGTGTCCCTTTCCTGCAAAAATTCCCTGTCTGACTCCAATTGCATTTCCATCAGACACATATCAAGTAGCCTAGGAATACCAAAACTGTCTGCTCACCCCAGTTGGGTGAAAGGGCCATCTGATGACTCTGTTGTTGTTTCTTTGTTTTGTTTTTCTGTAGTTATGAGTTGTGCAAAGTAATTACGTGGATGTGTGCTGCAGCACCAGTACCAGAGGCTGAGCATCTTTTCCCCCCATACACATGACTGGGGGATGCCAAGAAGAAGAGAAGGAGCTGGAGGGTTCTCAATATCTTCACCAGAAAGCAAAGTGGGATATGCTCTCCTGCATTTAGATACTAAACTGTGAAAACATTCATTGAGTAGAAGCTAGATAGTGAAGATCCTTTAGCAGCAAGACACTGTGCCAAATTTTGAGGCAGAATCACCTACTAGCTTAGTCAAGAAGTTTGTTACTTCTCGATGTCTTGCTGGTAGCGAGAAATGGGAGAAACAAAACCAATCTCTAACTTGCCCATCCCTTCAAAGTTGCACTGACAGTTAAAACTATAACAAGCAAAAATCTGAAAATAAAAACATAAACTCATTACATGGGTCACAGGCTCATCACTGAACCCTTTAAAAGAATTAATGAATGATTCATTAGTCTTTTCTTTCAGATATTTGTAAGCATTTGATAAAAGCAAGTAGATACACCATAAAATAGAGCTGCCTGTAACAACATCAATTTTTCATTAACTTGATTTCTTTCTCTATGGATATTATATTTTCACAGTACATTATAGAGTGCCATGAGTAATTAGTCTTTGCTTTCACTTTAGCTCTTCTGGGCTTTCATGTGGAATTCCATACTAAGGACTTAAACAAAAATAATTAAAATTAATAATAATAAAAAATTTGAAGACACTCCCCATCTGACATGACTAGAGAAGAAGCTTTTCCCTTTCAAAGCTGTGTTGATGCGAACAGTGAAGGCTGCAGAGAAATGCATTCTGTGCCCTGTTCCAGGCACTCATTTGCTGGGGCTTCACCTGAACAAAGCTACCACAGAGCTGCTGCAGCTGCTCTACTCTAGCCTTCATCTAGACTTTGGCTCCTTTGGTTTCCTCCTGCCTCAGTTTTAACAAGTTCTTTACTGTGAGAGTGGTGAGGTGCTGGAACAGGCTGCTCAGAGAAGCTGTGGATGCTTTGTCCCTGGAGGTGCTCAAGGCCAGGTTGGATGTGGCCCTGGGCAGCCTGGTCTAGTATTAAATGTGGAGGTTGGTGGTTCTGCCTGTGGCGGGGTGGTTGGAGGTTCATGATCCTTGAGGTCCCTTCCAACCCAGGCCATTCTGTGATTCTCTGATTTATAAGGTTGTACATCAGAGCAGTTAAAGATGCATGGTTTTCAAGACTTCTAGTGCGACTGTGATTGAATCTCCCACCCCTCTGTGCATAACTTCTCTGGAGTCCATTTGCTCTGAAGGGACAGCCTGCTGCTACGTCACATGCAGTACTGGGAGAAATGAACATTTCAACAAGGAAGTTCTCATGCTTTCCCTTCCTTTCAAGATGTCACACAGCTGACCAGCAGCAGGTAAGACAGCCAACAGCTCTTTGTGTGCAAAGCCAAGAGAACATGATTATTTATGTACACACACCACTGTTACTGTTGTTATTATGATGCAAGTAGGCAATGCAATAATAGTATTTTTATATTCTACAAAATGCATTCACTTCAGCTCCTTTAAAAACACCAACTGGAAAAGCAAGGCAAATGCAATGGGGAAAGCAATATTCTGTAACATGTGATGTACTCCTTATCCAAGCAGGTGGCACGTTACTCCTGGAAACCTCCCACACTGTGGCACGTCAGTGCTGGGAAGCTGGCTCCAAGTTCTCTTTCCAGCAAGCAGAATGCCACCGAGCACTTCAGGAAGGTGTGAGTATGAGCTAAAACAGCCCAAAGGGAGTTCTGCTTTAGAAGCAGCTCCCAGCACACATAGCAATAATACTGGTCATCACTGCAGGAAAAAAAGCTCCTCTCAGATTATTTGTTCCCTCCTCAGAAGGAAGGAAAAATCTTCATCTCATCTTCCTCTTCCTCACAGAATTTTACACGCTTGTTTGTTGCGTGAATTTGGAATATAGAAATGTCAGCAAAAGAAGCTCAGCCAAATCAAAAAGTATGGTTTGGAAAAAGAATTCCTTCTCTTCTTGTCACTGCAGAGAAATACGGAAAATCTCTTCATCAGAACACTGGATTCAAATTCCAAAATTTTTCATGGATAGTTTCTACTGCTTTGGCTTCCCTGAGAAATTCAGTGGAAGATGTGACCACACGTGGAGAAAATTCTATTCTGTCTATCTTCTAAAGAAATGACCTGGAATTGGAGAGCCTGATGGGTCTATCCTTTCCTAGCAGGCTCACAGTTCTCATCAGTTCACACTTTTCTTCCCCAGGGATAGCAAGAACACGGTCTGTTTTGAGAATTAGGCTTCTCTAGTAATTGTTTTCCAGCTGCTCAGGACTGGAATAGACACTTTTCTTCTGTGCTGTACAGCGTTCCCGTGGTAACTTCCAGCCTGAATAGAAGAAAAGTCTGGCTGATTTTTCTATAGAACAAACAAAAAGATGGATTAGGAGGGAAGAAATACACATTGAAATGGAGTGAGATGAAACTAGAACTGGTGAAGAAAAGCTGAAATCAGTATAAGGGTATCTGCCTCAAAGGGTGTGTGCCAAAATATGACAGTTTGGTTTTGCACCAGTCACAGTTCAAAGAGGATAGCTATTGAGAAATCTGTCTCAAAGAGAACTCATGAAAGATGGATATGCAGTGCAAAAGTCATGAGAGACAGAACGCAGTGATTTTCAGGAAAGTTCATCAAGAAGATCAGAAGAGCAAAATTATAATATGGGTCTCTTCAGATTTCTACTAATCAAAGCAGAACAAACTAGGGATTGACCAAAAAACGTGCCTAGTGTGCAGCATTTTGTGTAACTCTAAAAAGAGTAGATTGAAACCTATCTAGTCTATAATACTTGTGTGCAACTATTTCACACTGAGAGCAAAGCAGCCGAGTCTGATCTGGTCGTGATCCCTGGAGAAGAAATATGGCATTTTCCTTCTCTGTTCCAAAGCCCTTGTCACCATTTGCCTTAGTTTAACTCTTGTTCACAGACAGAAATGGAGATTTTCAGTTCAAAGACTGAAACAGATGAGATTGAGATTTGACGGGGGCAAGGGCGGAGGGACAAAGAAGATGGGGGACTCCTGAGCTGAAAAAGGTGGTAGCAGATATCAATAAGGGATGACTGGGAAGGCTGTAGGAACCACGTAGGTGGCAATTACCTTCATTAAGGGAAACACTGAAAATTGATGAAGAGCAATTGGGTTAAAAAAGGCTGGGATCATCTAAATAAGAAAAATAATACATGAGAGAGAGAAGGGCACGAAGGAGAGGAGTGGAATTTGAGCATGGAAGAGAAAAAATGAGGCTGTATCTAATGTCAGGGAAGAGAGATAAATGTAAAAACAAAACTTACTGATCCACAATGAGAAGGCAGTGAGGGCAAAAGGAGCTGGAAAGGCAGGGAGGCCACTTCCAGAGCAGCCAGCAACGCATCAGTTACACAACACTGTGTCTGTGCACATAAGTGCGCCTGCATAATGCAGTGGCACTTTGAGAGCCCAGCAGCTTACGAGGCACCAATTCTGATTTTTTGTTTTCCTTTCTCAAATACTGGAATCAAAAGGGTTGAATGTTTACCATTCTTCCCAAAATGACAGAAAAAAATGAGAGTTTTATGAACAGATTCTATGAATCTGGCCTGATTTTGTACTTTGTTGACCTAGCTGGTCTTGTTGGGTGCTGGGTGTTTTTTTGTTGTTTTATTTGTTTGTTTGTCTTTTTCTTTTCTTATGTTATTTAAGTGTTTGTCTAAATTTCATTTTGTCCATGTGTCGGGACTCTCTTAAAAAAAGACCAGTTCTCTGTTTGCTGTGCTGGGCATTGTCCTACACAGTACAAAGTCCAGCAGGGAAAACTGGTGGTATTCAGCTCCAGTTTCTGTCAGAGCCGCCAACACCAACACAATGCAATTACGCTCACAGCAACCCTCCATGAGAAGGTGCAGATGTCCTGTCTCATCTCATTGCTGTTCTGCAGGAGCCCTGGCTGAGCATTTTGGGAATTCAGCCCTTCTGCTGTATAATACTATTCCATCTCATATCAAATACACCACTCCTGGCAGGACAGCTTACGTACCTGAGCTTAAAACTAGCTGTACAAATGTTCCAATGAGTTAAATCTGACAGCACATCCATGGACAGCAAGCACTTCAGGAGCAGAAGTTCAGGGGAAAGGAACTCATCAAATTCAGGACTCCTTTGACTTTGAGGAAAATACCTCTGCTTTTTAAGACTTGTGCCAAAACACACAGGCTTTATGGGAGCCGTCAGTCTCTTGGCTAGCCTTCTTTCGAGCTGCAGGGAAAGAGGACGTTATTGCTCCTCATCACATAGCAGAAAGTCACAACAATGCCCTGAGCTCTGCTTTCTGTGTCCTCTTGTTCCATACTTAGAGACCCGCTGACCCAGTGGGAACCAGGAGGACCCAGCCAGGTAGCTGACTCTGGCAAATATCACTAGGGAGGCATCTTGAGCTGTTCTCATGACAAATTCACTTCTGTACCAATCCTTTCACTGTAGCAAATGCAGGCATCGAAAACACTGACCAGAATTGCTGGTCTATTACCATGGGAAGTGGCTGCAACGTTATGGCATGTGTAATGGGCTTGTTAAACTATGACTCTGCTTCTGGGGACATCAACATACCTGTCTGCACATAACACCATGTCTACAAGGGCACTTGAGATGTGCCTCTTGTATCACTGAGATACAAAGCATACTACTTAGCCATAGCGTTGGAATGCTGCAAGTCCTGTGGAGATCCATTTTGGGTCTATGTGATATAAACTCCACCATTTCAGAGGCAATGTATTTTTTTAATAAATCCTTCTAAGCTAGTCAGTGCCCAGGGATATGTCTTGTATTTCCAGAACAGTGAGTTCAGCAGCGCTCAAAATATTGGAAAACCAAGAAATATCACACTGCAATGCACAGCCACACTGCCTTCACTCTGCTCCCTTTCTATCCTGTTAAAGCCAGCTGTAACAAGAAAGAATTACTTGAAAGCACTGTATGGGTTTAGTGATAGGAAATACAGTTATGGTTCGGCATAACACATTCAAGATCGATGCAGTCAAGGGCTCACGCAGTTTAGCACAGGCAGATTTTGAAGGGCTAAGTGGTCAGACATAAGGCAAGCAGAAGTAGATCCTGTTCAGATCTGTGCCACATTTGTCTCTTATATTTACACCTGGACACGGCTGAGGAGAGTTAGGGCTGTAGCACTGTGTTTCTGTTTCTCAGATGCCAAATGTTTGAGTTGTTCTTAATAAAAACAACATTGCATGACTGTACACCATCATAGTGCTACCTAATCACTGCATTGAAGCATTTTGTTTGCTGAAATTCTTAGACCTATTTTTTAAACACAAGAGAATTATTTTCCTGCAGGGATGAATGAGCACAGGAAGAAGATGTGAGATACTACTGTAGCAGGGTAATTGTAAAGATATCCATGGACTCTTTTCCACTTCACATTTTGTTACTGAGAGATCAGTAGCAAAAGGAAATAGGGAAATTATATTAATCAACACATTAAACTGTGATATCGGCCAGTTCTTAGAGCATGCAAGAATACACCTTTTGCAATTATTTCTATTATTCCAAGAAGAAAGTCACAGACTGAAGAAAATTCTACAAATTGACTGGTATTTGAAGCTTGTTTCAGGCTTGAAGCTAAGTTTCAGGCTTCTCTGCTATTTCTAACTCCAGTGTTTTTGCTCTGCCAGAGAGCATCACGGCTGTGTCAGCGGGTGGCTCTGGATTCACACAGCCCCAGGGCTGGTGAATGGAGAAGGCAGCCACCCTCTTTGCCCATTGGTACCTGTCATTTATAGCTCCACCTGCTGCATTAATGCCCCTTCCAGTACTGATGAAGAAACAAAGCTGAATGTGCATAAATACTGATGCATTTGCATCAGTTCAGGTCTTACACAGGAGGATCCTGCCTGTGGTGTGGGGGAATAATGGTATATATTTGAAGATGATCAAGGCTTAGGATGCTAGTATGCACCTTGTTTCTACCATAGCTTTATTCATCAGCAGGCATAAATTTTTATTATGGTTTTCCTAGAGCAATGGAGTCAGTAAAGCTGTGAAACTTATCTAAGACAACAGGGATAAAGACACAGCCACTGCAGACAACTGAAGCAGAAGTACAGCCTGGCAAAATAATGTCGTCAAAGGGAGAGCACTGCAGAAGACTCCTAGGTCCATTATATTCTGCTTTGAGACAGGGCTATCTTTACCTTTGCCACCATCACAAAACAATCTCATTTCCTCCCTCTAAATCATATCTGTAAGCTTCTTCATATTCTTGGGATCTCTTCTGGACTCATTCTCTTTTCCCCATTGCTGTACCAGATAACACCCATCAGAAGCCACGTGTTCTGTGTCACTCCAAGACACTGACCTCCACTTTATCCTTCTATAGTCATGAGCATGATCTAATCTTACACATTTTTTTATATATATCCTTGAATAAAATTTCATTTTTTTATCACTTCATTCTATAGCTGTGCATGATTCCTTCCTGAAGTGCTGACAGCCAGATACGTCCCATTATACATGAACGTCTTCTGTCTAAATTTAGCTCTTTGTACATGGCTTTATTGAGTTTCATCTCACTGAAAACCACTTTACATTCCTGTCCTTCTTTGCGGTTTCTCTTTCCTCATGTTGATGTCATTCTCAAATCATATGATCACACCCTCTGTTCCATCATCTCAGCTATTAAGCATAATCTTGAGACTGCTAATGACTCTGACCCCTGTAGGACCACACTTGGATGTCCTTGAAGTGTGGCAGCAAATCCTTGATTAACCCCTATGAAGAGGACCTCATCAATCAGCCATTTGCCTACTTTTAGTGATTGCATCTGTAGGATATGTCCCTGCTTTGGCTATCAGGATCTAGACAAAATAGCTCTGAGAGCCTCACTAAACTCAAAATGAATCATATCGACCCCTCTCAGCCACAAGGCCAGTCCTCTGACAGAGAAAGAAGTAGGCTGCTTTGATGTGTAGCATTATTTACGGATCTATGCATGCTTTTTTAATTCCCTATTTTTCTGTAGATCCATTCTTTCAGTGGATTGAAACTGAGATGATGGATATGTAACTTTATAGGTTTGATTTTTTTCCTGCTTCTTAAAGATGATCTTGTTGTTTTTCTTCTTCTACTTGTCTTCAACAGACAGATTTAATGTATGTCTTGTTAGAACTAATTTTCTTTCTCTTCTTCACTATTCTTGTATCCCCTTCTTAAATGAATGTCAATAATTACATGATTGCAATTAATCCTTCCTCACCAAGCTGAGGCAAAGAAAACATGTAACATCTATGCATATTACACATAAATTGCTGTTTTCTTTTTCTTCTCTCCAATTGGTGGTAGACCTACACTTCTTTTTCTCTTTCTCTTACTCTTAATCCAGTTAGCACATCTCTTTCATAGTTCCCTTTATTCCCTTGCGCTCTGCACCTCAATTTAATCCTGTGATTAAACTCTGATTTCAGCTCTGCCTACACCTTATACTATCCCTTTCCCCATTTTTTTTCCTGTATTTTTCAGGATACCTTTTTGATTTTCACGTTTCTAAAGAGCTTATGAGACAACTGTATTTGTCTGTTTTTAATTCATGTATTTTTTTCTCCTTTGCAGTGGGATAGTTTGTCACATTTGAGACTGCCTCTTTTAATAGCTGTCAGTCTTCTACGCTTCTTCATGTTTAAAGATCTTGGTTTTATTCAGAAGTTCTTCGCAACAGTTTCTCAGTTTCTTAGTCTGCTTTTTTGGAGTCTGTAACTTATTCTGATGTGTTTTTGTTGGGTTTTGTTTGTTTGGTTTGTTGGTTCTGTTTATTTACTTATTTATTTTTGTCAGCTGATTCCTTAGACTAATGGGTGTTATCATGTAAAATCACCTTCAGGGAAATTATCTTCCACTCTTGAAATTTTTCATCCATTCTCAAAACTGGACTGAACCAACCGACAAACTGAAATCTCCCACTGCCAGCCTTGTGGCCATTTTTGGCTGGTTACGCAGACCAGTGCAACATTTGCTTGATTTGTTGATTTTTGATAGATACATATGATTACGTTGTTCTCACCTCTCCCTTTTATCTTCACTCAGAGACGACCAAAAAATCTGCAACTGTGCTTCCCTGGTCACCTTGTGGCTCTGGGTGATGCCTTCCAGCCAGGGCCACGACTTCGACCTCCTCACTGAGCATAAAGGTTGCTTACCTTCAGCACAACTCACAGCCACATAATTGTCCTTAAAGAAGTTTACCTGAGGAGAAAAAATAATCTCCTTCTAACTGAAGGTGTCCATCAGTCTTGTTCTTTCTGTTTCTAAGGTGCCACCATATAAATCTCTGGGGTGGGTCTATACAACTAAGTGGACCCCCCCATGTAGTTTTCACTAGAGATTCCTGATGGATATCTAAGGGACTCAGTTCACAGATCTTCCTCTTATCTTGTGCTTCCCCATCCTGAGTTTTTCTAGGATTGTCACTTGACAGTTTTCCAGCTGGTCCCACTGTTTCTCGGTGGACTTTCTGATTGCTGTTGGAAGTATTGTGTCCTCCACAAGAGCCATGCCTTCAGGGCATCTGCTTTTGTATGTTCAAAGATAAAATGATTTCTGTCAGGACAATTGCTGTGTGTTTGTACCATACCCAGTTGTGCGTGGATGTAATATACTATTTTTGTTACAGTCGTTTCAGGTTTGTGTTTACTTTCAAATGTAATTTATTTAGCAATTAGTATTTTCTGTGGTAGGAAACACTGAGATGTGCCTTTTAGCTGTGGAGAAGACATAAAATTACTGGGCAAGTTGCTCTTTTTCAAGAAATATATCTGAAAGGGCAAGTTCCTGTATTTCTGCTGGTTTCAGCACATCGGCAACTTACTGTGGAGTAGCTGCTTAATGCTTATCATCTGATTACTGACAACTGTCTGAGCATGTGTATATTCTGAGGAAAATGTGAGATAATTTAAATTTGTATAGCTAGTTGGTTTTCCTTGATATCTCTGCATGATATCTTGCTCACATTTCTGAGCCCAAATAGTGGGCTTGAGCCATTTCATATAATGCTCAAGTAGGTTAGAATTTAAACAAGAGATTTTAGTTCTGGCACCTGATGCACACAGTCTCAGAGACCAGATACAGTGTTATATATAAATGGTTTAATTAATGTTTTCTTCTTTGGTGCCAAAATCTAAGAACAAAGAAAGCATTTGAGACTTGATGGAGAACTCTGGAACAGACCCATGGAAACAAATTGTTTAATACTGCACATAAAATGATAAGACTCCACCTCAAAAGATTTTCAACTAATAAATTACTCCCAAGCCACTTTCCTTATTTCCACATTATGCTAGATTGATAATATTTCAGACTACTTAATATTTATTTTTTTGTCTTTCAGAAGAGACTTGTCTATGAGGCATAATGACACCGTTTTTTTTTTTGTTTTTTTTTTTACTTCTGTGATTACGTTTGCTCTTTCAACTGATTGCAAAGGATTAAAAGTGGCTGTATGGTCTGATTGCGGCATATTTTCTTTCAAGAGCAGTGAGATTTTGCTTTAATTAAAAACGTATACACACAGGTAGAAATTATGCTCACACCTGCAACTTTAAAATATTTGAGAAATGATCAAATCCTTAAGTTTGTCTTTTGCTTAGAATGAAAATAGCTCATTGACTTATGGAAAATAAACCAAAACAAAACACCACCAACAAATATTTCAGTAACTGCTTCTGTATGTAAGTACAATACTTATTTTTTTTTCGCCATGCATTTGTGCTGCCATACAAGCATCTTCTACTCTCGGTTTTTACAGACACAATAGCCTAAGCCCTTGTGATGTCTGTGAATGAGATGCTGGTTACTCACTGCTTCCAGCTCTCAGATATCTCACAAACCCGCCAACTGAAGGAATCGATACCAGAATATCTGAAAATGCAATAGAAAATAATTATGAAATCTTATGAGACCGTAGGTCCTTGGTGCTCCCTTTCCTGGCCCTGAGTTTCTCAAAGTGCTCTCAAAGTTTGAGAAGCACTTGAAGCATAATACTTTTTAGTCAGGAACATCTTTAAATGACTTCTGACTATAAAACAGCCTTTGCTGGTAAATATGTTTCTTTGGAATGGTGTTTACTTGCTCCAAATCATAATTTGAACTGATCTTAACAGTGTGAATATTGTCTTCCAGGAGTACAAAGCTTTCTAAATTACCACAGCAAATCCTGAAAAACACTGTGTTTTTCTTCACTTAGTTGTAGGCTATGGAAGAACTCAGCACCAGAAATATTAAAAAATGCAGTTCTCTTTTTATTCCTGCCCATCCCTGCACTCTCACCTTCCTTCAGGAAGAGATCATGTCCCCCTTATCCCTCTAGAAGGTCCTGCTTTAGCGTCTTCTAGATGTTCTAGTATTCTTTTTTACGCTGCTTTCTCCAAATCTTGCCTTTTTCCTACTCTTGTCAATAAAACCACTTTTCATATTTCATATAAAAATTCACATGATATTTCATTTCTAAGGAAGAAAAATCCTCTGGGAGTGAGAAGTCAGGGGTCTGCACTGGTGTTTATAACTATATAACAAGCTTTTTTTTTTCTCTTTTTTCTTTCTTTTTTTTTTTTTTGTTTTTTTTTTTGTTTGTTTGTTTCTGCCTTGTGCTGAGCTAAACTTAAAAGGACAAGAAGAAAAAAATGTAAGACAAAGAGGAGGGTACTCGAGTAATTCTGCCAGAACACCGACAGGATCTCTCAAGTAACCAGCACCCGAGGTAGAAGATTTCACATCAATATTAGCCAGTGAAAAGCCACTCACCCTCCCTCAACCCTTTCCATTTGTGCTCCTTTGTCATCTGCCTTTGTCCTTGCCAACTTCGAGTTGCCACTCACCTTGTGGCAAAATATCCCACATCTCCTAACCCAAACCACCAGCTTTTCACTTAGCCTGCTATATCTATAGTTCAACTTATTTGTTTCCTCTTTCACAATTAAATGCTTCCTCCAGGAGAAAAGATTCTATGATTTCTATGATTTCTTCTGAAAGACAAAAAAATAAATATTAAGTAGTCCCTGGTGGTCTAGTGGTTAGGATTCGGCGCTCTCACCGCCGCGGCCCGGGTTCGATTCCCGGTCAGGGAAGCTATCATTTTCAAAGCCTCTGACATGGTCCCTCACCACATCCTTCTCTCTAAATTGGAGAGGTATGGATTTGAAGGATGGACTGTTCAGTGGATTAAGAATTGGTTGGCTTGATGCAGCAAAACTGTTGTGATCAATGGTTCTATGTCAGGGTGGAGACTGATCACAAGTGGTGTGCCTCAGGGGTCGGCCTTGGGACCGGTGTTCTTCAATATCTTTATCCCCTCACTGTAAGAAGGACATCGAGGCCCTGGAGCGTGTCCAGAGGAGGGCAAAAAAA
Organism: Gallus gallus; assembly: GCF_016699485.2. Taxonomy (NCBI): domain Eukaryota; kingdom Metazoa; phylum Chordata; class Aves; order Galliformes; family Phasianidae; genus Gallus; species Gallus gallus. The sequence goes on from NC_052534.1 coordinate 76,434,948, forward strand.
CTGGTGAGGGGTCTGGAGCACAGGCCTTATGAAGAGCGGCTGAAAGAGCTGGGATTGTTCAGTCTAGAGAAGAGGAGGCTCAGGGGAGACCTTATTGCTCTCTATAACTACCTGAAGGGAGGTTGTAGTGAGCTGGGGGTCAGCCTCTTCTCTCGGGTGACTAGTGATAGGACTAGAGGGAATGGCTTCAAGCTGCGCCAGGGAAGGTTCAGGCTGGACGTTAGGAAATACTACTTCTCTGAAAGGGTGGTCAGGCACTGGAATGGGCTGCCCAGAGAGGTGATGGAGTCACTGATCCTGGAGGTGTTCAAAGAGTGTTTGGATGTTGTGTTGAGGGACATGGTTTAGTGAGAACCATTGGTGAAGGGCGAATGGTTGGACTGGTTGATTCTGTGGGTCTTTTCCAACCTTAGCGATTCTATGATTCTATGATCAGTGACATAGATGATGGCATCAAGTGCACCCTCTACACGTTTGCAGATGACACCAAGCTAAGCAGTGCAGTCAACATACTGGAGGGAAGGGAAGCCATCCAGAGTGACCTGGACAGGCTGGAGAAGTGGGCCCATGTGAACATAATAATGTTCAACAAGGCCAAGTGCAAGGTGGTGCACGTGGGTCGGGGTAATTGCAGCTGTTTATACAGACTAGGCAAAGAACCCCATGAGAGCAGCCTTGTGGAGGACTTGGGGGTCCTGGTAGATGAGAAGCTGGTCATGAGCCAGCACTGTGCACTCAGAGCCTGGAAGGCCACCTTGTGTTCTGGGCTGCACTAAAAAAGGGGTGGCCAGCAGGGAGAGGGAGGTGATTGTCCCCCTCTACTCAGCTCTTGTGAGGCCCCATCTGGAGTACTGCGTCCAGGCCTGGGGCCCCCAGTACAGGAAAGACGTGGAGCTCTTGGAGAAGGTCCAGAGGAGGGCCACTAAGATGATCAGAGGGCTGGAGCACCTCTCCCATGAAGAAAGGTTGAAGGAACTGAGCTTGTTTAGCTTGGAGAAGAGAAGGCTCCAGGGAGACCTAATTGTGGCCTTCCAGTACTTGAAGGGAGCATATAAACAGGAGGGTGGATAGTAATAGGACAAGGGGGAATGGTTTTAAAAAGAGACAGAGGAGGTTTAGGTTAGATATTAGGAGGAAGTTTCTCACACAGAGGGTGCTGACACACTGGAACAGGTTGCTCAAGGAGGTTGTGGATGCCCCATCCCTGGAGGCATTCAAGGCTGGATGTGGCACTGGGCAGCCTGGTCAAGTGTTTGGCAACCCTGCGCATAGCAGGGGGGTTGAAACTAGATGATTTTTGAGGTCCTTTTCAACCCAGGCCATTCTGTGATTCTATGATTCTATGTTTCCTCCAGGAGAAAAGAGAGAATAGAGGTTCTTGGTAAGTCAGTACATGGGATTAGCTCTTTAGGAGCATAACATTCCTACTGAATGTCTTGTACCAGAGGATGAATGTCAACTGTACCCTGAAGCTTTTTCACTTCACTTGGAGTCTGCAAAAAAGCTGAAACTACATACAGCTTATGGGGTTTTGCATTTTAATCATTTCTCATTCTTAATTCTGATGTTTTGTGAGACAACTATAAAGAGAAATAAACCCAAACCAACCAAGAACATGTTAATTGCATCCTCTGCTCTACTTCCAGTGGAGGAGACAATGTATCAAATACTCTAAAAACAACCTCAATTGGCCTGTTATCTCTTTCCTGAAGAAACTGACTGATAGTGTATTCATTCAAGACTCACAGTATCAATATTAAACATTCCCCATAGTCTCCCATTTCTCAGGCTCTCCTTTTTACCAAGGCTCTCCTGGTTTGCCTGATGAAGCTATTGTTAAGTTTGCATCAGGGGCTCAGACAAGCACAGATGCACACTCACTGCAAAAGGAATGCAGAATTTCAGAATCCAGTGACCTGAGTTCAGAGGTACAATTGTTGTAGGAGCTACATGAGAACATCATTGCATACTACACTTTTTAATTTATTACCTTTGCATGACTATATGGAAACATAGTACTAACTAGATATCACATACTGAGGAAAGTTAGATCATTAATTAGACTTTTCTGGAAGAACATTAGAATTACCAGAAAAGTCTGAGTGTTTGGTCACTAGATCAGATGAAGCATGAACAGAAATGTTATCTTCATTGCCACTGAAAAACACAGCCAGTAGGAAGATGCTGAAGATAGCCCAGCATCTTGCCATTAGAGACAGATGGTTTGAGGAACCTGCATCCTGTTAACAACGTCATCATCTTCTGTATAAGACAGGCAGTCCAGCTGGAACAGTTGCCTCCAATTAAAGTGAGATGGAAAAGCATGGGCAAATGCCTTGTGTAATGAGGCTCAGACAGGAGGTTAGCATTGTGATGAAAATATATGTGTTTGTGTTTAGCCATCTGAAAATGACCTACAACTTTTCAATCTACCATTAGTAAATCAGTACCAAATACACATATATATGTATATATCTCCCCAGGTTTTAAGAAAGAAGTTTAGCAGTTTTACTGAATATAAAAAAAAGTTTACATAATATCCATGTTGCTTAATTGCGTACGTCCTGATTTGTCACGTTAAATCTGTGAGCTTGATTTGAAAAGTCATTAGGTACTTGTGATAACCTGGTAAAAACAGACAAAAGTTACCTTAGCAAATAATTAACTATAGATTCTGTTATGAATACATTTACAAGGATAACTAGATTACAAAATCTCTGCAATAAAAGTTAAAGCACATATGCTGGAGTGTAATTGAGACACCTGCATGTTACATTAATGTCATTTTTTGCTTTCAGATAAGTAATTTGTACTCACTGTTGTATTATTATGTTGCTAGATTACAAAGTCATGCTCTAAGCTTAAATGAACCCTGAGCAGAATTTGAACAGAAGCAACATTATGATAGCACGATTACTGTCCTTAAAACACAGTACTTCACAGCTCTGACAAACAAATTGCCACTGTAAACAAAGGCAAGAGCTACACAGATTTAACATGGTAAATTCCGTTCTGTTGGGGAAAAAAAAAAAATCCATAAACTTCAAAGAAAAAATAAATGCTGGATTTATTTAAATCTTCAAAGATGGTTACATACAGACACAGCTTCTGTCCATGAAATTCACATTCCAAAATTGTTGTGGTAGCTTTAAGACATACAACCAGGCAGAAAGGAAGCTGAGCTGTTGCATACTTTTCTTCAGGAAGAAGTTAAGAATTTTGCCAACAGACTTATGCAAAATCCTTGACTTTTGTTTCAGTAAATACCATTTAGTGGCACTCTCTGTGATGTTGTGTGCAAGTTTTATGTAGACTCATAGAATCATAGACTCATAGAATCATAGAATCACCTAGTTTCAACGCCCCTGCCACAGGCAGGGTCACCAACCAGTAGACCAGGTTGTCCAGAGCCACATCCAGCCTGATCTTGGATGCCTCCAGGGATGGGGCATCCACAGCCTCCTTGGGCAACCTGTTCCAGTGTGTCACCACCCCCGTGTGAAAAATAGAAAAATAGAAGCATAGAAAGCTGGTTTACATAAACCCTAGATCCTAATGACTATGCTCAGTTAGACCTTCTAAAAAACTACTTGTCTTCTCCCTCCTTCCCCCTGAAGCTGAATATACTGGGGAAGAGGCACTGGGAATTTAGCAAAGCACAGCACAAGGGGATGTGAGTAGGGCCAGCAGGGCCTGGGTCCTGGTCTGTCATTAGTCCCAGGTGGTCCATCTGCATGGCATGGGGCCCCACAGATAAAGGTCTGGGAATAGTGTAACTTGAGCACAGGTCACTGTGACATACTTTGCAGGGAAAAGTGATCTTGGGAGTGCTTACACAGCTGGCCAATAGTAAAGGTTGTGCTGGTCACAGAGCACATCTCACAGAGGATTTGCTGGGAAGTCCCCCCCAGGGAGCAGCACCAAGGCAGAGGCCACATAGTTTCAAAAATTCATCACAGATTTGCTTAGAGAATGTTCCTCAGGTAGGTGTCTTACCCAGTGCTGTAATTTGGGATGAAATAATTGACTAAGCATGGTTTTGGACTAGGCCACTTAGAGAGTTTAGGTTTTCCTTTCTACCACTGACCATTTCTATTCCTTTTTATTGTAGACCACCTGCAATTTGAAAGCTGTTCTGGTCTAGAAAAAAATAAGTTAGAAAATATTAATGCTAAACATGTTGTACCTTCTCAACCAAAATATTCTAAATTGAGTGTATTTATCAAAGGAACATCCTTTTCTGCTCCTACTTTCACTCTTAACAACATGGCATTTTCATCAGAAAGCTCCCAACAAAGAGCCTTTTCTAGTGCAGTGAACACCTGAGAGTGACAAGAGCTGTTGAACTAACACGAGACCATACAGGGGTTACTGCTGCAATTTTACAATTGCTGCATGGATGACTGTGTTGAAATGGAAAAACTAAGCAGATTCTAATATTTTCCATTGGAAAAGAAGTTAAATCGTTGTGGACTGTTGGAGGGGTACAGGCAGTGCTGCAGGCAATAGGATGGAGATGTGGAATGCAGAAATATTTCTTTTTGACATCCTCATAGCACATTTTCAAGGTTATAGATGGCAAGAACATGTCTCTTGACAAGCTGAACTGCCAGTAAGCAAATTGGGTTTGTTCATTACCATTTAGAAGCAATAGAATTCAAATATGCTGAGTGTTTTCTGGACAAAACACGTTATTTGTCCTGAAAACGCCCCAGAATGTTGTTGCAAATCTGGATATTTTTGCCCACCACAAAATGGCTTAAGATCACCCATGTAAATACTACCATATAGTGCGTGTCACTGAACAGATGCTAAGAGATAATTACCCACCTGAAGCAGATGGTAACCTAAAAGAGAGAATCCTATTTATTAGTGCTTTTTTTTTTCTTAATTTTTAAAGAACACAGTCAGAGAAGAATTGGTATGACTAAAATCTTGAGGAGAATCAAGGCTTTCTGATTATGGGAAATTGTCCGTATTGGTTCATTAGTGAGTCTGTTGTCTTCCAGAGGTACACATTAGGATCACTGCTGCAGAACTAGGCTAATAAAGAGGGTGTTTTTGTTTTACACATGGTTTTGAATTAATCTCATGTACAGTGCAATGAGCTGCCTGAATTTCTACAGGTAAGAGCTACTTCTAGCATGGTTTAGGCAAGAGCAACCTTACGTCACTAGCACAAAAATGTAACTCTATTGTGCTTATCATACGTTGTGATGTCAGTGCTTGTTTTGTCCCATACAACAATATTACCTCAAACTCTTCAGGATAATTGTACTGTGACCAAAAACATCCTCTCTCAATTTTAAACTGTGGCTTATTTAAGCTATAAACTATTAGCCAAAACCCTACTGAAGTAATACAGTTCTGCTATGGATGAGCCAACTTTCTTTCCAAACGAGAATATACCAACATTTATACCCAGGAAGCACCACATTTTGTCTCTGAAGGAAAGAGAAGGCATTTAGCTAAAAGTAAAACCTCAAAATAGTAGTTGTGAGAGAAAGAATGGAGGGAAGAAAATGACATTTTCATCATACATTTTTTTTTGTGTGTAAGAATGCAAAGCAGAGAATATGAGCTTGTTTATAAAGTACAGGAAATTAAAATTTCATGATGAAAATTAAGTCAATATTCTACTGTTTATATGACCGTCAATCACTGAAGCCACAAATCTAATATTAATTAATATTTTTCAGATGCTGAATAGTAACATCAACAGCTAGTTGCATAATCTGCCCAATTGCCAGGAAAAAAAAAAAAAAGAAAAAAAAACCCTAAAAAACCAGAGAATTTGAAGGTACTGGGCAGGCTTGCAGAAAATACTCTTGTTATTCACTATTGGAGGAACTGTTAGAGGATGATATCAAGTGCATCTAAGAGCATATCAAATAATGCTCATGTATCTCAGCTGAATGCCTTTTCTTTTAAAGTTAAAAATCAGAGGCATTTCTGTTGCCATCATTAGTGAAGGAGATCACACATCTGAATGTGCTATTGAAAACCAGAGATTCTTGCAATTTTTAGGAAAGCTTATTTGCAAAGACTGATGAAATAACATGGGGAGAGTTGTCAGTCAGTCACCACATCATCCACCACACAGAATATTTACTGTTTGCTTTCATTATTTCTTCTGACAACTTTTTAAACCCACTTACACTGAGACTGTAGCAAATTTCTTATATTTTTTTCCAGTCAAGAACAACACTTAGAATTTATGTATTAAACGCCATATCAAAGAACAGGGAGAGGCAATAAGACTGCTACTAATTTCTCAGGCTTCTGATCTTCAGATCTTCCCTTCCTTTCATTCATTTCAATAATAAAGAGCTTTCATAATGGAGAAATTTAATTTTTCTGATGTATTAAATTTGTGAAGCTCTGATGCACATTTTTAGCCCAAGCACAAGAAGCTGTGCGGTGCAGAGACAACAGGCACCTTCTGATGTGTTCTACAGGTTTCTGATAGGATCTCTTTTAAGTTTTGAGGCAAAAGGGAGCCCAAAATCAAGGTGTCTTTCTGTCATTCCAAGTGATGCTTTCTCTGGCTCCATGACTACCGCACCTGGGTGGAGAGATAGCAACAGGAGCAGGAATAAAGTACTGGTAATCAAGGTATCTCCTTAACTTACCTTTCCCTATAAATGAAGTGCATCTTACACACTGTTATGTCCTGAAAGATATGGGATAGGATAATCGAACATGAGCCCTTGATTCCTTAGCACCTTAAAAGATTTTAAGCTGGGACCTTTTAACTCAGTTTGTACAGTCCTTCACCAAGGCCTGGTTTTCCTTCTCCAGCTGATCCTGTCTTCCTCCTGTTATGTCACATGGGTGCTGAGAACAGCACAGCTCTGTCACAAACTTCAGTGAAGTGCCATGCTTGTTGAGGTTGTTGTAGGTGTCACTGCCTCCCACATCTCTGGATCTCCCTACAACCCTGACACACACCTATGCTGAGTCTTCGCATCCCCTGTGACCCATGGGTCTGAGGAAGCTGTCCTTAACCAAGCATCCTGAGCAACTTTATCATCAGAAACAAAGAACTGCTGCTCTAGGAGCTGGCTTTTCCGTTCTCCCTGGAGTCAGAATCTGCTGTTGGGCAGAACTTTCCAGTGTCTATTTGTAATCACATTCTGCATAGTCTGAAAGTCCATCTTTGGACTAGAGTTTTAGCAAATCACACCAAATCAAAGACATAACAATCCTGATAAATCTGTGGGAGGTCTTTATCAAAGTAATTTTTTTCCATGCATTCCGGCACATATGCCAAGCAGCTTGCTCTGGTACAGAAACTAGACCTGACCTCCAGTAGCTCCCTCTTATGACAGTGAGGAGAATACCAGGATCAAAACCTAGCAAGTCCCTCAAACTACTCTCACACCACAGTAGGTTCCAGCAAAACTTATTGTTCAGGAGATATGAATGGACACAAGTGATGGAAAGATATGCGTGTATTTCCCTTAGTTAGAATAAAAATCTGGAGGAAATAAGGTCAAACAAACAAACAAACAAACAAACAAACAAAAACAGTGAAGGTGGCACTATTGATAGGAGGTCTTGCTTTGGGAGTCAAAGAAGCAATAATAAAATCTGGGTCCTTTTATCCACTGATAGTGAAGGAATGGCAGCTTGCAGCAAAGAGACAGGTTTTTTTCTCTATTACGCAAAAAGACACAACTGTAGAAGAAATATCCATTGGGGAACTCCTTGGAGACAATAAGGCCAGACTGAAAAATCTATTTCTGTGGTGCTGAATTCCCACCATCATGGTGCCTCATGATGTGGACATTTGACAGTGCAATCTTTTCTGATCTCGTGACTGTGTGTATGAGCACTGGCAGGGAAAAACCTACATATTTCATTTTCTTTACAGCTTCAGTTTATGACAGAATAATGCAGTATGTGCTTACCAAATGCTTTTTTGTCCTTTTTCCTCCACACTAAAAACTTTATATCTTAACATCATTACGTGTAGAAATAATAGAATAACATTTTTATGATATAGTCATTGCACTGGAAAGCTGTGAGAAGTACCTAGCTGCTCCCCTGTGCATACCTGGATATTTTGTAGATAGCTGTATCAGACTGGCTTCCTCATCGGTGTCATCTCTTACTGATATCCTTAGCCATATCTGTTTCGGTTACGGCATTTGTTCCTGACACTCCAATTTATTTACTTCATTCAACTTGTTTTCTCTATTTGAATGTAGAGCTTTTCTTAAAGTAGCTATTATGTGACTGAGCAGCCTTATGTCACTTGTCAGTGGGAACAGGAACAGGACTTTTCAGCATCTTAACAGTATATAATTACACATTTGAAATTCATCCAATTGTTGTGGCCCTAATCTTGCTTTTACCACCAAAGACAGGGACGTTCCCATTGGTTTGGATGGGGACACAATGAGATCAGTAACTGAGTCCAGTCTGAAGCACGATTTTCTTCCAGAGGAAGCAGAGAGCTGCAGAGAGGCAGAAGCATTCCCTGAGAATAGCCTGGAGCTCTCCGAAGGGACAGGACAAGCAGCACTTTCTGGAGCATGTCTGTGCTCTCAGAACATGACAAAAGGAGATATTTGCCCACAGCTGTGCCAGTTCTTGGCGATGAGATGATTTCATTCACAAGGCACGCCGTACAGGCCCTGCAACAACAACAAAAAGGCATGCATTTGAGATATGTAAATTAAATTACTTGGCTTTGCACACAAAATCTCAGTTATTAGGGGGTGAGATAATGACTTGCAACATGTTTTTGAGAAGAAACACGCAACGATAATCTTATTTACTTTACACTTTAATTTCCTACTGTGCACATGCGCATCCAAGGCTTGCCTGTGCAAATGTCAGTTATCAGAGAAATGTCAGGCTACGGTTAATTTAATATCAGTGCCCCTTAGGCTTGAGCAGATGGCCAAAGTTCAGCAACTAGCAGGGTTGCCTGCAGGAAGAAGAGAAATCAGTGATGTGTACGAGGTGGGTTCTTGCTGCAGTCTTGATTAAATACAAACACGTTCACATAAACAGAAGGTAGAGAGAACAGGAAAAGTAACATGTCAAATATTTTTTTATTCCCTATTCTTTTATTTCCAGAAGATAATAGCCTATTTGCAATTTCACTTTTAGCTGAATCACAGTGTCTGATTGACCTGAAGCATTTTATTTTGGGTCATGCAATGCTAAAGTGGTGCACTGTCTCATGGAAGCTGCACTTTCAGAGCTCTGCTTCTTAAAAGAGCTGTGAGAGCTGTGAGTCCCATGACAGAGCACCTTCTTCTAACAGAGCAGCATGGTGCTTCCTGAGAGCCATGCACCAGAGCTGCAGATCTCCAGTCTCCCAGATACACCATCCTCAACAGAGAAACACCATCTCTTGAGTGGAGACCTAAAGTGCTGTTCCCAGTGAGTTCAGTTCCAAACACTTCCGTGTGAAAATGATTTGTTAATCAAAAAGGTCAGAATTAAATGGTTTTCCCGTGATTCTTTAATGTATCTTTCCATGTCTATATCTGTATATCAATATATCTTTCAGAAGAGTGTCTCTCTGAGACAGTCAGAGATATGTCAGTCTGTACTTTTGTCCCACAAGGTTAATAACGTAAATGCACCAATACAGGAATTTCCCCTAGGAATGGATTATTCTTTTTTTCTTCTAGAAAGAACAATCTACACACCATTTTTGTTCCTTTCCATCCTCCCCCAAAGCAACCTTTTCTTAAACCAGGCAACTAGCCAGTTTGGGGAGTGTGGCACCCAGGAAGCCCAGGCTCTTTCCCCTCTCCCATCCTTCAGCTACTTTGGTCCTCTTGCTCCCCTGGTGGTTACACCATCCCCACTTGTCCTGCACCTGATCAAGGTGCTTCCACTCATCCTGTGGGATCCTCTTGTCCCCATTCACTCTGCTAGGTCATGCCACCTGCTCTTTCTGGAGGAGGTTGGTTTTACCAGAGCTGTCATTTTCTTCCTGCCATGGATAATGCAGGAGTCCCCTTCCATTACCACACTGGGCTGAGAGCCACCACCTAGCCAGCCTGGGGTCAGCATAGCACACTGTCCCCCTGCCACCACTTTGAAGCCTGGTGACATTTTGAAGTTAAGTGGTATTTTTCTAGGTGGCATTTCAACCCTCCTGTAGGTCTAGTGTTTGAATTTCCTTGCACGTACAAGAACTGCAAATTGCTTGCCCTTCCCAGGATTTGTTCTCCTGTCAGCTGCGCTGTTATTTAGGATGACGTAAAAGTACATCATGTTTTCAATCTTGTGAAGGCCAGTCACAATATTGTGCTGAGAGCAGCAGAAAATGCCCTTCAGTATAACAACATAAAATTGTATTAATGGCTTCTAAAATGTTCTGTTGTTGACTGCCCCAGTTTTCTTTTTTTGTGACTGTCATAAACATCTGTCCGATTCTGCAGCAGAGCAAGGATGAAAACCAAAATATTGCTTAGAAAAGGAATAAAACCTCAGTCTTTTCTGGATTTAGAATGAGGTATATAAAATTCTCTTTCTTATGCAGTTCATGGCTTTTCCTTACCACTTATTGGTCATTTATGAAAGCATCACGTGTACTTAGCAGATCAACAAAGTGTCCACTACACGAAAGCATGAAGGTTCAGGGGTTGGACAGACACCAAAAAAGTCTTGCCTCAGCAATCACAACCCAGCAGCCTACCCTTCCAACTGTCCTCTTAAATAGATGGCATCTTCCTTGCTATGAGCGATGAGACAGAACTAAAGCCTCAGGAGCACACAGCTTGTTCAGCAGCTCCCCTCAAGTACTGTAGTTAGACAGATGTCCTCAGCAGAAATGTGCCTTTACTCCTGGTATTTGTGACTGTACAAGTTTGGGTCACATTCAGTATATTTGATACACATTTTTTCTTTGCAAAGTTGTAAAATCAGACATAACACCGATGACTTTGCTGGAAGGTCTTCAAAAGTGCACTGCAAAGACAGAGGCAGCTCTGAGTTTGTACATACTCCCCTGTCCTTCATTGGTCCCTGCAGAGCTCTGATGCTCTACATCCAACCTGAACAAAAGGACAAGACCAGTCCAAATGTGTAGGATTAGAAATTCAAGTCTTCCAAGAAACACGAGAAGAAGAACAGACTCTTCCTTAAGGAAGAGAACAGTCTCTTCCATAAATCTGTGCTCCAGAATGTGAAGCCTGGAAAATTGCCTAGGGTAAAGGAAATCTACGTCAGCAGACAGCTGATGAACTCCTTGTTCAGAGACCCATTGCGACTTATGGTGTGCAGCAAGTCATATGGAGCCAAACCCATGAATGGTAGACTGGGGCAGCTCTCTATCTGGCGTTCAAGCAGACATCAAGCTTGAACACCAGGTAGAGATATGTACCAATCTACCATCCATGGATTTGGCTTCCTGCAGACACCAGATAGAGAAAGGTTTGCAGAAGACTGAAAGTGCCTGGACAAATGTATTTCCTCCAGGTCCATCAGAACTGAAGTCCTGTACTGGCTGCTGATGAGCATGGGTGCCACTAAGTATTGGATCCTGGCTCACAGTATATCTTTCTCTGCCCACCTTTCACAGGTGAGTGGGTTCACCAAGACTGCGCAAACCATTGCCTACATCACTACTGCATTGCAACTCCATGGGGTGCTACAGACTAAGCTTCACAGCTAGGTCTGCTTATTTCTTTGTATTACTTTCTCATGTTGCTTTTATGTTTTGTATAGTCATTGCCTGGCTCTTGGCATGGCAGAGTATCTTCAGCCCATGATTCACTGTCCCAACAAACATCTTCCACCAATCATTAATGGACTGAATGCCATGTGTCATAACGTGAGGACTTAATGGACTAAGGTGTACTTCACCTCAGGTGAATAATTTACACATTCCTACATATCATATACATTGACATATTTGATCTCTTCACCTCATCTTTTCCATTCTCCCATTCAGTTCCATCTGCTTCTTCTCATTCCACTGTTCACAATGATTTCAAGAAGTAATATTTAAGTGTAATCTTTGTCTCCTCACCTGTACAAGCCACTAGGACTGGTCATAGTCGTGCTACGCAGGCTTCCATCCTTTGGAATCTTTTCCAACAAATCTTTGAATCAGAAGTCTGAAAATAAAATTTAAATCAAATAAAGAACATGCTAGATCCTCATCACGTCATCTTTAATCCCAACACATTGCTACACGAGCACAGGAATGTAACTCATGTAGCATGAAGTCAGTGAAATATTAGTCTGATAAATTTCTGGAAAAGTATTATGCCTATATGCTAATTAATACTGAAGATTAATGAAAGAACTACCTCATACCCCCCAAACATGTAGGAACCAGACTTTATTCTAATTCTTCTGTAATTCATGTTCTTGTTCAGTTTTCTGCAGAAGTAGCCTTGTTTTAATTGCTGAAACTATCCTAGGACTCTGTATGAAACAAATTCACACTTGAGGAGAAAAATACATTCCTGGCATTGTAAATAGCTGTTTATATCACACAGTCATTGAAGACAAGCTGGATTTGAACCTTTTTTTTATGTGTTTGTTTTATTTTCTTTTTCTGGTCTTAAAACAAAATTATTCATAATTCTTTTAGAAGAAATAAACATCAGCGCCAATTCAATACATTTAGCACTCTATCAGATTGGAGGACTGTTTCCTATACCTACTGTAGGAGGAAAAAACACATGCTTCAGTGCACACTTCTTGCAGTGTGTAATTCAGGCTTTTCTTTTGGCACAGGCAAGGTGATCTTAAGTCAGTGGAAAAGCAAAGCTGTGTGGTAAATATGACTAATGAAATAGAGACCTGCCTTCATCATGGGTCCCCACACAATGTGGAATGACAGCTGCTTGTGAGAGGTCATCACTTAGCCCTCTGATAGGAATATAAAAAGGAGGCTTGGAGAAATATCCAATTTTCCTCCACATAAGTCCATGACTAACTTAAAGGCACCGGAGAGAGTGACATTCTCCTGGCTTAAACTGCCCTGCATAAAGAGCGTTCTCCTCGTTCGATGTAAATAGCTGAAAACAAGATTCTAATGATACAACTGCTAACCTTTTCTCTCACTGGATTTAAAGCCTCTGCCTTTTGAGAGGTCTCAAATTTTTTATGTTTTGTGATAAAAATGTTTGTGCTGGAATGGGAGGAGAACAGCCAGATTTTCATGATGGCTCTGCTAGGTCAATAACAAGTCATTGCCTTGGGCAGCAGCACATCAGAAAGCAGAGAAGAGCTGCTTTCCCTTTTAAATAATTTCCTGTTCATTTATAAAGAGCAAATCTTTGACGTAGATGAAGATTTCTGTTAAAAGCTTCTTAATGTTCTTTCACATAAAGAGAACTAGCAGGTTTTTGAAATACTGGCAGCAATAACAGGGATGTCATCGGATCAATCAAGACATAAAGAGATCACGTTCTGTTTTGTAAAAATGCTCCATCTCTCTCAAAAACTCCACTGTGCAGGCCTGCTGTGGAGGCTGTGTCCACAGCGTCTAGACATCCACAGCATGTCTAGATATCTGAGCAGAAGGCTTCTAAGTGTCTCAATTCATATACAAAGAACCATACCGCAAACTGAACTCCTACTTACAATTTCAGGGAGAAATAGTGATTTTTGCATCTATTATTGGCCAGTGGTCCCCTTGATTAAGTTTCTGTAATGATGAACAGTTGCCTAGGGTCATGTAGTAGGAGACCACAGTGATCTTCATCAATAATAACTTTAATTTGTGTGTCAAAACAAATAAAAACAAAAAGTAAAAATCAATGCAAACTGAAGCTAGCAGTGAATCAGGGGTTGTTTTGCCCTGTGAGTTTCTTGCACTGCTCTCCTAGGTGGACTGTGGTGCTCTGCTTATGTCCCTTCCGGCAAGCTGCAGCCCAACAGCCACATCAGCATGATGATGTGCTAAGGCTACCAAATCCTGCAGTTCCCCCAGGCAACACCTTTATTACCTGTTCTTCCTGGAGTTTGGCATGGAAAGATCAGAGATGCTGCTTAGCAGCACTGTCCAGCTTGCACCCTCTTTACTTTGGAATCCATTCTGCCTGATCTTAAATGAGGTCTTCTTGCTATGCTTTACAGCAGTTTTTAGGTTTTGTGTACTTCCTTTTAAAGGCAGAGATCTGATATCCTTTTATGCGTATATATTTACTTAGTTGAAAGGCTGATTTTAGAATTGCAGTCTTTTCTACTAACAGAAGATGAGTTGTTTCCTCAGTGAGTGGTTCATGCTGGACATAAATGGGGGAAATGTTTGAGAATATGACATTCAAATAATGTCTCTTGAAGGAATTGCAAATCATAATATTTGTTTGGACTTAAAGCTCTCCACAGTGCATTTTAGATCATATGGTGAAGGGTCTTACATCCAAATGGCATCTTCGACCTTGTTGTCCCATATAAAGATCCAGAGGAGTGATGGAAGTATCTATCTGTAGACAACTCTATCCGGACCATCAATCTGTATTAAAGACTGGGACATCAGTATATGATGGTGCACCATCAATCTGGAAGATGACACAGGTATTTCATATCTGGCAACAAGTAGGGTTGTATTCCAAGCTATATGAAATTATGCTGATTATTCTGTTGTTTTAATCTGCATGAGAACATGTGAAAATAAAGCCTGACCTCAAAGTAAAACAAATAGAGTCTTTCAGAAAAAATGATACAGAATGGTATCCATACAAAAAGAGCCTGTGGTCTCTTGCTAACAGGGTGACTATTTTAAAGGATGATTACATTTATTTGCTGAAGCTTTCTGTGTTTTACCACTCTGGGAGTGGGGTTGTATTTACTTTATTTATATCATGATTAAATGAATGTCATCTGCTGTCACTCCTCATGCAAACAACTTTTTCCACTTTCCTTGGTACAGGCAAATTGAAAGTCGTGCAGAATGTCCTTTTCTTTCATCTGAAAAGCCTATGCTAACAAGTGATTACTTTCTGGAAGCCTTTTTGGTTGAAAAAGAAAATAACAGATTAAACCCCACATAAACATTATGACTCATGGAAAACTAATAAAGGTATCTCCTTACAGACTGTCAGTTTAAGCCTTGGGTTACAAAAGTTATTGCTAATTTTTATTAAACCTGTATGCATGACAACAGTCACGGTTATGTTGTAATAGTGAAAATGTAAACAGGAAAGTTTATCTTGCAAGTGCTGTAGCATTGTGCTAATGTAGCTTGCCTTCCTGCTAAGGAGCAGCTTAATGTCTTCGCTATAAAAGTGCTAAGCTCCCAGGAAGGATTGTTTCTTCTCCTTAACTAGCAACAAAATTGAATGCATTATATGTACATTTTTATGTCTTTATTATCATAGGAAAAAGAAATCACAGGCACCGAATTAGTGTTAAAATAGACCGAATCGAAGACTGTCTTCTTCTGTTGCCTTCCCCCCTTCTTTCACTTTATGAATTCTTCGTTAAGGCACTGTAGAATCATAGACCATCTCTAGACCTACCACCAAGATGGTTCAGGTCTAAGACAAAAAGCCCTTTTTCTAATCCTTTCTGCCAAACAGAGTCAGATGGTATCCAGACTGTACTCTTTGACTGCAAATACATTGAAACAAAACACTGAAAATAGTTGTCTCAACACAGAAAAAAGTTACAAGCTTCCAGATATTCTACTTCTAAATGTTTTTTGTTAACAGGTATACATGGCAGTCATTCAGTTCCATTCACTTTAGAGATCCATGCTCAGCATGCTATTTCTAGACCACAGTTCTTCACTTTGCAGTGTAGATATCAGCAACCTACAGTCACTTCATGATAAAAATGCCTGCTCCTCTCCAGTGGGTGTATTTCAGAGGCTGAACATCCACACTGCCCACAGCTAAACCAGGATTTAGTTCAAGATTGCACTACCTCAACTTAGGTGCCTACATGTGATCTGGGGCCATTCTCAGTATCATCAATGGAAGTCTAGATAATGCAGTAAGTTGTTCTTCAAGAGCAGAATAACAGAGGCATCTCAACACTAGATGCCTGTTTGTGGGCCACCAGAAACCTCCTGGATGAGCTGAAGACTCCACGGACCTTGCTGACTGCAGCACAAGCCTAACTGCCAGCAATGCCATGCTCACCTATGAGAAAAGGCTGAAGTTCAGTGCATCTTAAATTCAACTTCTAAAAACAGGTGAGATGAATCTAGCCCTTACAAATCTGTTTTTATTTCTTCTGAGACCTTATTAGGTAATAAAGTCACATTGAAATATGTTTCTTCCATCTTTTTGTTAGCTAACGATGCATTTTCCATGCTAATAGTGTTTCCTTAAAACACACTGGGTGTCTTTTATTCTTTTTTCTCTGTATCTGAAGTACTGTGGAAAGTGGGTTGATATCTTAAATCTCAGAATAAGTTGAAGTCTTCCTCATATACTTGAAAAAAAGAAGACTGTGTTTATCCCAGGTCCTTGCTCTGGCTCTTTCTGGCCAGGAAGGGCAAGAGGATGTACCAGAGACACCAGTATCTGCACTGCTATACATATGAATACTTGGATGTGTTTTCAGTGTAGTTTGTAGTGAGCTATTCAGATACTAGGTTGTGTCTTCTAACTCCTGCTTCTAAATTTTGGACGTGTTGTTTGCTTCTGTCCTCAGTTTCCACTTGGACTTCAACAAAATTGAAAACTGTTGCCTGAGGTAAATGGACAGATCCCTCCCAAAAGAAATCTCTCTTGCCTTTAACTAAGTGGAAACTTGCATACTAGACTGAACTAGGTATCAATCTTCTAAGTAAGTGAGGTGGATCCCCCACAGGATGTATTCTGTTGCAATTATTCAAGAGACCCAGCACAAGGTTTAAAACTGTGCAGAAGTACAGTTGCACTGTTGTTGAAATTACCCTTAGAAGATATGCTTGATTTCTGAGGGATAGTGTTTTCACATCACTCAAATGAAATGTTGTCCAGTTTTGCTATTAACAGCACATGGCAAAGGAAAATATAAATAACCCTTCACATGGGTTTGAATGATTGCACATTCTTTACACTCAATATAATGTCAGCAAGACTTTGTCCAGAAGTGCACAGTGGGACATTCTCACTTCGTAAAGCTGTAGGACAGCTGAAGTGAACTGATTGGATCAAGTTGCATAAATATATGCTAAAGTCTTCCAGGAAAAAGCCTGAACTCTACATTTGAAAATAACTGTATTCTGAGTATTGAAGTTCTGCATGTGAGGTTGCCTGCAAGACAACTTAGCAGTTCTAATTAAGGCAGCTGAAAGCCAGAGCAGTACTAAATAATAACAATAATAGTAGCACAAAGAATTTTGGGCTCCAGATGGTTTTAAAATAAATTGGTAAATTGGTAGAGAAGCCAGAGATTACTTCTGCTGCACAGAAGAAAATCATGCTGTATATCTGAAACTTTAAGGTGGCAGAAAATAAATGAATAGTGCAATAGTTGTTCTTAGCACTTTCTAGGTGTACGTATGATTAGTAGGTCACACTCTGCTTCATCAACACTGATACTGTATTAGAGCATGGTAAGGAATAACATTAACATGGGAGAACTTGTAAAGCCTTTAATTAAATTTTGAAATTCCAAAATGAAAATATCCTAAAAACTTGTCCAGAAAGTCAACTTGAACATGCTGAAATTACAGAAAGAAAATCACATTTAATATGTCAAGCTTTCTCAAGAGAAAAGGGGTGGCTTTGATCAGTTTGAGATGAGTAGGAACTATTTGGAAATTTCTTGTTGACTAGGGTACAATTCCTCTCTATCAAATATCTTACAAAAAAAAAAAAATATATATATATATATATATATATGTATATGTATATATGTATAAATAGTCCAAAACATTTTTTTCCTTTAATTTTTCAGAATTCTTTTCAGCAAGACTAGTGGTTGCTTATATTGCATGGTACAATTTTTGTCTGGGCAATGACAGTCATAGAAGAGAAGCAAATGAGATATTGAGCTTCAAGAAGGAACAAATTACAGATACTTATTTTCAGATAATTAATAGCTCAGTTTACAACTCACCTAAATTCTGAGATTTAAAAAATCTACCTTGCAACAGGACTGTCTGTTGCAGTCTGTGCAGACTGTGACTAATAGGATAAATGTGCAAATGACAATTGATCAAGTTTTGCCATTATGAGGGACTGCAGAAATAAGCCAGCCGGCCTCTGTGTGGTAAATGAGGTCTCAGTTTTGAAAGACAGAGGTGTGATGGAAGATTTCATCTGCCAGATAGGGGAGCAGTTAGTCCCAAGCTTCTTGTCCTTTTCTTCTTCTGACGGCCAAAGCAACCCAACATAACTTAGACATTTTCTTGTGTTAGGGTGAAAAAACTAATTCAGAATTCAGACAAATAAAAAGTAGCATACGTAAAATAAACGGGAATAACTAATTTACTATCTTTTCTAATACGTCGTGCAAATTGATCTATCAGAGGGTTTCAACACAAGTATTTCTCTGCAGTATGTAATTATACCATTGTCATAGGTGAAAAGGTGAAAAATATTAATCAGTTCATTAAAAAAGTCTTGAAACATTATTGAAACATCATCTAACCACATTGAAACATCACCTAAACTCTCTTAGTTCACAAGATCCCTAGGACTCCTATTGCTCAGCTAAAATCGTGGGAGCAATAGCCAGTATGTTCACTCAACGCTGCTTTCTTTCCTCCAAGGATTCACTGTTTTCTGTTGCTAGAGACACAGTACTAGACAAAATGACCTAGTAGAGCATCTCTTATGCTCTTAGGCCACTGTACTCGTCATCAGGAAAGAGAATAAGTAGTTCTCTCATAACTATTCGTAAGCATAAGCAATTCTCATGCTATCATTAATAAGAAAAACCAAGATTTTCTCCATTGTGCAAGCCCTTTCCTAAGGACTATGCAACTCCAGTCCCCACAAGTGCAGGCTCAGCACTGTCTTCATCAATGTACCAGTGTAATGATGTATCATCAGCACAACCTCATGGGAATCACCAAGGTCCCACAGCGCAAAATGGCATGCAGATCTCTCCTCCATCAGAAGGCCGCAAAGATGATTGAGGGCCTGGAGCACCTCCCTCCATACCTCACTCTAGGAAACTCATTTTCTTCACAGTTAGGGCCAGAAAGACCCCACATTTAAATTATTTTAGACCTGTAGAGAGATCACAGTGGTTCTTGGAAAGAAGTCATAATTTTCTCTCCTCTCACCTCTGTCCATTGGTATTTGTTTCTTCTCTTATTTACAAGGATATTTTGTACCAGTAATATTTTTCAGATAAGGACTGCTGGACAGGCATTCCTTATAAAGCTGGACTTGAGTACCTATAGTCTCACTTTTTCAGATCTAAGGACTTTTAGATATACAAGGAGGTTCTTAGATCAGTCAGTAGTTTGCTTCCTTAGCCTACATGATTTATAAAAAGACAAATTTATCTTTAATTAGAAAAGCAAAAATATTCTCGCTATTTTAATGAGGCTTGATTCAAAGCTGTTTTTCTTGATGAAATTATAAGATGAAAATCTGACCCCCTGCTATTATATGTTGACTGAACATTAACTTTAGGACTGTTTATAAGTAAGTGTTACTATAATGAACTGATTCAATTTATCTGATTATACCTCACTTCATATAGGGATATACGATTTTATATATATGATTTTAAAGGTGCAAAACCTGGTTGAGGCAATCCAAGCCTAACGATACAAGTGCAGAACCTGTGCCCTGATTTACTCAGCTTGCTTTTGCGTACAAGAATGCTGATAAAGTATGTGTAAGTGCTCTTTTTGGAGACTCAGTTTATTTTGAGTGTCAGGAATGTTCCGAGAAAGTTTAGCCTAAAAACACGGAACACAATTCTCCTATAAATATTAAATAATTACAGTATTTATTTGCTTTTAAAGGAACATCTATTTAGATAGTTTATATAAATAATTTTGTTTTCAGTTGCGCTCACTGATGTCAGTGGGAAACCTCTTCTGGAAGTACTTTATATTCACACTTTCAAAAGATATTTAATCATTTAACTTCAGTTATCTTATTTTTAAACCATTAGCTGATCTCTCTCAGCTCTTGAAAGTGGATTTTCTTAAGAAAAATGTTCACTTCCCAAGAGTTTCTGATGTAAACCAAAGGTTGAAAGTGATGGTGGAAGAATACTACCCACCTTTTACGTATGTGGTTTCTATTGCAAGGCTTGAGAGCATTCACAGAGGCAGCTGCTGTTATTCATATTTTATAGATAAGGAAGCAGATATCAGCGATGAGACAATCTACTGAGTCATACAGTGAAACTGCAGCCAAGCTATCCCTGAAGTCCACGTCTCCCAAGTTCTCCATCCACAGTGCATCTTCGATACAGTCAAAAGACAGATTTGTTGGAAAACATAAACCTAGCTGAATTGAAAATGCTCAAAAACAATACAGTTATTTCATCAGAATTCTGATTGTAAGGGAGGAGAAAGGGGGAATGTTCTACAATACTGAATCAAGATACTCTGCTATGTGCAGAATTCTGAGTTTTCACTTATTCCTGAAATTTGAGATTTCAGTCCAAACCAGCAGGAAAATAAAAATCAAACCAAAATATTGACTCCTCCAAAATACAGGTACGTAGTTTCCACAACACTTCTTTCTTTTACCTGTATTTTCTACAGCTCTCTCCAAAGTTGCTCTTATTACATATCAGTACAAGAAGAAACTAACCCTCCTTGATTGAAGAAAACACCCAAAATGAGATCTGTTTTGAAAGGCAGTCTCTCACTTCTACTAAGAGCCTCTGACTGGCAGCGTCAGAGGAGAGAGAGAAAAAAAAAGAAAAATAGATTGAACGAAGTGTTGAATTTTTTTCATAAGAGTTTCTATATAGAGAGTTATCTACTATTTTGGGTTAAAGATTAGGAGCCTCAAACTTTGAACACACATGTTAGAACTGATAAGAAACAGAGAATAAAGAAAGAAAAAAAAAATGTTGGATGGGACCTCTGGAGAGTGTGTGGCCCAAGCTCCAGACTCAGTGCAGTGTCAACTACAGTTGATTGTCCAGGAACACGCCTAGCTGTATTTCAAATACCTCAAGGGTGAAGATCTCACAAGAACTCTGAGGGAAGTATCTTGATGTCCCTCTCATGTTATGAAACCTGATAGATGTCAAGTTCTGCCTACTAAAAGAGAATTGGAATAGCTTTCCATGGCTGTATGGGTTAAAAAAGAAGTTGCAATGGCATTATTACTTTTGGAAACATAAACCAGATCGTCAGAAATACTCTTACAACCAATTTTCCAGCAGACTATTAAAACTGTAGTCATCAACAACATGTTGGATTTGACTGAATGCCACTTGGCAGCACATAACATACTACTGTGCGAGTTGAACAAAATTAAGCTTCTAAATATTTGTATAACTTTAAGAAAATATATAAACAGTGCTTCTGACAAGGCCAGTCCCTACTACTACACCTGAAAAAAACAAGAATTGTCTTTAAGGATCAGCCTTTCCCCATTCCATTTTTTCTTTCTTTCTTTTCTCCTTTAATCTGCCAGCTTACCTGTGACAGACGTGTTTGTTTTGCATAGGCCCAATTTTTATCTCATGGACATGCTTTATCTCAGCTAAGAAATACTACAAAAAATTAGACTAATTTTACTGAAATCACTGGAAATATTGTCATTTAATATATTTTCTGTTGCTGAGTTGGAGTTTGTCCCACAAGCAGGGGAAAGGACTTACATTTTTTTTTTTTAATTTTTCTAAATAAACAATCTGAGATACAGATTCATTAAAGGCAATAAAGTGAAACCTCTACAAACTATTGTTCATATTAGCCAATAACCTGTGTTAAAGCACTGAAAAATATGCAAACCGTATCTTCAGTATAAAAAATTGTCTGTTTTTCCCATGGATATCTCCAACTGAAGTTTACAGTCTTAATCTAAATACCTTACGAAGACCAAACACAGGGGATCTTTTACTTTGATGTAAGCAGACAACTTCATATACACTGTACATAGCCATTAACTCAATTAGTTACCCAAGGTCCAAGGAGTCTTAGACATAAACCAGTTTGCTATTAGTATATACGCAAAGAGATCTCTAGTGTGCAGTCTCTTTTTCCAGCTATTCTGGACAACTTAATACCCAATAAACATATTCTAGATGACCCCATCAGTTCTTTCAAGGTGACCCATACCTCTGATAACATTTAGGCCCTTCCTTGCAGTTGTTGCATTGTTTTGAAGGAATTCCGCAGATCTCCAGCTTCCCACATGTTGGTGCAATCACAGCAGGCTTCTTTCACCAGCATGGAATCTCTGCTCAAAGAGCACTAATGATGATGCTTCCATCTGTACACAAGAGCCCACACAAACAACCAAAGCCATGGGCAACTTCAAGCCATGAACAAGAGGGCTGCCTTTCCCCTAAGATAAGATAAAATTCAATCTACAGGAAAAACTGAGAACCACCAACAGTGTAGATGTCAGGACTCATCAGCAGCTGCTTCATTCCCCTAACTTGCTGTGAACTGTTTGCTAAGGTAGGCACAGCCACTGAAGATTTCTCAGTAATTTGGATTTACAATCTGGGTATTGATGGTTCTGTAAATACCAGGCATTTGCTAATGACTTCATGGTCATTAATTTTTGGAGGTCTGGTAGGCAGGTGGTAGAACTACCTTTGGAGATTTTGAGGCTGTTTGTGTTGTGAGGAGAGGACTAAACACGTTACTGGTTGAACATGATCTTGTTTCAAAATTTTATCAGTCTATCCCTGTCCAGTACAGCAGCCAGTGCTCTTGCATGTAGATTAAACTGGAGATAAGATTTTCTCTGTTTTATGGTTTGGTTTGTGGGTCTTTTTTTTCAGATCTATTCCTCTTTTTAAAGATGGACTAGTTCAGAGAAGCAGTGAGACCAACATAGTGAGTGTTGGCATTAAAAGACTGCAAGCAAGAAGTTATCCTGATTTTCCTGGGAAGCCAATGGTGTGGCCCTATCACCTACTATAGGCACACCACACATTACTGTACTTCACCAAAGGACCTTAGCAAAGGGTTCAGAATTACTGAAGCAGCATAACATTTCTTGTTTTGTTCAAAAAGTCTCAAAGTTTCTCTTTGATGTACCTAGAAATAGACAACCTTTCAGTTCAGATGCATCATATTTCAAACTGTCATGCCTTGAACATTGGGAGGAAAAGGTTCAAAACCCACCAGTAACTTTGAACACTACAGCTTTAACAACACAAAACTTTTCAGTATGTTCTCATGTATCTTGACAAACTATTAAAGATCAGAACTCCTAGCAGGTATCTACATTAAGATTTTGAAATGAGATGGTAAATATAGATGAATAATTCACCTTTTGTTTTCCTTTAGTACAAAACCTATTTTTAGATCAGGAGGAGAATTAAAGCATTAAGCTAAAACATTCCTCAAACAATTTAGTATAGTTTTGTGAAAGCCTCAAAATAAAACCTGATGTCATATTAATAAATATCTTAGTTTGCAAAAGAATCTGTAGACCTTTCTCTACTGAGTTCTTTAGTAAAAATATTATCTGAAATCCTAAAACTATAAAATTATTAATAATAAGAAGAGGTGGTATTATGCTCAATAGTACCCTGTCAAGAGTACAGTGTTTTCTTTTAAAAGCAAAGCAATCTTGATGTCTACAGTGCTCATTTCATTTTTAAGAAACTACTGTCAAGCCTGGAGTCTGCAAATACTCCTCCTGAGATCCAATGTTTGATCCCAGCAATTAGGAAACCGTTATTTTCATTTCCAAACAGAAATGTAATTGCATTATCATAAAAGTCACATTGCTGTTGGCTGTACTGTAAATGCCCATGGATGTCCTCTTGACCTCGAAAATGGCATCATGTTGTAAAAGATTTCTGGTTGCAGAGAGAGCTCCTTCTGCTCATACCTGCAGGATGAAAGTAGCAAAAACCCCCCTGAGGTTTTACTCAGTAAAAGAGTAATTCAAGGTATCTTAAAATGTTTATTTGGTTTTAAGACTACAGTAAAAGAGAGTTGTCAATAAATAGAAGGGATAGTTCATGATCAGTTCATGATCTCGGTTGCTTGTGTGAAAATGGAGACTCATTCCAATAAAACCAGTGGAAGTATTTCATTTTCCAGTGACACAGCTGAAATTAGACTTGGGATCAGAGAATGCCTTTTTTGTACAGTGGCATCCAGAGCTGTACCCAGTGCTTGAGGTGTGCCTGTGCAGAGCAAAGCATGACAGTCCCTTCCTTTGCCTGGTAGAGGTGCTGTGCCTGGTGCACTGTACAGCTTAGCTTGGCTGTGCAGTGACACAGCCCTGCCATGATGGAGGCATTGGTACACAAGGGCTGGCACACTGGGCTTGTCCCATCCTTGCTATGCCACTCAGACTACAAGTAGTACTTCAAGCAACACGCACACAGCTCTTCTAATAGGTAGATAGCTTCCCCTACGGTGGATAACAGATGTATTTCTGTTATACACGTCCGTCTCCAACCTCCGCAAGAATGGAAATTAGTTTATTTCCCAGACCAGACACCAGAGCATTATAATTTATTAGCAGACTTCAAGGTCACTTTCTCCATATGATTTAATTTAGGCAACTTTCTGCCACAGTGTAGCCAACAATTTCTTAACCAAAATACGAAGGTCACAGAGAAAGTAATGCCTTTTATTTATTTCCATGGAAGCTACAACAGATACAAAGAGCACAATAACACTTTTTGACAGAGCAAATTCTCAGTGACAAAATACTACTTTTCAACATAGTCACAACTGTTAGCTATGCCGCTTTGCCAGCAATGACCACGAGCCCACATGCCACACTCATCAAAATCTGCAGTAGTAGAGGTGAACCACAGTTGCTGTCATCACTGTTGCTGTCAACACTGTTGCTGTCAATACTGTTACTGTCAACACTGTTGAAATGCACCATGCATGGCCTCACTGTGCTCACAGCCACTGTTTGGTCTCATAAATATTCAGCAAATGTCAATGAACGTCAATGGACGCCATTTTTTTCCACATAGAGGAATTCAGTGACACTCCTTTGTTCATACACACTTCTAGGGACTGCAAGGCAGGGACTGGGGAGTGAATTTCCTTCCATTAGGAGTCAAGGTCGGGTTTGTGATCACCTGATGAACCTAAACATAAAGTCTATGCAGCCCAATGACATCCATCCCAGGGTCGTAAGGGAACTGGCTGATGTGATTGCCAACCCACTTTCCATCATATTTGAAGAGCCATGGCTATCCAGGTACCTGGAAAAAGGGTAACATCACTGTCATTTTTAAGAAAGGTGAAAAGGAAGACCTGAAACATTACAGACCAGTGAGCCTTTCTTCTGTTCCTGGAATGATCAAGGAGCAGATCCTCCTGAAAGCCTTGTGAAGTTGTACAGATGGTAGAAAAGTGATTCAAGACATCCAACACAGCTTCAACAAAGGCTATAGTGTGTCTCAGATTATAGTCTCCAGGTGTCCTGATCTTGACAGAAATGGTAAACACTTCTACTTGAAAGACTGAAATTTCATCACAACCAAAATATCTCAGAGCTCTACCAGAGTCAGAAATCCCAGTAGTAACATTGCTTCTCTCTCCTTTGGTATGATGAAGATTGCAAGTAAGACTCACGTTATTCTGAGCACAAATATAAGCTACTTCAAATCTACCCTTTCTACATCTGGCACTCAAAATAGATGGGAAATTGTGTCCTATATTTAAGACATATTATTGAATTTAGCCTCTGCTATCATAATATTCCTGACAGCTAAAGTGTATTTCAACATGGCAAAGCAGTTACACATTTATCAGTTAAATCTGTTTCCAGCTGAATGAAAAAAATAGATTTTGGTTAAGAGCTTCAGAGAACTTTCTGTAAGAGAGTGATTCCCTAGAATGTACAGATGAGCAATTACTGCCTTTTAAATCACTCACCATATGTTACTGCTCCCATGAGTGATACGTATACCAATCAGCATTATAAGTCAAAGCAGTGCTACAGCACAGTCTGGTCCAGGAGATCTGCAGATATTGTAACCCTTGGGAGAATGGGAAAAAATACAGTGGTGATCCTCTCTCAGACATCCATCATGGGGCAGTGTGTCCATAGCAAGGGGTGCATCTCTGCAATGGGAGTGAGATGTCTACAGCCAAGAGGCGTGAGTTAGTGCCAGTAACTCTACATCACTTTTATAATCCCTAGAAAAAATTAGGCAATTTCAGGATGCAATTTCTTTGGCCTGTTTTATGCTTGCTTCATGATGATAAGATGGTGCACTGAATCCCCTCTTCTCACTCAGAAAATATGCCTCTGTCAGCCATGATAGGAGAAGTCTCTGAGGCAGGTGTTTCTCCAGGCCATTTTTTTCCCTAAATTGATCACTGTTATTTCCTACTTCAGGGAAACATCTTGGAACCAGCAGAGTGGGATTTGATCCTCCTGATAAAGAACAAAAGGATGGGAAATGCTGCAGGTCCCACACAGGAAAGGCTGTCAGTGGCACAGGTTCTGCATTAGCCCTCTGTTTTATGTGTGAAATATTTACTATTTCTCACAGGCTGTTTTAAAATAAATAGAAAATAACTGCATGTATGGCTTTCCAGTCAGTAAATATGCAGTTCAGAGAACCCAGGTCCTTTCCTGACCCTGAAGCACCTCACTGCGGATCAGACCCTCAACTGCTGCCAATGAACTTGATGGCACAGATTTCACCAGCTTGTGATTTGATGGCAGATTTGATGGCATCATGAGACTCCTGAATAGGAGCAGGTTAGCAAGTTCTGTACATCAGGATGATTGCCATCAGGTTTTTCATTAATGTAAAATTTAAATCCCTTAGAGCAAACTACTAACTTTTGCCTGTGAATGGAAAAGGAACAAACGTTTTTTTAGAGAATAACATTCACTGACATTTATATCATTCAGGGAGCTACTGCATCTTGATGTAATTGCAGTAATGAGGAAAGGAGAAGCATTATTTTCTTGGTAGAGGGTCAGAGGAACCAGGAAAACACTGTCATAAAGAAACTATTTCACAAGCAAGTAGTCAATTATGCCAGAATGGAAATAAAACTGTTTAAATGATGTATAATTAGAGCTGTTATAGTTACAGGTTTTAACAGAAATTCTGAAATGTAAAACGTATGAAAAGCTCAGTTCATAATGGATTTGCATAGTGCTACAGACCAGTTCAGACTCATGATTAACCTTGCCTATCCAAACAGCAGGTTGGTTTGAACAGAACTGCATGTGTAGGCAACATGAAAGATTGGCTTTGTGGCACTTCTTAACAAAGTTGTGGTACGATTTTGTAGGTACCAATACTGCAGTTCTGAGAGCAAAAAGAAATGGGTGTTGAAAATGAGCAAAAAGGGTATGAATGCCCAAATCCTACGGAAACTTATAATTACTGAGCACCAAAGTCCAGGTTTAGGAGGTCAGATTTATAAGTCTTTATAAGTCTTTAATGCAGACTCTCTCTGGAAACACAAATGATCTCGACTTCCTGATAAAGCTGACAAAGGAGGATGAGGGACCTTTCTGCAAATTGAAGATTTTATCACAAAATCCACATCCCTCCGTCTTCCTACTGCTCTTTCTTCATTTAATTCACTTGTATATCCTCATCCTGCCCTCCAGACAGCCTCTCCAAGAGCACTAACAGGCTAACTGCTTCAGACAGGGTACAGTCTGAAGTGTGCTCAGTGAGTTCAGTCTGCCAAAGCCACTATAGGCAACCCCGACACATGTGCTCTGCAAAATGGTTCAGGAACAAAGGCAGAGGTACAACATTAGAAGCCACTTCTGGAATGAGCACAACAAAAACCTGAACATATTTTAAAGCATTAACAGGACTGTCCAAGAAGGAAAGTTAAAACAAGCCACTTGAAGTCTAAAAAAAGAATGGTCAGAATGTCAAGTTGAGGTTTTAAATTGATGTAGAGGTTTCTTGTTTGGGGACAGGTTTCTAGCTTTGTGTTATTGGCCTCTTAGCATCATTTCCTGCACCTCCCTTTTCCAAGCTGAGCCCACCCAGGTGTGACTGGAGCATCACTTGCTCGTAGCTCCGCTGGTGGATACTGTTGACGTATGACTGCACAGCAGTTGTTAGCAAGGCTGTACTGCGTTATTTATTCAGCCCATCAACCATAGATCAACACCGTTTGTCTTCTCAAATAGCTCCCAACTAGACTAAATTTAGAGTACCTTTGCTCGAAGAAGTGTAATTAACATTCATGAGGCTGGCAGCAGTGGTGCAGTACGGGCTACAGAATGCAGCTACAACAGATAGTGCCTCTTTCAGCCACCATGGTGCAGGACCAGAGTCCAGCAATAATCATAGAATCATTGAATGACT
Organism: Gallus gallus; assembly: GCF_016699485.2. Lineage (NCBI taxonomy): Eukaryota > Metazoa > Chordata > Aves > Galliformes > Phasianidae > Gallus > Gallus gallus. The sequence goes on from NC_052534.1 coordinate 76,463,268, forward strand.
GGGGCTGGAGTGACATTTAAGTCCACTCAGTTCCACCCCCCTGTCATGCGCAGGGTGCCACCCACCAGCTCAGGCTGCCCAGGGCCACATCCAACCTGGCCTTGAACACCTCCAGGGATGGGACATCCACAGATTCTTCGGACAGCCATCACCAGTGACTCTGTGGCACCAAAACTGCTGAGGAACAGGAAAGCCACAACCTGTAGGAGGAAGAGGGATCATGGACTCAGCAGGGGCAGAGGGATGGCAGGGGCATGGGCATGTTTGGTCCTACAAAGCTTTGGGTTGGTTCCATGCATCATTGTGTCTTCTCTTACTGCTCTTCCAGAATCTCCAGCTGGAGAGGAGAAGTAGCTGAGGAGGTCATGAAATTAAAACAAAAACCAAACAATAAAATAAAATAAAATATAAAATAAAATACATGTGTTGCTACAGTTAGACTTCAAAACCACGACAAGGACTTAAAGCATGTGGAGGTTGCTGTGTGGGTTTGCTGAAGAAACTTGGGAATTCTGAGGAGAAATTATTCAGTTGTTTCTATGTTTGCTGGGTTTTAAGCTAATGGCATGGTATTATGTAAATTGCACACTATGAAAATGATTTTCAGTGTTTTGTGTGCTCAGCCCAATTTTATAACCACAGTGGCTAAACAGAAAGACACAGTGGGGAAGAGCTCTGAATTTAAGAACGTTTTCAGGTGGAGTGCTTGCACTGGGCTGAGTCATTTAATTCAGTTCAAGTACCATCACTGGCACACACAGTTCAGAGTTGGCTTTGCATTTCTCCAGCTCAGAAAGGAAAAAAAATATTCTGTTGCTGTTGCTCTTGTCGGAGATTTGGGGACTCCACTGCAGAAAGCTCTTGGCTTTTTGTGCTCCAAGATTTCCCAATCCAGGGTTTGCTTACAATTAGGGCCTTCACAAGATGGAGGTCCAAATGAGAAACCACGATTTTCAGGGTTTTGAAATAGCTCAAGAGCCACTGGTGTTACAGCCTCAAAGGTGCAGTAAGTAGCCCAGAAAGAGGGCTGGGAATCACATTAGGGATACGAGTCTCGATTACACACAATGATGACGGCTGTGTGTGGTCATTTGGGAGAGACATGATGGGTTGGCAGTAGTCCACGGGCCTGATGCGTTTAGAAACCACTGATACAATTTGTGGCATAGATAGCATTTTCCCACAATCTTGAAACATCTCAGAAAATAAGTAACATTTTATTTTATGTCTATATCTTACATATCAAAACATGTGTATGGGTTACACAAGATATACAGTAATAGCCCTGAAGGGAGTCATCACTCAAGTATCAAGTGACTTGACTCAGCAAATAACGTTTTTATGCCAAAAATAGGAAGTAAATCCAGTATATACACATCATTTTGTACATCCATTGATCTTGTACCGGTGATATTTACTAGCAGTTGCTAAGAGAGCATAAGCACAGCTATTACACTGTAAGTACAGCATGTGCATGCCAGAGAGAGATGGAATGTTTTACTCCAGTTTTAGTAAACTCTTTCCCCCATACTCAAAATTCATTACAGTTGGAGCTTTTGGGTAAGTCTACCACCAGTCCCAAAGGCAGCATCACTATGTCAGCATTGCAGTTTCAATACCAGGCTCCTTCTAATTTTGAATCTGGAATTTTTCTTTTCTGTCTACCTCTGATACAAAAGTAGAGGGAAAGATTTTTTAGTGCCAATTACAAAGGAAAGCATCACAGCTTAACAGCTTGCTTGAAGATCCTCTGCAAATGCCAGAAGTCCTCATAATACCAGGGGAATTTTTAGGCCGTTCAGTTTTTTTATAGATAATATAACAAGAAACTCTGCAGGGAAATGCTACTGATTTACCTAAAATGAGCATAGTTTTACTAAATATAAGATATTTAGTATTTTCTACTTCTCTTTTGATTTAGTTATTAATGTATTTTCTAAAAAGGCTGTGAGCGCAGAGAATGTTTCATTAAGAAGAGAAAAAAATAAATCAGCTACTAATGACTCTGGTGAAGGACTTCTGAGGCACAGGCTTCAGTTTCATTGACTTGTTTCCAGAGGTGTCTTTACATCCCTTGGCTCAGTTCTTTGGCCTTCTGGCTCACACGGGCAGATATGACATGCTCATCTTCCCAGATGCATTAACCTGGCATAAGCCCATGGGATGAAACAGCCCTCATTTGTTCTTCATCCATCTTTCTCCCATTGTGTGAATTTCACTTCCTCAAATGCAGTGACACACTTTAAAGGCTGGCTTTGTACCTCAACAGATACTTATATGCATAATCCCATGTAAATGCTCCAGTGTCTATGCAGTGTAGAATCTGAGTGTAAGATATGTACTCCTGAAAACTTGCTGTGCGTGCTAACAGATTTAGTATGTCCTTGGCATACAAATTCATTTATGATTCAAAAAAGGGTGTCCGAATTGGGAAAGAATCAATACCAGTTTCTTCATTTAAGTCTCTGCTCCTTTTATCTTTCCCCAATGCTCCACCTCACCCCAGTGAGACACAGCCCCACCAGCTCCTTTAGCCTCAGGATCAGCACTTTGATGAGATATGGTGGGATCCCTTGAAACCTAAAATGCTCCTCTGTGGCCATGGAGTGATGTTAAAGTTGCTCTGTTTAGTTCTTGCCCAGCCTCCAGCCGCATGGGGAGCTCAATCTCGATAGGAGCCTTTGTATGTAAACAAAATATTTTCAGAGCAAAAATAATAGCAGTCACCTCGGCAAAAACAAATCAGTTGAAGCACTAATTACAAGTTGCTACTGTGAAATGCAAAGATGTTTCCCAGGACTCGTAAGTACAAATTCGTGAAAGACCTGTCCTCCTTATCTCTGCTTAATCCTTTGTGAGAAGTCTCATGCACATCCTTGAGTCTTCTCTGCGCAGCACTACACCAGATACAGGAACATGCAAGCCAAACATAAGCCACGAGGTTTTGGATAATGTGCAGGTATAGATGAGATTGGTGGTGTTTTTGTGATACAGCTCCCTCAGAAGTTTGCTGGGGTCTCATGTCTCAGAAAATCTCCCTGAGGACATTTTGACATGTAATTGTAACAGTTCACTGTGATGACCAACATCTCTGGGATGGCTGCTACTGGTCCAGAGTTTAGATCCTCTGTAGCGCAGTCCAAAAGAAAACCCTTGAGATCTACTTTCCTGTGATTCACAATGTGGTTATTGTCCTTTTCTGTTCTTTTTATCTGGAATATGGGATTTTTCCCATTTCTCCTCCCTGGTACATGGCCTCAGAAGTTAGCCAGTTCCTAGGTCTGTTGCGGGAAGGCTGTTGAGAAAGGATCAGGATGTGAAGGGGTTCTCTTGGCCTAGAACAGGAGCCCCCAGACACCCCTGCAATAGTAAGCTGCACGACCCATCAAGGGGCATATCCCCTCCTTTCCATTTTCTGTTGCCATCGGACTCCTCACAAGAACAGTTATAAATGGTCATTCTGGCATTTTTTTTTTAATAGAAATCACAGAAAGAAATATGCAAACCTCAACTTCTTTTTAATGCCTTCTTTAATAAGTACTGAATGTTCTCAGCACTCCTGGGGAAGCAGAAGGAGCAATATAAGCAGCCTATTTTTAAACTCCGAAACATTACGTCCAGTGCAGCCAGTAATGTGTTACAGCTTTCTAGATGGTAAAGCAGCTGTTGAACTCATTTAGCTTCTCAAAGCCTGTCTAAAATTCAATAATTTTCTTCAGCTGTCTGAATTTTTACTACCCTTTCTAAGTCTGGCTGTGCTGAGGCTTCCCATCACTTTAGTCAACTTGCTGTTCCCCACTGTGCAAATGCCTTGCAATCAGTAAAAAACAAGGCTCTGATGTGGTGGCAGCTGCATAAACCTGCTTCTTTTCCTGGATCACGTACTGAGGACGTAGACAGCCTAATGGCCACAAAAGACATTTGGATCAGTTTCATACAAGGACATTATAGGAAATAGTTTCAGAACTCAGAGTTCCATGTAAGTTCCAACAACAGGCTTTTTTGCGTACACCCAGTTTTCATCTCTAGACAATGCCACACATGCTGGAAGGTCTGAAACCTCTGTGAGTGCCTGCGAACACGGCCATGGGTTTTTCAGATTTCAGTTCCTTGTTCAAACTATTTTAGTTGTTCAACCAGATGGCACATTCAGTGTCAGTTGCCAGAACTTCGTCCTCAGATATCAGCCACTAAATATGCATCTGCCCTTCAACCATCTTAGCTTTCTTGTTATCTTTTTTATCTTTTATCTCAGTTTTCTCACTAATCCTATTCACTTCTCCATTCTCCTTTCCAAGACTCATAGAACTGTACAAACTGAAGGTGGCAAACTGTTTTCACTAATAAATCCTACTGAACATCTTTCATCGCTTTTGGTGGCCCTCTCTGCTTAGAGTAATTCTAGCATTTGGGACATTTTATTGACAACTTTATCTCAGTTTTGTTAGCTTCCATGTTGGACACAAACCCTCCTCTTGTCTCCCTCATATACATCCAATTCAACACAGGCATTTTGAGCTGCTGCTGGAGCACTTCGCAGGAGTCAAGCAAGTGCACTGGGAAAAGGTGATTTGGTCCATATAGAGCACAGATGTTCCCACCAACATCTCTTAAAGAAATTGGGCTGTCATGGGTAGAAGGGTATTTCTTTCTCAGGCTGATATGCAAGAGGCCAAAAGCTAGGCATAAAGATGAGGTTTCCAATGGAGTGCATGAAGCTCTGTATAAGGACCATTCAATACATCCTGTATGCACTCACAGAGGCCATTAATATGAGTGCCATGAACTACTGATGGAAAAGTTTTAAGCGGCAGTGAGTGCTACACAGCCTGAAGATAATACAAAATAAATCAGGATACTCACATCTAAAGCTGACTGCAAAAATTGTCACCAGGACAATAAATAATTGGGCAATAAGCTTGCAGGTGAAATTGAGTGCAAATAAAAACATAGTCAAACACAAGGAGAAAACGATTTTAGCCATGCATGCCCATCCACAAACTCTGATTTATTTCTTATGAGTTAGGGAAGAGCTCTTGATGTTGATGTGAATAGCTGCCTGAAAATGCCTCTCAGTGCTTGGAGAGGCTCAGAAAGGCAACTAGACAGAGAAGCATGTGGTCAGTAATATGAATGCTGAAGCAGACTGCAAAATGTTTACGTATTTGTATTTTATACCATTTAATCATCTAAGTAGTGAAGCTAAAAGGAGTGCTCAGGTGCCCAGGCATGCAAACCCTCCTCGGCATCTCAGGGAGAGAGCAAACTGGGAAAGGTTATTATGGTGCTATACAAAAGTGTGCACAGACACCTTCAGTACTACTTGCAGCGCATGTCATCACAGTTTCAAAATACAATAAATTAGAAACATACAGAGATAGGAGATATGGAACAGCTTCTCTGAGAAAAGAAAAACATAGCTTAAGATTCCTCAGCATGCAATAAAAGATAAGACATCGGTCTCTGCTAGAAGCATACACAAGACTTAGTGCTTTAGTGAAAATGAATAGAGAATAACAATTGATTTTTTTTTTCACAGCACAAGAACTGTGACTATCTGATAAAGTTACCGGGCTGTAGGTTTCAAGCAAACAAATGGAAATGCTTTTTCACACTACATTGAATTGAATGGTAGATCATTGTTTTGCACTGCTGTTCATCCTGAACAGAAGAAATTCTAGGGATTCTAGAATAAAAGAAATCTAGCTGTCGTTAGCTAGAAGAGGAAACGAATGTACAAATGTCCATGTATGTACGGCATATTTAACAGGCTTATGAAATGAATTTATCCCATGAAAGCTCTTTATGTAGATCGAGTGCCCTTTGAATTACCAGTAGGATTGCAGGAAGATACCTAAAACTTGCTTGGATATGAAACAAAGAGTATTTGCCCCTTCTGCAATTTCAGCCTGGAGCTGAGGACTCTTATGACTTCACCTCCAGGCCATGAATGCATTGGGTAGGGATGAAAAGGCATGGGGGTCAGCAGTGCATGTAACCAGCATGAAGTGGTAACCACCTGAGCTAATTGGTGAGAGTCAAGGCAAAAGGTTCCCTTCATATAATCATGGAATCATAGAATAGTTTGGGCTGGACAAGACCTTAAAGTCCATCCAGTTCCAGCTCCCTGTCATGGGCTGAGCTGCCAACCACCAGATCAGGCTGTTCAAGGCCCCATCCAACCTGTCCTTGAATGTCTCCAGGGATAGGGCATCCATAGCTTCTCTGAGTGATCTGTTCCAGTGCCTCAACAGACTCCAAGTAAAAAATTTCCTTCTAACACGTAACCTAAATCTACCCTCTTTTAGTTTAAGTCTTGCCCCTCATCACCCTCAATGTGTCTTTAATAGCAGCACTGGACAGGTCTCAGTGTGGCAGCTCAGCTGGATATCATATTGAAGTGAGACGTTGTGCTCCCCTCTGCTGCCTCCCACAGCTACCCTTGCACGTGCTGAGCAACACAGGCTATTTGGCCAGGCTGCACAGACCCCATTTCATGCAGTGCTTGCCAAGTTCATTTTTATGACATCCCAGCTGGATGCCCTTTTACTGCATAATTTCAGCCACAGCAGATCTGGGAGCATCTTTTTACTCAAATTGAAGCCTGATCTGTGTGAGAGTGGCCTTGGGAGCTGCGCCCTTCTGCTCTGACTGCCTCAGCTGCAATGCCAGGGAGTCCAAAGGAGCATGGCTGCTCCAGCCCCCATGAACAGCCCCCATGTACACTACACTCCTCTGCAGGAAGAACAAGGTCATGTTTTGCAAAAGTCCCACGTAGAAGATAACGACCATGACTGTGCAACAGTACAGCAGCACCCAGGAGTGCAGAACACCCCAGCTCAGGAAGCTGTGGATACTATCAGCCACTGCTTGAGCATGTGCAGCTAATCCACACTGAAATGGTTGTACCATTCATTTAGGCTGCAGGAATGAATGCTGAGGCTTGTTTCAGCATTGTATTCTGTCACAAATAACATTTAAGCCTTTTCTCCAGGGATGCGGCCAGGTCAAGTCTGTAACAATTTCATACTACAGTTTTCCTGTTTCTTTCTGACTGCCCACAGGAGAGATGTATGAAATGCAACCTGACAATAAGCTGTCAGGAAAAAAAAAAAAAAAAAGTAATATTTTGTAATATTTTTTCCTTCTTTTTCAGTACTTTTGCTGTCTGAATAAATTTTTGCCCATGTTATTTTCAAGCTTCAAACCTCACCTGAAACACTTTGAAAATGCATGTAAAGGTGAAAGAATGTGTTCAAACTTACAAGCTGGGAACAGGAAAAATCAGAGCCAAGAGGTCAATGTAAAGTATAAGAAATAAAGAAGAGGAAAGGAGGAAGGGTGCATTGCCTTCTGTGGGCACATCAGCACTATGCCAGCCTGGAGAAATGAGTATGGGAACAGGAGAAACACAAACTATGCTGAGGAATAAGAAAGGCAGGCTTAAAGTAAGATGTAGCACAACAAAGCAGGACAACTCACTGGAGACTGCTGCCAGAACAAAAAGTTATCCATTCACTAGGAGAAGTTGGATGAGGGAACAACCACAAGCTTCAGTTCTTTTATCTGCATCCCATTTGGCTTTCTCTTCTGTTGATGACTTCCCATTTAGGATAATGCAGCAAGCTGCTTTTCCAACAGCTCAGCTTGACTATCCTTGTCCCGGAGGCAGAGTTTAGAGAAATCCCTGCCACACAGCAAGGGGGCAGCTGCACACCACCACTCTCTGCTCCCAAAACTTTGCTGTCTGCGAGAGCAGGGAGATAACACCAAGCATGGTTCGGCTTTGTTTTATTTTGTGTGTATATTGCCAAGGCAAAGATCTGCTGAGCAGAGCTTTTCAAAGCGTTATTACCACTCCAAAGCATTAATAATTAGTGCATCTCCAGTGAAATGCATATACAAGAAATTATGAAAGCTTGTGCTCAGGGCTAACCTTTGTAGTCTGTGTTACTTAATAAAGGAACACGTGGAGCCATTAGGAAATGAATACCAAAGGCACACAGATAGGCAGAGTGGGCCGCCGTCCAGGAAAGCTGTCTCATGAAAGTAAAAATTTGCGATAAGCCACTCCTAACGAGGCTGAAGCTGTTAACAAAGAGAGAGACATGCTGCAAAAACTTTGAAGATGATGGAGTGTGAGCTGTGCAAGCAGGAAGGATTTAGTGAGCAGCCTGGACAAAGAATGGATCCTGATAATGAGGAGAATTTCAGCTGGAAAACTACAAACCAGGCCCTGTGACTTACTTACAAAAAAAACCTCATGGTTTCTCCTACATAGAAAACAGTCTGAGGCCATAGACAGATAAAACACTGCCTTAGGAAAGAGACCTAAACAACTCCAAAGGCTGGGGATCATCCAACCAAACAGATGCGCCTGCAATTAAAGTTGTTGCATTCAAACAGTGATGGGCTCGTCCCAGGTCCATGCACCCAGGGAGCCGTGAGTCACTCCTGTGTGTGCCAGTTTTTGCCCTTCATCTACAGAGACTAGAAAAAGACCTCACACTTGCCCATCTGGAAGAGAGAGCCTCTAAAAATCAAGCTAAGTGCACTTATGTATGAATGAGGTGAGTAATTTCCAGTGAAACACCCGTGACGACAGAGTTCTTGCTGAGCTGCTGTGGACTTTGAGCTCACTGAGAAGTGGGAGAAGATACAGTGCTTCTGAGGCCCAATTTCTGTGGGAACAATTCTGCCTGGAGTGAAGTGGCCGACGCCTGGCATGCTGTCGCATGCCGCCTTCATATTTGTGTTCAGCTGATAGTAAAGGAGTTATAGCTTTAAAAAGTTTATCATCAGCTCTAGGGAGAAGATGAGGCCTGTCTGTGCATCCCTCTGGCTTGAAGGAAACCACCAGCAAACCTGCTCTGAGAAATATCAGTAAGCTCTGCTGTCCTTGCATTCCTTTCAGGTTCTCATGGGCAAGCTTGGCTAGCTATTTATCCACAAAATACGATGACCTGAGCATGGCACCAACACAGGCCTGTGGTAACTCTGTGCTGCACACTCAACCCAGAGCAAACAAGAGCCAGCAGCTCCCTGAGCTTCTGTGCTGCTTGGCAGGTGGGTTTGGGGGATGCTGCAAAATATATTCCTTTAGTTTTCAGCTGTGGTAATGCCATTGATGACTTAGGGTTTGTCTGTTCAATCCTTTGTTCCCAAGCAATGACAGCAGCACAAAAGAAATTATGCTAGGTCGGCTGATTTCTGTACGTTCACCCCGCTGGCGTCACTGGAGCTCTATGGATACAGCACATCTTCAGCTCTCACAACAAACAAGAGATAACGCATGAATATGAAAGTAAACCTGCTGCCACTGACACCCCCAGGCCTTTGAGCTACAAGGCCAGCAGAAGCACACGGTGAAAGCTGCCCTTGAGGGATGGTCCAGAACCAATTTCAATCTCAGAATTTTGCTCAGCAGCGCTGCAGAAGACTTTAAGCTCAAAATCCATGTCTATTTTCATTCCCATATATAATAGAGCATAATGAGCATGAAATATAGATGAAATCAAGAGGAATTTCCTCCTTCTGAAGTCTCTCCCTGGGACAGATTAACAGAGATCTTAGTGTTACATGGACTGGAATTTCAAGTGTCTGTTTCTTTTCCTGAAAATTCCCCAAGATGAGAGTTGCAGATTTTGGACCCAGCTCAGGTGTGCACTTAAGCTAATGCACACAGCTGTTAAAAATCACCACTTATGAGCATATCCTAAGCACACAAATCAGAAAGGGGCTGCAGAAACCATGTCCTGGTTGAGTTTATGATCTCAAGGACTGAGGGGCTGGCAAAGAGGAGAGTCAGGACCCTGAACTTTGGGAAAGTAAAATTCTGGCTTTTATTGGATAAAGTCCCCTGGAAAACTGTCCTTAGGGATGTACAAATGGAACAGAACTGGCAGCTCTTTAAGGACACCTGTATGAGAAAACAAGAGCTCTCCATCCCCCAGCACAAGAAATCAAGCAGAGGAGGCAGGAAACCAGCATGCAGAGCAAAGATTTGTTGAAATTCAAAAAGGGACTTGGCAGTCCTGGACACAAGCTAGTAGTGTACTCTTGCAGCCCAGAAGACCAACTCCATCCTGCTCTGCATTAAAAGAGGGGTGGCCAGCTGGGCAAGAGAGTTGATAGTCCCCCTCTATTCTGCTCTCGTGAAGCCCCAGCAGGAGTTCTTTGTCTAAGCCTGGTGCCCTCAGTATAGGAAGGATATAGAGGTGTTGGAGCAGGTCCAGAGGAGGGCCGTAAAGGTGATCAGAGGACTGAAGCACCACTCCTATGAAGAAAAGCTGAAGGAGCTGGGCTTGTTAAGCTCAGAGAAGAGAAGGCTCCAAGGAAGACCTCATTGTGGCCTTCCAGTAGTTGAAGGAAGTGTATAAACAGGAGAGGGCTGACTTTTTACATAGTTCAGCAGTGATAGGACAAAGGAGAAATGCTTTAAACTAAAAGAGGGGAGATTTAGATTAGATGTTAGGTAGAAATTCTTTACTCAGAGGGTGGTGAGGCACTGGCACAGCTGCTCAGAGGAGCTGTGGGTGCCCCATCCCTGGATGTGTTCAAGTCCAGTTTGCATGGAACCCTGGGCAGCCTGATCCAGTGGGCGACAGCCCTGCCCACAGCAGTGGGTTGGAACTGAATGATCTTTAAAGTCCTCCCCAACCTGAGCCATTCTGTGTTTCGATGATTCTGTGAAAATACAGTGTTGATTTTCCCACCCTCTTTTTCTTATTGATTGCACTGAAGTGCTTATCAGTTTGCACAGTTAGCTATTACCTAGGAATAGAGCAGCCGTATGGAAATATTGACTTGTTGGACACATGAGTTGTATTGCTAGGAATCACACCCTTTTGATACAACATATCACTAGGAGGTTTGTTTGCCTGCAATGGACAGTAACGTGAGTTCGACTTAGGTCTGATGAAAGGTTTCACATTTCTGTTTCTTGAAGCATTTTTTCAGTTCCACTCTGGCTTGTTTCTTGCAAAGATATTGTAAATGAGAGAGAGTTTGTGAATGGATGACAAAAAGCACAGTCAGAATATTTGTTTTATGGGTGCAGATAGGATTATCTCTCCTAACCAATTCAAATGATAGTCATTGCTAAAGATTATTTAAAATCACTGTGCAGGAGTCATAATACCATTAATTATGCTGCAAATACCAGGTGGTGTTTCAAATATGCAACAGTAATGATTAACTCTGAAATGTATCATGCCTAATTAACCTCTTTGAAGACTAATTGTAGGAGTTTCAAATACAGAACATCTGGTAAATGCAAAGTTTCCACAGACAATTTTTTCCACTAACCTGGAGGAGCAGAAGTCAGCAACACAACCTTTCTCTTTTAAGCCTGACTTCTGCTCACGCTTTTCTTATTATCATTCTCCCGATAAACTGTCACAGAATTATTACTAATTATGTTCACAGCCAATTAACTGCTGGAGAGTGGCCAAACGCTGCCAATGACGTGTAAGTGTGAGAGCAAGAGTGGGTCAGCCCTTTGCCTCGTGTCTGGCCGGCGGTGTTGCTGTTCCTAACACAGCTGTGCCTTTCCTGTGGCTGGGTGAAAAAAGTCACGAATTTCACTTAGCACCGACTTCACCTGCAGTTCTTCCATGCTGTGAGAGCACAGAAACATTTTCTAAAGAATGTTTGTGTCGGGAACGATAAAACCCACTCGTTTGCTCCGTGTTGTGGTTTCCTTCCTACCTCCTTGCTGGAGGGAGATCAGTTACTTTTCCACCCCATGATGGTGGTGGAGGGCTGTATTTTTCTGTCCCATCAATAGACCCTGGAGTGAATTCTGCTTCCTTTTCCACTTAGCAAAGCAGCTGAGAGCTGCAGCAAAGTGTGAACGTGAGTGAGGATGCTGCCTGACTCACAGCGATTTGTGTTTTGACAGTCAGGGAGCAAACACAGCACCAAGCAATTCTCAGTCTACAAAACCAAGTAAAAGTCAACCACAAAGAGCTGGTGAGAAAGAGTTAGAGTGCAAGTTTTCTGTGCTGGTTAGAAGATGTCAAGGCTAGTGACATTATTTTCCCATAAGAGATTTGCCCAGGATCGTGAGGTGTCTAGAAGTCCCAGCGCTACCACTGGGCTGTTTCTCCTTTCTTCCAGGCAAAGCTTCTGCAATGAAGCATTTCTAGGAAGCCAGGTGTGAAACAAATAGCAACTGTAGACACAAGAGCCGCTGAAAACAGCCAGAGATGGCTTCCCCACATAAAAATCCCTGTTAAGTGCAGGCTCTATACATAAGTGAAACACAGCTGCTGGCTACACCTACTATTCAATGAAAACACTATGCTGCACCGAAGCCCTCTGGAGAATATTGCTCAACATGTCCCATAGACTTTCTTCATAAGTTTCTTCAAAGAAAACAACATTTTAGAGGGGATGAGGCAGAGAATACCAGTATGAATTCACAATAGAATAACAGCAGACGCGTGTATGTGTGAGACAAAGAGTGTCACCCTTGTAATCACTGCTCATAACCAGATGAACCAGATGATGCTGTGTTTTGACTGAAGAGTCAGCGTTTTTTACTCTATGGTGCCTCCCTTAGGTAAGGACATGAGGAACATTTTGTTGCTGTAATGCTCTCTAATTATAAAAAGTGCACACAGAGGCCCCATACACTGCTGAATGAAGCAGTAGTGCGTTGCTCACCGCCTGAAACTCCTTCCCAGGCAGTGGTTTGCCTCAAGACTCAGCATTCTCTCCACAATATCATGCATAAGCCTTTCTGTTTGCTTTTGTTCTGCCTGATCTGTGCATCTTCTGTGACAGTTCTCCCTTTTGCTGATAGTCCTGACAGCTCCCACAGCCTTCAGATCCCCCAAGAGAGCTGCAGGATTGCAGTGGGAGAATTGTTGGAGAGGGGACAAGAAAGCTACAGCAGCACTGGCAACTTTGGCTTCCCAGATAACCTCATCTGGGGCAGAGGCTTCTATCACATTTGTTCTCCACGGCTTTCCACATCTGCTGCCCAGGGATGGCAGCTGCACACCATTCTCTTGGAAACGAAGTTCTCAATAAGGTGAGATCGTGAAGCCAAGAATGCTGCTCAGGGAAGATAATCATGAAGATTGAAAGAAGAACGACTTCAAAAATAGGAAATAGCAGGAAAGCAAGGGAGTATACCAGCAAGCAAAATGCCCAGAATAGAAAATAGGACAATCAAGACCAAAGAGCAATCAGTGGAGGCCATGGGCCTGATTGCTAGACCACTCCATAATCTTGAAGGGTCTGAGGCCATCAGCTGATGGGAGCTGCCATGCTTCCACAGAGGCCAAGCTGGGGATTTGCCCATTTATTCTTAAATCCTATACATTGCTCACTGCTGGTTATCTGATAGCATTTTAGAAGCTGAAATCCCACAGTTTTCTCTGTGTGTTTTAGAAAAGAAGCATCAAGTTTTATACTAGTCTCTTAAAAAAGCCCAGACAAGGCTTAAAAACTTAAGTGATGGTACAGAAATCAGAGGAAACAAATCTTGTTCAAAGGGCATTTTTTATTTTGTTTGGAGAGCATGGAGGATTTACATGCTGCCATTCTCTCCTTCTGATATACATGATTTTTTTCTTCCATAAATTTCTTGCTATAGCAAAGGTAAGAGATTTTTGGTATTGTTCACTGTTCTCCTTTTCAGGTAAATGCTTCCTATATTTATTTTATATGCACTGAAGCAAGATATAATTGCTGTTTGTTTGAGCAGGATAAAGATATAAAGTACCACATAATATTGTGCATACTATAAATAGTACACTTTTCCTTAGAATGCATAGGTGTTGCACCCTAACTGCAGCCCTGTGGGCTGGTTTCTAGCAGCACACTGTAATTGTGTGGGGTTCAGCAGGGGAAAGGACCCTGTGCAGATGTGATGAGCCCACCCATATTCATAGCTCTCACCAGTGATGAAGACTTGGCTGAATGAAGGAATCCTGAGGAACTCCAGTGGCTGTGAGTCCACTGCAAAGATGACACCTCAAAGTCCAGACCTTACTATATATTCATATTTATTACACCTTATATATCACTGTGAGTAAAGCCAAACTTGTAATCTTCAGGTCTTCACACCCCGGAAATTTGTGAGCTCTTTACTCCTGCAGTCCCACTGTTGTAGAGAGATGGCCCTGGGGCTCTTGTGGGTGTTTTCAGGTTAACCAGGGAACTGTGGGAGGAATGGTGCTGCAAAAAGCCTTAATGAAGCAGCAAAGCAAGACCCACAACTACTCTGTCTACCAATTGCCATGACATCATGCAGATCTAACTATCATTTGTCTTATTAACTCGGTCAAATTCCCATTGAAAAAGCAAATCCCGTGCACAGAGAAATACTGTTGTTCCAGTTAGACTGTTATACATGTACAGAGATAGACCACATTTACTATTGTGCAGAGTAATACATTACTTACTCTATTTTATCAATAGCTGTGTCAGCACATGCAGGAGCAAAAATAAATCCTGATAAACACTATGACAACAGAAAACTTGTATTACAGTGCAGGACATACCCCAAGCAATAAAGAAGAGCTGAGGGCAACCAAGCAAAACTGGTCAATGTTTTCTAATCAAACCAGGAATCCACCAGAAGCCACCTCTCCTAGAAATGCACTGAAGGAAGAAAATTCATCACTTCTTCCTGCTCCAAACAAGCCAAGCAGACATTCTGAATGTAGTGAGTCGGAGGTGGTTCACCAGGGAGCAACAGAAGGGGGTACAGCTCCTGCCACTGAACAACCTGGCATTTCACCTCCCCAGATCAGGATTTTGTTCTGCAGTTAAGAATCCAGTTCAGTAAAGCACTTAAGCACATGCCCAATATTGAACAGACAAATCACGTAGAGCTTGCTGAACAGGGAAGCTACATCTGCCTTCACTGTAAGTCCCAGTGAATGGTATTGGGGCACTTGAACTGAGCAGATTCCCCACTTCAAGAGCCCAGCTACAGGTTCAGGCCATGGCTGCTAGAGTAGGTCCCTGGCTGGTTTGTTCTTCTTCTCAGAAACAGAATTTGTTCTTCTCAGCTAAAGAGCAATCACTTCACTCTTTGTGAAAAGAGTTGGCTCTTTTCACAAAGACAGTGCTGGCAGGTATAGAGCAGGTGTTCACAGGCATGTTGGGTTCTTCCCACTGAGTTTCTCCATGCACTTGGCCTCTCAGCTCTCTTGCATTTCCGTGAGTCACAGACATCTGACTTTGCATCTGATCTGGTGAGGTGCCACCATGCAAACTCAGAGAAGGGAAGAAGCCTTGAGGCACTGCGAGATGCTGAGGCTGCAACTGGGATCATATGGTAGTTCAGAGCAACCAGGAGGCACAGAGAGCCACGGGCCCAACCTGTTCAGCTGAACATGCCCAGCCCAGCACCAGTCCATGCTATGTGGCACTGCTCTCTCATCAGCACAAATGCTGCACTTGTGCCTCACTGCCAGCAATTTTCCCTCAATTCTAGGAGTTTACAAGACTTCATGTAAAACCCCATGCTAAAGTGCAAGCATGAAAGGAATCACTTTACAGAAGATCAGAAACCAATCCTGCTTTACCTTGCTTTGTTATACACTGCCATTTCTATGATTGTTCCCTCTGGCTTAGCTCCACTTTCCCAAAATAGCCCATCTCTGGAAGGGCAATCATTGGAGTTAGCAGTTTATTTTGAACAGGTACAAGTAGCAGGCACCTCAGGAGCTGGATGGTTTTTTCTTTTCAACCCTATGATCAAGACAGATCTTTCCAGTGCATTTCCGTGCCTAACCTTTTTCAGGGTGAGCTGGCATTCCCATAGTTTTCCTTTCACATTTCCAGTTAGATGAAGTAATTTTAGATGGAGTTTCCTTTAATGATGTTTATTGTCATATCTTTTCTATATGATCACCTACCTACAAGCTGTGCGGTGATGTGAAGGCATGAAAGAAGAACCGAGCCTAAATATTGAAGGCTCAGTTAGCTAATGTAATATGACAAGTGCTTTCTTTACGAGTTTTTCCATCTCCCATGCTCTCTTCCACAGAGTTCCATGTTTTGTCCACTGTGTAGTATTCTTACTTCTCACAACACTTCCTACAGTAGGAAATTAATGTCCTAAACATTAATAGGAGTCTTAAGGAAATGAAGTCATTGGGATCTTTGTTAAATGGACACAGCATTATTCACATACTTAGAGTTTAACACTTGCATAAGTGCTTTTATCAAGGGCGGTTGAAGGATGGAGTAATCTCACCCAAAACATGCTGCATAATCTGAGATGAATCAATTTTATGCCCTTTCCAGGACATTGATATAAAAATGATCCGCATTCTCATCCTAGCCTTCTGTTACTGTGTATGATTTCAGGCTCTGCTGCCCACAGGCCCTTTTGCAGTGCTCCTTTCTCACTCCTCAAATCATTTTACACTTGCTGCTGATGTATTTGGTGAAAAACAAAGTAAGGCATTTCTGCTGTGGCATAACATCTTCCCTTCGCTGGCCCTATTTCATCTTTTCATCTCCAATTCACACCACTGCATCTCATTTCCAATCAGTACTTTAAGAGAAAACCAACTTGAAAAGCTATGTTTTAAGGGTTTTTCCTTTTTAAGGTTGTGGCTGCTAAGGTAATTTGCCTTATCACTTTGAGGTTGACCCAGAGCAGCACAGTGCAGACAGAGAGAAGGAATCAAAGATGCCATGTCAGTACCAGGGCTTTTGTGTGCCCCTGGAACAAGCTAATTATACCTTTCAGCTATGCCTTGGGGAAAGCCAGGGAAAAAAATGTAACATCAAAGCTTCTTTTTGTTGTGAAGACAGAAATGTCTTCAGACAAGCAGGAGTTTTTTAGGCTCTGCTCCATAACAGAGGTTTAAATACAAGCAGAAAGACTGCCACACATAAAGCAAAAACACTTCCACATGTACAGATTACTTTCCCCAGAGTTTAGCTTCTCAGTAAGTCGCAGGAACACAGGGCAGTGACTGCCTATTTGTCGTCAATCTTTCTATATGGCAGCATACGAAGATACGACGCAAAAATGTGGATTTAGCCAAACCTTAGAAACTTCTTAGAAAAAATGGAAAATTTCGTGGAGAAGAGTTGTGCTGGCTTGCTTTTTCTTAGTGTTTCCAGTACAATAACTTCTGAGACTGAACACTTGCTCATGGTTTCTCAAGCCTACTGGCTCCCTCGTTTTTCCTTAGCTACTCTGCAAGTTTGCACCAATGTCACTTGGCAGGCCTGGCCCTTAGGGGGAGCTGCTACTTCTCCTGCTAACAGCTGACTTGGCCTCTTCCTCTGCCAAAGCTTCTTAAGATGTGAAGACAAGAAAACTGGCAGGGATGTTGAAGAAGGCTTATTCAGCTGTTCTTTGTAGCAGAATCACAGACACGTGTAGGCTGGAGGGGAGCTCCAGAGGCCATGTGACACAACTCCTGCTCGTATGTGGGCTGCTGAGAGCAGGTTGCTCATCAGAACTTCAAAGATCTTCAGGGATGAAGGTCCAACAACCTCTTCGTGCTACAACAGTCTGCTCCACTATTTGACCACATGTGGTGAATTTTTTCCCACCTATCTAATAAGCATTTCTCCCATTCCAGCTCATGCCCACTGCATTTTGTTGAAGCCCTTGCTGTACCGCTGCACCACCAAGAAAAGTCTGGCACCATCTGATAGCTCTTTGTTGGGCTCACTCCAACATGTCCATGTCTTTCCTGTACTGGGTAGCCAGAAACTGGATCCTGTACTCCATATGTGTATCACCAGTGCTGAGTAGAGAGGAAAGATCAACTTCCTGTAATTTCTGGCAGCACCTGCTGATACAACCCAGGACACAGCTGGCTGTCTCTACCACAGAGGCAAACTGCTGGCTCATTTCCCACTTGGTGTCCACCAGGATCTACAGGTCCTTCTCTGCTCCCCAGCCTCCAGCACGTGCTCGTGTATGTATGGAGTCATTCTTTCCCAAGTGCAGGACTCTACATTTCCCAGCATGGAATTTCTATGATTCCTGTCTGCCCATTTCTCCAGCTTGTCCCAGTCCTCCTGAAGAGCAGCCTATCCTTCAGGCTGATCACTTCTCTCAATTTGATATAGTTCATTATCAAGCTGAGAGTGTACTCTGTCATCCACAACTAGGACAGGCTTTATAGAGTGTTGGTCCTAGTGATGCTCCTTAAGCATCATCAGTAGCTGGACTTTGCACCACTGGTCACATCCTTTGATCCTGCATGTTGTGCTAGTTTTCCACTACCCACTGATTGATCAAGTCCATATCTCACCAGTTGGGCTGCAAGGTTACTGTGGGGGATATGTACTAAAGTCAAGGTAAAGACTGTTCTGTTAGATATCAAGCTAGTCACTTCATCATAGAAATTGGTCAGGATGGTGAAGCATGGCTTGTCCTTGGTAAATCCCAGTCTTGCCCTTCAGGTGCCCGCTTTTAGGAGGATTTGCTTCCTGCTCTTCCTTAGGAAGACATTTCAGACCGAGAAAAATTGATTCCTAGAAAAGAACTAAGATCCTTGTGTCTAAAAGTCTATCTGGAAAAGTAGGCTAAAAAAAATGTTGTTTATTCTACTGTCTTTACAGGAGTTGGGGACCTTTACCACCAGGGAAGTCTTTGGTCTACTGTGGCAAAATTTGGTAGAAGTGTTCCTTTTCTCTTTTATGAGCTTTGTATCATTTTCCAAGCACAAGGAGGGAATTGCGCTTTGCAGAAGGGAAATTACCTGGAGGCTGGATTACAGAGCTAGCTGGCCACAGTCAAAGCCATGTTCCACCACCATGGAAGGCATTGTATGTAACCTTGGATCAATTCCTGATTTTGTGGCTGGAAGGACAATAAGTACTCACAATCTGTTCCTGCCCATTTTGCTTTAGCCAAAAAACATTCCAAAAATACTACTCACGTGCTCCTAAGTATTACTAATAGTGTTACACCAACTGCAATATTTTATCAGAATGAAATTTAAGTAGATCGGGAAGTCCATACAAATAAACATCTGCACGTTTTAGAGACAGGTTGGATATTAGGAAAAATCTTCTTCTCCAGAAGAGTGGTGAGGCAGTGGTACAGGCTGCCCAGGGAGGTGGTGGAGTCACCATCCCTGGAGGTGCTCAAGAGCCGTGTGGATGTGGCACTGAGGGATGTGGTTAGTGGGCATGGTGGGGGTGCGTCAACAGTTGGAGTAGGTTTTGAAAATAGGCCATTTTTATGAATGAAGGCCTAGTCCAAAGCTCACTGAAATCAAGTGGAATATTTTGTTTCTATTCAGTGGATTTGGATCAGCTGCATGGTAGGCTGATGGGATTTGCACACATCTAGCAAGAGCTTGGAGAAAATTAAAAGCTTATCTGGAAAAAACTGGGTCTACGAGATCCTGTTCTTAGGGAATACCACTTGCAATCGGAAGATAGTGTGCTGCCTGCTTTCCTTCCTGAGTGATAAAATAAACCCACTGGATTAGCTACTAAATGAAATATAAATACTCTCCTGGAAAAAAATAAAGCCTGCCATTCCCTGAAGTTTCTGTTGTTGAGTCCTCTAATAATAGAGATTGCTGCGCCAAGAAAAAATTGCAGGCTCCTTGGCAATTTATTGGAGTGTCTGAAAGGCTACCT
This sequence comes from Gallus gallus, assembly GCF_016699485.2. Classification (NCBI taxonomy): domain Eukaryota; kingdom Metazoa; phylum Chordata; class Aves; order Galliformes; family Phasianidae; genus Gallus; species Gallus gallus. The sequence goes on from NC_052534.1 coordinate 76,482,861, forward strand.
GTTATCCTCTTGCTACAGCCTTTCATGCCAACTCACAGCAATCTCAGAAATTACATAGGGAATTAGTAGAATTTGTATGCATTCTTCCCATTAGAATTATTGCTGCAATAGAAGGACCATCTGTCCATTTAATGTGGGAATCTGCTTTAAAATTACCCAACTCTCTTCCCCATTTCTCAGCTACGTATATAATTTGTTAAAGAAAAAACAAAAACAGAAAGAGAGAGAGAGAAAGGGCAACACCCTGAATGTTCCAAACCACTTCTGGTTGTGTGAAAGCATCCTGTTCTACCCTTCAATCAAAAATCTTCATCAGAAATTGCATAGACAATAGCAATTTTTAACATGAAGTCCGGGTCTGTATAACGCTCTGGGAGTAAAGCTGCTCTGAAATATATAACAAGCATCCACAAAGATGTTTTCTGGTTTCTGTTTATCTTCTTTGCATGGAGGTGCTTGTATAACTTCAGCTTGTTAAGCCGTAATTTGTCTGCTTCCCAGATTAAAATGGACAATGGAAATATGGACATTTTCCCAGCTCACAGTGCAGTGCTGGCCATGTGTTACAAACTGTTGATCCTCTGAGAGTAATAATACCAGTGGCTGGGAAGAAAAAATATAATTAGCTCGTTAAGAAAACAGAAAATCTCCCTTGTCAGGCCAGGCGTGGTTCAGCAGTTTCATCACTCATGATGCCAGATGACACAAAAGGAATGCTGAGGACTTGTGATCTTTCTTTTCATTTGGTTCCAGCCTACAAAAGACACATGTAAACCTCAGAAAGAAAAATTAAACAAGCAGGCAGCTCTGGATTGCCACTGATATCTAACTAGTAGCTAGACAAGTAGGGCCCAGTACAGCTTATTACTAAACTATGTTTTCAGGCTTCATTCTGTGACCACAGCCTCTAAGAGACACCCGGGTCAAAGCAGACACTGTCTTCTGGCAGGCTGCCCACCATCAGCAAATGATGACCTCCTGACTCCCCTGAGGAAGGCACTGAGTCCACCATGCTACCACGCTGAGGGAAGACAGAGCAAACACAAGGAAATCTCAACGTAACTCCTCCGTTCATAGACAGGGAGGATGTCAGAACAAACATTCCTGCAAGCTGCCCTCTTTATTTCTGTGAAGCCTGAAAGCAAACAGACTGACCATCCCATTTTTGAACTCAAAGATTAAAAGAATGGGTGAAAGGCATATTTCAGCTGAGAGCCACAGCTGATTTTCTGCAACAAATACTTAATTATAATTCCTTCAGCTAGTCAAAATACATATTCTTGTTATGACGGGTAGCTCTGACATTTAAAAGAAAAAAAAATCATTTCCTGAAAAATATTCAACTGAGTTTGAGTTTTCTTCAGCAGTAGGACCCTAATGAAAACTGTGTGCTCATTACTTTCCTTCCGCTTTTGCTAATAGATGTGTCTTCCCACGGAGTGTTTCAATTTTGCTGAACAGGAGTTTCCTAACAGTGAATAATGCTCTGACAGAAAATGTGCAACCAATTTCAGTAGCACCAAAACAAGAGCCTCTTTCCAACAGAGGAACAAGGTCATTTCAGCCTTCAGCGTTCACCAAAGAAGAGCGTTTTGTGTTGCTGTGTATCTTGTGGCTGTGATCTGACACCAGGTATTAACGCTTGTTATACGGCCAAGGCTTGTTCAGCTCTGGATCTTTGTGCTGATCTTACAAATCAACCCTTCAGGGAGCAATACGGGAGCCTTTCGCTAGAAACTTTTTCACAGGGAGAAATCTATATCTCTTCTTGGCCACCCAACCATGCAGGGACAGGAACAGTGGTGCCACTGTTACTGGTCACAGTATAGAGGAAGCAGAGGTCTGCGATGCAGGTGGAGCACGCTATTCAGGGCTCCTTTCATCTTGTTGATATTTGGCTTAATAATTAAGCTACACTTGGATTAGCTGTACTTGATCAAAGGAAAATTACCCAGTGTTAGTGCACAGCCATCAGCTGATGAGCCAGGGTTGGTGGGGATGCTGAATGAAACTGTGGCTGGGGTAGAGCTGGCCATAAAACCCTTCTCTGATATCAGATGAAAAACAGTGAGCATCAGGAGGCCATGGTAGAGACAAGAAGAGCACCCAGAGATAGCAGATGAGACAGCAGATGCCCGCACAACAACTGCAGGGAGCAGTGGGATCACTCATATACCTGCGCTGCATTTTAAAGAAGCATTATGAGAACATGGGGAACTGAAGAACAAACAAACCAGTTTTCCTGGATTAAAATAAAGGGCCCAAAGGATTGCTTCTGGGTTTGTAACTCACCTGCACCTGTACGCTCCCAGGGCTCACTGGTGGGAAGAAGCAAAAGCTAAGAGTGGTGGAGTAGAAAAACACACCAAGGGCTCCTGAGAAGATCACTAAGTCCAAGTCATGATTCAACCTCCCAGAATAAGCAGATTTAAACATTTTATAGAATAGTAAACATCTGATCTCTCTTCTCTCTCTTTATGGCTCTCCAGCACGTGCTCTCAGAGGCAGTTCTCTGCCGTGTCATTGCATTGCATGTAACACATCTCACAGACCCAGCTTGGGGTTGGAGGAATTAATTGTGTTGGATTTGACAGAGTTATCAGGAGACTGCAGAAGGATGCTGAATGCCACTCGAACTTCATGATATAGCACAGCAAGCTGGGAACACTGCAGTACTATCTCTGGGCAGCAATGAATCTGGGCAGAAATAGCTCTGCGCACTCACAGCATGCTGTAGTGTCAGCAATTTCTTTGAGAAATAAAGAGCATTTTTTTATTATTATTATTATAAAGGACCACGTCTGGCAATGATTTCACCCACCCATAAACTTGAATTCTTATTTCTTCCTCAGCTGAGTTTCAAAATATCTTTAAGCAGTGGGTTGTCTGGTGCAAAACGTTGCCGTTGCCTTCCTGTGAGCCCTGCACACAACCTGTCCCAGGGTCACACACAGAGCAGAGTCACCTCAAGAGCATGTGCTCCAAAATTTATGCAAGAGTTGCTCTCTTGGACCAAGCCAAGGTCTCCCACCACTGATGGACATGAATCCGTGGGCACCTATCCCTGTATTTCCTCCCTGTTCAGTAATGTCAGCTCATCTTTCTTCTGTGTCAGAATATCTACTTTGTACAACTTCCCCTCCCCCTCTCAGGCTCTTTGTGGAGACTGACTAATCCTTCAGTCAGCATGGGTACCTGGAAATGATGAAATGTTATAGTACGTTACCAAGTCACCTCCTGGTAATTCCTTTGTCATCAGGGATACAGGTGAATAGGGATCAGAACTCCAAAAACAGTTCCCAAAACTTCAGAGGGGTGTTTCTAAAGGACCATTGATTTCTTTGAGGAGCAAGACCATCACTGCAACTCAGGACATCTTCAAATACTATAGAGAAGTCCCCTAAAGACCAGCAGAACTGCAATTTACCATCAGATCACAGCTAAACAGAACACCGAGCCAGTGAGGAACTCCTTGCTGAGTCCTGACACAGTGTCTTGTGTTTTCAGTGAGTTCCCCAAATCACATCACAGGATCATTAAGAGAAATGGAGAGCTGTGTGAAGCTTTGCAAGCAGCCCTTGCCTCCTGATGCAGTGGAGCATCTCTTCATCCTGCAGAGGGGCACAGCTCTGCATGTGGTATACGGCAGCACAACTCTATCTCCCACAGCCTGCCAGATGACACAGCCAACCAGCACATGCAGTGCTGAGAGCAGCACAGAAGAATGGAGCCAGTGCCTCAACAGTGTGCTGGTGTGCACGAGTGTGAGATCAGGTCAGGTGCAGGCATTGGAATGCTCTCCCTAAGACAGTTTGGTTTTGTATGAAAAATGTATGGTGTATGAAAACTTACAACATAAGTTTCTTAATTAGCCTCTGATTTGCCGCGTTTGAACTCAGCTTCTTTTTTTTGGTGGACAGTGGTACACATCAGTAATGCTGTAGGTGATGTTTTTATAAGAAAAGGAACAAGGTCATTTCGCAGGATGGGCTCTGAGCAGTGAAAGACCCTGATGCAGAATGCATTTTAATCACAATGTGCACATGACATTAATCAAAGACATGCAAATGGAAAAAGATTAGGGAAGATGTATTAAGTTGTTTTGTTTAAAATAATTCCCTTTGAGGGAAAAAGAAGCCACATGACGATGCTCCTTGACAAGTGATGCTACCACCAACAGCAAGAAGATATTATTTATTGACTGTGGCTATAATGAATAAAGCTGCTTTTAAATGACTCCCATTCTCTTCTTGCCTCTACAATAACCACACTTACAGCACTGGATGGCTGCTCAAAGCTTCTCAAGGCTGCAGAAAGAAAGGCAAGGCTGTGTCACCTTTCTACACAAGAGCATACAGGGAAATGACACAAAAATCTTTAAGGTCATGTCACTAGTGGTCAGGGACTCTCTGCTTCAATTTAAGTTTTCCTGGATCTGCTCTCAGACAGCACTGAAATGTTTGAGAGAGAGGCTCAACTGCTGAACCACAGCAGTAGCAGATGCTTGTTTGCTTTATTATATGAGGGAGCTGGGATTGCTTAGTCTGAAGAAGAGGAGGCTCAGGGGAGACCTATTTTGCTCTCTACAACTCCCTGACAGAAGGTTGGAGCGAGGTGGAGGTCGGCCTCTGCTCCCAGGTAACAGGAATAGGATGAGAGGTGATGGCCTTAAGTTATACCAGAGGAGGTTCAGGTTGGATATGAGGAAAATTTACTTCTCAGAAACAGTGGTGCAGCACTGGCACAGGCTGCCCAAGAAAGTGTGGAAGTCCCCATCCCTGTAGGTGTTCAACAGCCAAGTGGATGTGGCTCTGAGGGATGTGGTCAGTGGGCACAGTGGGGATGGCCTGATGGTTGGACTAGGTGATCTTAGAGGTCTTTTCCAATCTTAGCAATTCTATGATATTAAGATGACCTCCAGCTTGGATTATCAAATGCCTAAGTACATAAGGTCAGTTAAAATCCACATTAATTTATGCTGATCACCTGAAGTTACAAACCCCTCATCAGAGACACTCTGGAATAAACTTTCACTATTCACCCTATACTTCCCACTGCAATTAAACATGATCTGATATATTGAGAGATTTACTCATATTCATTGATAATTACATTGTAATTTTATTACTAATTTATCTAGGAGCATTCTACCAAAAAAAAAAATATATCTTTTAAATGGAAATTTCATAGTCAAGTTACCATGATGAGAAACTGAAGGCATTGATGCTTTCTACTTAGATCAAATGTCACATTGCTGATCAAAATGAAGCACTCCACGACAGTGGTTATGAATAGAGAAACTGTTATTGAACTGCTCGTCTCCTATTTCTTGTGCAGATAGTAATTCGCAAGGCTACATTTTTTGCTGTCTGATCCACCAAAGACTGAAAGTAAAGACCGGCAACAGTCTTTGTTCAGAAAGAATAAGAATTCCTCTTCCTACTCACCTTTCACCATCATGACAATCTCCCTGCAGCTGTTTTCCATACATCAGAGATCTCATCATCACCTGATGAATGAGGAATGTCAAAGGCATGAATGCTCTGTGGTCTGGTACATTTCAGGTGACACTATTCCTCTCTTCACATTCCCCGTCATATTTTGCTGGCTCCCATGGGATACAGGAGGGCATGTGAAGGCCACAGCAGATCCAAGACAGTCGGCATGCAAGGCTCAGAGCCCCATGCATGGTCCTGCAGGCAACAGAAGTCATAGCCATGGGAAATTCATAGGTGGTACTTCTCTTCATTTCTCTGCCTCATGTCCTCTGTTGCTTTTCCTGCTCTCTTTTTTTTTTCCCCACTATCAGTTCCTCCTGCTCTTCTCTCACAATTTTTTTCCCTTTGGAACTTTTAATCTTTACATAACCATTTCCCTGGAAATGCCATGACACCTTTGGCATTTTAATCAGCAAAAATCCGCAAGGCAATAACCTTGTCTATTATGTACAAGAAAGCATTAACAGACGTGTTCATTTGAACATCTCTCTGTTTCGCCAACACTAATAACATGCAACTGAAAGTAAATATGTTGTGTTTTCCAGCCCACCAGCACATGGTACAACATTTATTGAGTTACACCATTTCAATTTTTTTTGGAAGAGAGAGTAAAAATACTATTTGCCTCATTCCAAATTAATTTCTGAGATAAAAGCACTATTCTTTTGTTATGAATCATGACATCTACTCTTTTCATGTCTTTTGCACTGCAAATGTACACCGTATAATTGCAGATAAGTAAATATAAAGATATGGTGAAAGGAAGTTTCTTTCAAATATACCCAATGTGAAAGGAGATAATAGCTCTTTGCAGGTTAAAGAGATACCATCTGCAAAAGGAAATGATGAAGGCAAAGTCTGCATCCAATATTAAATGTGAAACTGAATGTCTGTCAAGTCCAGGCAGCTTGAGGCTGCTCAGAATTCAATAGCACTTCCCTCAGAAAGTCTAAACATGCCAGCTGTCCTCAGGGAGCTCCAGACATGGATGCCACCTGCTCCAGGAGTGCTGCTCACCTGCCACCCACACTGCACAGCTGCCTGTGTGCACACAGCCCTACATCTGCAGGCAGAAACAATCACAGAATCCAACAAAACACAACCCTTGGCAAGCTAACAGGTTTGGGAGAGGGATATTCTTTGAGAACAGAGAAATACCATCAAAACTTACCTTACCCAAGTGCTGAGGAGAAATCAATCCCCAAAGAAACCCCGAGAGCAGCTTTCATTACCTGCACCCAGCTTTGTTGGGTCTCAGATTACAGGTATTTTTAAAGAAGATAAAATAAGGACAGTGAAGCATTGGAACAGGTTGCCCAGAGGGGTGGTGGATTCCCTGTCCCTGGAGATACTCAAGGTCAGGCTAGAGGGATGCTGAGCAACCTGATCTAGCTGTAGGTGACCCTGATCATTGCAGGGGAGTTGGACCACATAACCTTTAAGAGTCTTTTCCAACTCAAATGATTCTATTATTGTATGAAAATGTTTGCTGTCAACCGGAAGAGTGCTGAGATGATATTTAGTGTTAATAGATGATGCCAAATACTCCCTAGACTATGTCATGTAAGAAATCGTGACCTTCAGGATAGCCATGGAACTTAAAGATGAAATATAAAGCTATGAACCTTGTTCTTAAATTCCAGCGTGTTTGGTGTCAGCATGATTTGCCATCTGAATGAGAACTCCATTTGGTTTACAAGTGATGAAGTGAAACCGACTAGAATAATGCATTTAGTTAATATTTCTGTTGGGAAAAGAATGGATTAGGATGCTCTCTGATAGTAATTTCATGTTGGTACCACCTAGAAACTTCACTTTTTCTCCACTGAAGCGTGACTCCCATTCTCTGAGATGAAGGATTTAGGAGAGCTACTGGGGCAGAAATCATTCTGCAGGGCTCACATCACTGCAGCTAATGGTTTTGGAGGCATTTAAAATGCCTTTGAAGAAGCAACTTAAATGCATAAGCTCTAAAATACACAGGGAAGAGATGAGAAATGGAATAAAACAGGAAGTTATTTCATGAAAAGAGGGAGAAAATCTCCATGTTCTGTGGCAGTGGACCGGGATTTCTTTATTTGTCTGTGTGTGTGAATTCCAAACCAGCGGTGTAGCATCAGCTTGTAATTGCAGCTTTGAAAGTCCTAAGATAGAGTTCAAAGCAGAAAACTGAAGAATACTCCCACATTGCCTAACTTTGGAGCATGTGGAATGCTTTAATAATGACATAATGAATTAATAGTATGAAGACTGAAGTTAACTGCATGCTTTCAAAGCATGTGACATAATACTGCTACTATACTGCAAAATCTTTCCTGCCCTTTCTACAGGAACTACACATCCTTCCTCAATTCACTGAGCAGTTTCATGCAGTAAGAATAGACTTTTCCTCCACTTTTTCCTCACTCTTCATTTGTTTTGAATTGATTCATGCTGTGTGGCAGTTCCTGGAAATTAAAATAGGAAAGAGATATAAAGGTGCCAGGCTAAAAATAACAGCTGATGAAGCGTAGGTTAATGTCTTAGTTACTGCAGCCAAAGCTGAGATCAACCTGCATTATTATTTATGCTGAAAGGATGGGGTCCAGTTCACGTAACCACAGCTATCTCAGGGCAGTGGGTGACTTCAGTAGCTCCTTCTGGAGCTCATGAGGATAAACAGACACTGATAAGTGTGAATTCTACCCACCTGAATGTTGAGGGTCAAGAGAGGTTATATGAGTCACCCCCTCAAAGTGATCTGTCTGTGATTGCATGTATATCTGCATGTCTACTGAACATATCTGCTCAATATATCAGACAAGTACACACAGATATACTTGCATATGCACTAGAAAACAGAAATGCACGAGTCTATGAGCCCTGGTAGGCACAACAGAATCAGTTTGAAGTTTAGAAAACAGCCAGTGTTGATGAGGCTTAGAAATACCTATCCAAGCTGACTTGGCTGCATTGAGATCTTGGAGCTGAGTGAAATACACACTCAGCATTAAAATCAAACACCAAAAGTGCTTTCAGCCTTGAGAAGCTCTCAGCCTTGAGAAGGGGGCTACAAAGTACAGGGGAAAGCAAAGGGCTTGTTTGGGATTTTCGCTCTCAGCAGCAGAAATCACTGCATTATGGAAGCAGCAGGTGATCCTTCGATGCACTTGAAATCTTCAGTCCTTCAGCTTCTGACTTTCCTGGAGACACGTGGCTGTGAAAGTGCCCATAGGAAAACATGAATGCTGCAAATATATCAGACAAACAGGTTGCTTGGTCTTTACAAAAACTTGAAGAATGGAAGATCATAAATATCACACAAATTTTACAAGCTGAAAAACTTTACCAGCAATTATAATTTGCACCATTTCATCTAAATTTAATACAGCAGAGTAAATTGCCCCCAGTGTTAAATTAAAATTTCTAAATCTAAATTTGCGGTGCTGGTAATGGCACCATGGAAAGATGTTAATATATAATCAAAAGCTAAATGCAAGATTTTAAATGTATCTTCTTGCAGTATTTTTAGAAGTGTTTCTTTGAGTATGCATCAGCTGATTGAAGGAGACCCCTAAATGTTATCATAGTATAATTAAATGTCACTATTGTCATTCATAGAATCAGAGAATCATAGAATTGTTAAGGTTCAAAAAGACCCACAGGATCATCCAGTTCAACCATTCGCCCTTCACCAATGGTCCTCACTAAACCATGTCCCTCAACACAACATCCAAACGCTCTTTGAACACCACCAGACTCGATGACTCCACCACTTCTCTGGGCAGCCCATTCCAGTGCTTGACCACCCTTTCAGAGAAGTAGTATTTCCTAACATCCAGCCTGAACCTTCCCTGGTGCAGCTTGAAGCCATTCCCTCTAGTCCTATCACTAGTCACCCGAGAGAAGAGGCTGACCTCCAGCTCACTACAACCTCCCTTCAGGTAGTTATAGAGAGCAATAAGGTCTCCCCTGAGCCTCCTCTTTTCTAGACTGAAATATTCCTCTATTCCTTTTGTTATTGCTGGTGTTGCTTTTAAATTTGCACGCTGTCAGTGGCAGTCTGCACATGTACAAGGTGTACACAAGAAAGTCATCATCTACAGAGATATTGGGATTTGTGTGTACAGGCTCATCACCTATCAAAAAGGAAAAAAAAAAAAGAAGGTGTCAAACACAGCGTGAGTCCAGAGGAATCAATATTTGGCAGAGAAGCATCCTCAAGACATCTTTTGGACAATGTCTCTACATGGCCTTCTGTGAGCCCTTCTCCTCCCTAATGCTTTTCTCATAACAAGGAGTTTATGGGAGCTCTCAGATAACAGAGCTCACTGTGAGATGTCCAATACATCTTTTCACTTACTGTCTTGTTTTCCACTGTGCTCACACTGTTAATGCTATAAGATCTGGTACACAGAAAGCCAACATCAGACAACAAGGAGAATTAATTACCACAGGCTTTAGGGCTTTGAATCATATACAATCTACCAAAGCCTTTGACCAAAACTACCAAATCCTTGCAGAAAGGTTCAGACCTACAGCTAAATTCCAAGGAGACATTTTTAAGACAGTAACTCAGTAGCAGGTAGGAAGGTAACTTGTATGGTAAAAGCTAGTTAAAGGAAAAAGAAAGTAAGGTTCATTCAGGAGTGTTTCCTTTTCACTGCATGCCCCTGGAGTGCATATCAAGAGAAGGGTACTGCAAAACAACCTCGGGTATAGACTCGAAATTATTTTACAGCAATGGTGTGACCCTGTTGCAACTGATAGCATAGTGACACCTACTGATGAATAAATACATTGCAAATACTTGTACGATCAGTGCTTCACATCTCCGTCTACTTTTTGTTCCATCTCTCACACAGCTTACACTACATATTTGTTACCAAAATAGCACTGCCAAGAAAACAACAGACCCCCAGCCAGTCCCTCAGCCTGTGCCGTGCCTTCCTTGAGCTTTCATTATAGACTTGCCCTGTTTCAATGAAGGATCCTGCAGAAACTGAAATTATGTAGATGTAGCCTAAGAACATGCAGCTCCTGACCCTGACTCACTGAATGCTGTGGTTTGCATATGGATGTGTTCTCCAAACCCTTGTGGATATCCATGAAGAAAGGTCAAACAGAAAGAGCAGGCTGAAGAGAGGAGCCATTGCAAGGTAGCCCTCAAGGAACATGCATGCAACCCTGCCAAATTTAGCAAGTTTTCAAATACTTGTATTCATCTGAGCAGGAAAAGAGAGCCTTTGTTAAGAAAAGATGTGGGTCTTTTGCAATGGCATTTTGCGAGTGCAGATGTTTTGTCCTTGTGCTGTGAGAAGTGGCTTTCATTGGTGATATGTTTTGCTGACTTTTCTTTTGCTTTTTGTTGTGCCTTGAGCTATATAAATATCCAGTCACTTGTTACAGAAGTAAGCCACTCAGTGCTTCGGAAGGATTTTGAATTATAGAATTGTTTTGATGAGAAAGGATTATGAAGACCACCTGGTTCCAGTTCCTTTGCCATGGACAGGAACTCCTTCTACCTGATCAGGTTGCCCAAAGCCTCACCCACCCTGGCCTTGAACAATTCCAGTGATAGAACATTCACAGCTTCTCTGGGCAGCCTGTTCCAGTGTCCCATCATGCTCATAGTGAACAATTTCTTCCTTATATCTGTTCTGTATCTCCTCTCTTTTAGCTTAGTGATATTACCCCTTATCAATAGACTCCCCGATAAAGAGTCCCTCGTCTTTCTCATAGGTCCCCTTGAAGTACTGAAAAGCAGCAATGAGGTCTTCTTGGAACCTTCTCTTTTCCAGGAAGAACAACTCCAAATCTCTCATCCTTTCTTCATAGGAGAGCCTGCTCTGTGTCTGAACAATACACTTGCTGTTGTTTTCCAGGCTCTAACCACTATAAAGTACAGCCCCAGGCCCACTAAAAAGAAGTAAAACTTCTCAACAAGCAAGGGATCAGTTAACATCAAGAGAATAATGAGGCAATATCCAGGATTGTAAAAGAACGACTTGTAAGCATTTAGATCCCAGTAGTTACCGAAAACTTAAAGGCGAAGAGTTCCTCATGCTATATTATTTCTTTTTGACCTAGTGGTTGATTGAAATAAATCATCAGGAAGAGCTAAGGGCAGAAGACCTCTCACGTGTGTCTTTGGACAGGATTTAGGGAGACATCATTACTCTGAGATAATAACTGAGGAATATCATACTGACATGTTTTTAATATCTAACTTGAACTGTGTTCCAACACCACATGCTTTGCCACAGCTTGGGATGCTTTTTGTACAGGGCTGACTGGGAGCTCAAACCTTCCCTACAAAAATATAGGGTCCTATAAAGCACGTCCCATAGGCTTTCACAGATCACATTTCTTAGTGGCAGAGGAGACTGAGCATTCATCAGGGCATCTTGTAATTGTCTTGGGTTTCCTTTCAAATGAGGGCATGGAGACATGGTCCCTTAGAGGTCTTGCCTTAGCTTTGAGCTAAGGTCTAGCACGGCACAGAGAGTGGGCACCACTGGTGTTTGTCAGTTGCCCAATTTATACACCAACTCTTTTGAACGTTCAGCTACAAATGTTGCAGTGTGTGAAACACTGCAGCATGCAGACCATGCAAGGTCCCTCACCTCTGCAAAGTTCTTCTATTTGGTTTGTACACCACCATACGCCCCAACATCCAGCTCTTCAGCAATCTCCAAGGAAGTTTGGAAACCCCAGTTCTGAGCTACTGTGCAGAAAGCTCTCACATGCAACCAAGTTAGTTGGTCACTAGCAGTATCTTTTTGCATATGTTAGTGTCCCCAGAAGGCATTACCTGTGGATTTTCAGGAATCACTCTAAGAGGAAGCAGTACGTTCTACTAAGCTACAGTATGTAAATACTGAGCTACCATCTCTGCAGTAGCATGTAAACTTACACCTGGATTATGAAAATCATTTATTCTCAGATTCCTTTCAGTGTGTTGAGAATTATTTTGTTTTATGAAACACACCAATAAAATTTCAAAAATGATATGTATGCTTTTCATGACTTTTTCTTGAAAAGGTGATGCGAGATGCTCCCTATTCTACAGATTTGGCTCAGTACTGGCACTTCACTTTCAGTACCTCCCAAAGCCAACTGTGGCCCTAATAGTTGCCATAAAAACCGAAAGCTGGTTACAGCAATGAAATACCACATCCATTTCAAGTCTAATTTGCATACAGCTACTCAAGACATGTCTGGATGTCTATATGGCAGTTTGTCAGAATTGCATAGTACTATAGGAAGCAAACTGTGTTGTGTTCATTTGCTGTCTTCCACCACTTTATTCCACGTTCCCCAGTATATATTTATTTTTATAAGCCCGTAGGTTTGGCAGTTGGGATATTTTTAAGCAGTATTTTAGCCTGAAGCTTGATCAAAATTATTTAAAAATTGCTAATAATGTCAAACAGAAGGGAAGTCCTTGGGTGTCTTGAAAATGCTACCAAACACTTTTCTGCCTCTTTGGAAAGTATCTTTGAAAATCAGGCTCCTCATCCTCTTTAGAATGAGAGGGGAAAAAAACACATATTTGTTAGGCTTTTGCATTTCTAGCCTGAATTCTCTCCTTTTCCTTTTCTGACCCAGTCAGCACAAGCAGCCAGCAATGGGGGCTCCAGTTTGTCTGTACCTTCCTCATACACAGCATGACTGGATTTAACCACGGGGCACAGCCTCCCAGGTCTGATGCTGCAGAGAAAAAAACAAGGAAAATCCAAGGTGCATCCCAACAGCACCAATGTGCATCCCCCAGATAAGATGTGCTGGTCTTTGCAGGGAGGCATGCTGATTATGAAGCAGGAGTCTAAGTGTACTCCTGCTGGTTGACATGGCTGTAAAAGGGATGAGTGATCCTGCTACTAAATCTGCTTGTGCCTCAAAACTCAACCAGTGAAGCTTTTTCTTCCTGGCTGCTCTCTCTACTCTTTGAGAAGCCAAAATATTCCTCCTTATAGCACATCTCAGCAGCCAACATAGTAATTCCACTTGTGGCCACCTTCACTGGAACAGGTTGCCCAGGGAGGTTGTGGATGCCCCATCCCTGGAGGCATTCAAGGCCAGGCTGGATGTGGCTCTGGGCAGCCTGAGCTGGTGGTTGGTGACCCTGCACATAGCAGGGGGTTTGAAACTAGATGATCATTGTTGTCCTTTTCAACCCAGGCCATTCTATGATTCTATGATTCTATGATTCAGTGGTTTATCTGTTTAAATTCATTCAACTAATTAAAATATGATGGTTGAGAAACTCATGCTAAATCCCCTGCTTTCCCTGCCAGAGGAGGTGTTATCTGAACAGCTGTGTCCTCTCTCTCCCAGCTGCTTTTCCAGAGCGTCTCCAGTGATGTTTAAACCATCTTAATTATTGTCTTTGGCAATAGTACAAGGAAAATAATTATTTTGGTATTTATCTCTATTGCTTAAATGCTTCTGGGGAGAGGCAAGATGCTTTTTCTTAATTATTTGGCAATAATTAAAATTAATGCATAATTTCCTATTAATTTAGTATTTTGCATAGTTTTATTAAGGGCCTCATCTTTCCTGTCTCTTTGTGCAGCAGCTAGATGGGAATGTGCAGTGATGAAAATAAGATGACAGTTCTTTTTTTCCCAATGTAAAATAAGTTGAGAAAGGAACAGATCGCATCCAGTCTTTCTTAGAAGAAATGTTACTAAAGAAATTGTTGCCATTAATAGGACTAAGCTGTAATTAACAATATATAACAATGCCTGTGACGTGTTCAGCAGTACCCACGCACCGTTCACTGAAGGGAGCTGTGCTGGTGCACCAGTGATTTCCAGGTGGGTGCTTGGAAAGCCCCTCAGAGATCTTGTTCCCCCAGGTGTCTGTCTGCAGTCCTTGGCTTCACACAGCAGCCACCTCCTTCTTGGAGGTGCCCCAGGTTGTGCAGCTCAATGGCAGCATGTGCTGGGGGCCTCAAGCAGATCTGATGTCTTGCAGGATTCTCAGCTTATCAGCTCTGGGAGTTCCACAGTGTGAACATTGTGTGGAGCTCAGCATGTCCTGGGGGACTTCCACACACAGTCCCTCAGTGGGCACAGATGTCCTACTGGTTTCTGGCGACTGCTTCTCTGTCCAGACATAGGGACCTGCAGAGTACATTCCCTCCAGCTCTCACAGAAGGGACATTTACAGTAAATTTCTATTTTTAAAATAGAAAAGCTTTATCAGGTCAAAACAACCGTGTCTGAGCAAGAGAAATAAGCTGGAAAGTGAAATTTCTTTCAGAAAAAAACACTTGGTGTAGATGGGACTGGATGGAAGAAGTCAGAAGTGCAGAAGTTCTGCCCAGCAGGTAGGGCTGCCAACTGGCCTGGCTTCCAGCCCATTCCCAGAGCCTCAACAATACTGCCAAACCAGCATTTTCCAGTAGAAGATGTCTCCTGCTGATTTTCTCTATCCAGCATGAGGGCTGATTATTGTGAAAGCTCCAGTTCTTGCCATGCTCATTCACTACCCAGCATCCTTTTCCTCCCGAAAGGCATGTCTCACCTTTCCTGTGCTGAGCATGTTATGGGGACATTAGGAAGCAATGCTCTCAGCAAATATAATTACTTGGTGAGGCAGCACAGAGCTGTGAAGGCAGGAGCCACATCACAGCTTCAGCAGCAGACCTCTCAAGAGAGTTGTGTGCACAGTGCCTCTGCAAAGTGTCAGAAATACACTTTAATTGGTAAGAAATACAGCATTTCTTGTCTTTGTTTTTGCCATTGTTGTTTATGTTCTCTTAGCCTCTAGAGACAATACCTTCTAGATCTATGGAGGCAGTGATGACTTTAATGTTGTATATTACGACCCATGTTCTGAGCTATTTGGAGGAGCTGTTCACTTGCGGCGGTGCTGACAGATTTCACATTGGTTCAGGAGTGCTCCTGGAGGGCTGGATGACTTTTCACATATCTCTGTGCCACTTGCTGAAAACAGGCAAAGACACAGGATAATCTGATGTAGGGAGACAAAAATCTGTCAAGGACACAAAAAGGGGCAAAAGGGGCTGTATTGCTTGAAGGGCTTTGAGCACGTGCATGCATACGCTCTGCATGCATGCGAGCTATTGCAGCTAGACAGAGTTTAAAAGTAGATGGTTAAGGCAGAAAATAGAACAAGGCCAACAGAAGTAAAGCAAACTGTTAGAAAAAAATGCAAAGCAATGTGTGTGCTGGCTGGAGGTAGAAGTTTGAAAAACTGAGCAAGGAAATGAATGGCATCCAGGCATTCATATCAGGACTTCATCACCAAGCACTTCTACCACGGATAGAGACGTGGCCCCTTCCAGTACAAGGTATCCACAACCTCAAGCATCACCCTTGGGGGCTGCTCCTCCTGCCTCTTGGGCTATAGAGGCAATAGGGTGCCCACTCTCAGTATCTTGTAGCCCACCTCGTGCTGAAAACAGCCCATTCAGCTCCTCCTTCTCTGCGACGCTTACTTTTTTTACCCTCTTGAACCATCTGCAACCTGAACACAGAGCTGTTTAATGGAAGACGTGATTGTAGCCAATTTAAATTTTGAGATAGATACTGCCTGTGAGTGCTTTCAAACTGATTTTATCCTGTCTTGTATTTGTTTAATATGTACCAGAAGCTGCAAATTAAACAATTTTTTTTCTAATGAAGTAGATTTCTCCTGCTCTATCTAATTTAAGATTTGTTTTAATAGTCTGACTTAAATTAGCATACTGACTGTGAGCAGACTACCACTGTCAGGACAA
Source organism: Gallus gallus (assembly GCF_016699485.2). Lineage (NCBI taxonomy): Eukaryota > Metazoa > Chordata > Aves > Galliformes > Phasianidae > Gallus > Gallus gallus. The sequence goes on from NC_052534.1 coordinate 76,499,091, forward strand.
GAAACAGGACTCACCAGCACTGTAAAGCACCAGCTTTCTCTGGCACAGGACATAAATAATATATTCATAATTCTGTTTTTCACATTCAGAACAAGCCCAACTAATTTCTATGGGGTATTTTAACTTGCTTCCTGTGCGTGTATAACAACATAACTTGTGTGCAAGATCAGTCCAAAATTTTCACTTTCTCTGCCACAGGCAAATCCTCATCGTGCCATGCCATGGCAGTAAAGAAGGAAATATGCTACTGTAAGTCACTGATTACATTGTGCTGATAGCAGAGCTGATAGCGCAGCGCATCCTACAGTACAACAGTTTTTGGGCTCTTCATGAGAAAACCAAATTCAGAATATCTCATATCTTTGGCCAAACCAGCTTAGCTATATCAAAGTTGTACTGACAGTCAAAATGCATCCTCCCACCATTCAGTCAGTACCATCAAAAAGTTATCTGATCCACCTGCTCCAAACACCTGCCCAATCAGGAACACTGAGAGCAAGGTGCCCAGGCCCATATCCATGCAGCTTTTGGACATCACCAATGAGTCCTCTGGGCAGCCTTTGCCAGTGCTCCATCACCCACACAACACAGAAGTGCTTCCCAGTGTTGAGAGAGAAATTCCTGTATTCTGATTTGCCCATTTCCTCTTGTCCTGCCACTGAGCACCACTGAAAAGAACCTGTCTCTATCCTCTTTGCACCCTCCCTTTAGGTATTTATGGACATTGATGAGATCCCCTGAGTCTCTTCTCCAGGCTGATCTGTCCCAGGTCTCTTAGCCTCTCTCATACCTGTCTTTCCCACAGGGACATTTTTTCTGCTTTGTTTCTTTTTTTTTTTTTTTCCCTCAGCTGTGTTTCACATGCTCTCATAAATCTGTAGCTAGAACATATTTTGACATGAATTTAGAGCATTTAGATCCTGTTGTGATAGGAATTTAAACGTGCCAAGAGAGATTACTCCTTTTTGCTCAACGTCTTTTAGCAGAAATTCTGTGAACTGAGTAGTGGAAGAACTTCTCCCATCAGCAGGACATTTGCCCTGAGACACTTGGCTACAGACTGGAGTCCCACAGCCCAAACAGGACAAGTTGCAAAGGACAGGTGAGGATGGAGGCCTGCTGCACCGCCACTGCTTGCTTCTTGGAGGTTGGTGCTCATAGCTTAGAATCACTGCTATTGACAAAGAACTTTTCCAGACAAGAGACCTAACTTGACAGGACAACAAGAGGATGGGGGAAAGACCACCCCTGTTTCCAGCAGCAAAATACTTACATAAATTTTTTTCTCATGAAAAAACTCATGAAACCCTACAGTTGCTTTAGAGAAATGGTATAAAGCCTTCAAGAGAGACTCAGAGAATGTGTTTTTTGCAAGGTCTATGCCTGATAGTCCAGAGAAAATGGGAAGAAATAAGAGACACAACAAATCTGATACAGACACTTCTATCCCAAGAGAGATGAAAAGTGTCTGTGTTAAATCACTTGGAAAATCTCATTAAATTAAATAAGTCAATGGAGAAAAACACTGTTTTATGAAGGATAGAGATGGTGGGAGAGAGCAAGCCTTACAGACAAAACGTAGGAATTAAGTATTGGAAAAATATAGATCTAAATAAATGAATGATCATTGTCAGACTATACTGTCCCTAGTTTAAATAAAAAACAGGTGAGTGCTACATTGTAGTTTTACCTTATGTACTCAGCTTTAAAATTCCATGTTCTTGGGAAGGGAGAGCTGAAAGCACTTACCCAGAGATTAAGAGGTTCCTTTTGGACTGATTTGTCTCAAGACTAACCATAGACAGTGGAAATCTTTGTCTTGTTCCAGGTGGGTTTTGTGCCATGTTGCAGATCCTCACATGGGAAGGCTTCAGAAGAACAAAGCCAGTGCAAGAGGATCAAAGGTATCAATGAACATGAAATAACTGCAAACCAATGAGGAAAACTGTAATCACAGGCCACTTACTTGAGCTGAACTTAAAATACCATGCAACCAGCAGGAAAACTGCAGCTGAATTTAACACTGTCAATTGTGATTTAGGGGAAGCAGGTAGCTAATGCTTTCCTGGGCTGGGATTTTAATCAGCAATTAACAGATATCGCAAGAATATGTGTTGAAAAGAGCAGAACAGCCAAGTGAAAAATGACTTGTATGGGACTAGCAGTAAGTTAGTATAGCAGAACAACTGAGAAATAAAGGAGTAAGACAGGACTTGTGAAAAATGTTCCTCTGTCTCTGCCTCTGTCATCTTTGCAACCTTACTTTAGGTATTTTCTACAAATTGGTTAGATCTCCCTGAGCTTCCTGCAGGCTGAGCAGTCCCAGCTCTCTCAGCCTTTCCTAATAGGAAAGACTCTCCATCATCTTGGTGGACTCATGTTGGATTCTCTCAAATTTTTTCAGCTCTCTCTTGTATCGAGGAGCCCAGAACTGGACACAGCACTCCATGCGTAGCCCCTTCTGAAACCTCTGCAACAGCTCTGCATCTTTCCTGTGTTGGGGGCCCCAGGCTTGGTTACAGTATTCCAGATGGGGCCTCACAAAGGCAGAGAAGAGGGGGACAATCCCGTCCATCTCCCAGCTGGCCACCCCTCTTTTGATGCAGCCCAAGATACTGCTGGCCTTCTGGGCTGTGGGTGCTCACTGCTGGCTCATGCCCAGTTGTTTGTCCAACAGGCCTCAGAAGTCCAGTGTTGAACTTTCTGAGATCTACATATATCTCCAGCCTGTGAAGATTCCAACTGCATTGGATATTAGATATTTGAATCCAAGTCACTAGAGATTTCCACAATAGCTTTGATGAACCTTTAAGCTTGCCATAATGGTGGCTTATTTCTCAATTAAATAGCCATTTAAACCCAGATCTCTCACCATGACACCCTTCTAGTGGGTCCCTAAGAGATTTCACTCCAAAGTTTTTGCCTTCAGAGAATAGCATCAGTCTGTGCTGGGTAGCATACCTCTGAGGTAACATCAAAGAGGAGTTCCATACTGTCTTCCCCTAAACTCCTTAATAAAGTGAACACATCACATGCGTATAGAAGAGATCTAGTCATAAACAAGACTGAAAGAGCTATGAAAGCCAAATGGATCATAAAATGTTTAAATACCCTAGGATTCATGAGTATAAAAGCAGACAAGGCAAGCTTTGTGATCTAATTTCCTTGAATATGTTTCATATTTCATTTTTATTTTGTGGGAAGGAGAGATACAGACAGACCACATTCATCTATGTCATGAGAAGGTCCAGCACTCACTAACATAACAAGAGAGGGCCAAGCCAGAACAAGCACTTTCCCATGTAATTACTTTGCCTCTGCTATTCCATTTTGTCATGGCTGATGTAAGTTAAGGTGAGAGAAAGGCACCTGAGAGAGCAACATGAAGGCAGTGTGGCTCTTGGAAGGATTCAGCTTTCACAAAGACAGATTGAGTCTGTCATCTTTATCTGACGCTAATTGGGAGCTTTTTCATTATCACAGTTGAATTCTGCCCTTGGCTACCTGCCCATAAATCTTGCTGACATTTCCCAGTGGGAGCTGGAGGCAATAAATCTGAGTGCAGGATCTGAAAGCAAACTGGTAGAAGGAGTCAGAGCAGGGTGCAAGGAACCCCACTGGGAATTTGTCCCCTGACCCAGGCATATCTGCCAGCTGAAGGACACCGGCACACCCTTTTTCTCAGGGGCAAAGGGGATGTGAGAAGGTTTGCTAGTTTTGCCACATAGGTTTGGATTTAGTTTTCATTATTTGCTGGGATTTGGGGGGATGGGTTGGGGAGGGATTGCTCATTTGATATTATTTGCACTGTAATTTTGGCGGAGTTGGAAAGCACTTACACTTTTGCATAGCTGCTCTTATTCTTTACATCTACTTTCAAATGCTGCCTATGAGTTACAAATATGGGAAGCATTGTCTAAAAACTCCTTTAATGCTGGCAGCTTGAAGCCATGACCACTGCCCTGAGGAGCCTGTTCCATGGCCCAACCACCATCTGGTGAAGAACCTTTTCTTGATATCCAGTCTGACCCACCCCAACTGTGCAACTATGCATGCAAGCAGAGCAGAGCTGGCTGCTGAGCACCCAACCTCAGACTGGATGTGCTTTTGACATGCATGATAGCTGCTGGCTGAGCATGCAGCCTGAGCTGGAGCTGGAATATAAATCTCTGTAACTCTGAAGGTAGGAATAGAACAGTGGTGAAGTTCTGTCTTGTCAGTCAGTTTTTCATTTCCAAAGGCTGGCACAGCTTTCTATTTCCTTTTGGCCAATAAAGTATATATTCCTGACCTTCTTATAAAAGCTGAAATCAATTATCTCTATTCAAAATAGGTGTTTCTGAATGAAACAGCATCATATGGGGGAAAAATCTCACCAACTCAGGTCGAAGTTGTGGATGCATGTGCCAGGAATAGAGGAATAGAGCTTTAAAGTTATTTTGAGTACAGAATGAGCTTATTTTAGCATTTTCTTCTCTTTTAGGATGCAAATAAGCATACAATCCATAATTTCCACAGCACAGCTAAAATGTTGCATATTATGTGTTGCATGATGAGAGGTATAAATACCTGAAATCCAATAGGGAGATAGCAGCATATATAAATAAGGACACTACACTGTGCAAGGGGCCATGGTCATGCATTCATTTTGTTTGGTTTGTGAGTGTACACATTATTATTCACAATACTATTTTGAAAATCAAGTCTTCTGATTGCAAACCTGATAAAAGGAGGCACAAATAACAATTCAGGGAAGCAAGATGCTCCTTCACCTACTCGCCTTTACCTGTCTCTGTGCCTCACACACTGATCTATGACCTCACAGACATAGTACTGGCAGTGAAGAGATAAGCATCACACTGGAAATATGGGTAGCATTGACACAGCGGACACAATGACATTGCTACTGTTCAACCCTAACCACTCTTTCAGCCTTGACTTAGTGTAAAATTGCAGATTTCACACATCCAGATACATTATACATTATTAGTGGAATAGGAAGTCCAATTATTACATTTTACATTGCTTGTCTTACCTTGCTGTTGTGCAGGGTGGGCTGGAATGCAAAGCCAAGCCGGGATATCATTACGCACATACTACTGTAGTTCACTGGGAGCTCAAAGATGAATCAGGGCCCTCTCACAGGCTTTATGTGAATGCACACCAAAGAGATAATCTCTGCCCTTGTCTGCAATTTGACTGCAATTCACCTTCCAGGGATCATCCCGGAGCAGTGATGGGTGAAGGTTCTTGTTGTACAGTGATGAGACTGGCTTGGCCCCAGTTCACTGGTACACACATTTTCACAGTATCCTTCCTGGCTTCCACAGAGGGCTCTTCATGCTGCAAGAGATGCTCAGAAGGCTAAAAAGGGGTCCTCTGTTTACAACAGGGTCAACTTATCATTGAATGGCTTAAGTTGGAAGGGGCCTTAAAGATTATGTCATGCAACCTGGGCTCTAACCAACCTGCCCTTGAATGCCTCCAGGGATGGGGAAATGCAAGGCCAGCATCATAATGCCTTGGAAGGAAGGCACAGGTTCTGCAGGGCCACCAGGTACATCAAAGGGAGCCGGAGGTTGCAGCTGGAACAGAGAAAAAACATAAACAGATGTAAACATTTCATAAGGAGATGAGGTTCCTAATGCTGACTGCCAGCCAGCTCACCCCTGCCAGTGATTTTTAGCAATTTTCTAATCCTTTGTCCACATCCCGGAGCAATTAACACATCCCAAAGGAATTAAGTCCTGTGGGCAGTCGGGAGGCTTGTCAGGTCCTGGCAGCCTGGTGCCCAGCATTGCAGATAGCACTGGAAGGACAGAATGTGGTTCTGAGATGATTACGGTGGAAACTCAGGGAAAATCGGGAAAGCCAGATGTCATAAGAACCATTATTTTAGAATTAGCTCAAAATTGCTTTCTTTTGTATTAAATATAGTTAATGAGGTAATGTATGTTGTCATTCACACAGACTCATTATGCATATCTTCCTTTTGAGGGTGATTAGTGTCATCCTTTATACAGTTAGGTCAGGGCTTATGAGACAAATGATGTCTTATTTAACAGTGGAGCCAACCTTCTATCCGTATTTCAGGCACTTTATTACAGTTTGCAATTGCTGTAAAGCTGAAGGCACACTTGGTAGAAAAAACAGTGCAGACTGTCTCCAGAACAGGCATTTTGTTCTTGGTCTCTTCTGCCTTCTTAATTCAATGTTGCTTTCTAAATCTTTCAGATCTAATTATCTCCTAATGCTACCAGATTCAGGTTACAAATCTAAGTTATCAGCATTGCAAAGATGACTGGCAAGTACATCCTGGAATACGTCTCATGATTTTCCTTCCTCAAACTCTCACACATCTATCAGTGGAACAAAAAGAACACAGAACCAAAGTACGCAGTGTCACTGGGCAGTACTTTTTATGGAGAAAAGAACTACTCCTCTGTGAAGTTCAAGCTTTAGTGATATGTATGTATATAGAGAAATAGCAAATAATAGTAATTAATTTTGGTTTTCATGAAAGGCATTCATTCTAAGCTTTCCTTAATTGTATTAATAAAAAATCTCCTCTTGTCCCAGATCAGTCTCAAACCTACTGCACATCCTCACCTCAGTTACATGCCATGAAAGTGTTTGGCGTCCTGTTTTTTCCGTCATATATTTCTGGTATCTGTTACAAGTTTACTTACCTTTTACTCAAGGATGTGACCACCTGTAGGTGTAGATGGTACAGACTCCTCACTGTGTTCTCAAAGAAAAGACAGACATCTTGTGCTTGTGCCTCCTGTGTAGGTCAGCCCATGGAACACCTCGGGTTCAGGTTGCAGAGTTCCCTACTTCATTCCACATCACTGATCAAACCATGTTTTGTCTGTGTCTTTCATCTCTCAAAGACTCGTTTTGATACATATTTATGGAACTGAAACCTCATTTTGTTTTTGAACGCAACAAGGTTTGGCTCTTTTGTATTCAGGTGCATACTATTTTTACACTGTTCTCTTTCACTGTGAGCAGTGAGAATTAGACCGGCAGAGTGGTAATTCTGTGCCACGCTGCCAGAAATGAATTGTTGATGGGTGACAGTCCTATAATCTGACTGCTGCGGTTCACAGCATGCCATGCAGGGGATGCTTCAAACACCATGCATTCAGTCTAAGTCATATTTCAAGCAGACAAATCTGTGCCAGTCTTAACAACACGGGATATCAAAGATTTCAACAGCATCCTGGCTTGTGTCAGAACTAACGCAGCCAGCAGGAGCAGGGAGGTGATCATCCCCCTCTACTCAGTGCTGGTGAGGCCGCACCTCGACTACTGTGTTCAGCTTGGGGCCCCTCATTACAAGATAGACATTGAGGCCCTGGAACGTGTCCAGAGAAGGGCAACAAAGCTGTGAGGGGCCTGGAGCACAAGTCTGATGGGAAGCAGCTGAAGGAACTGGGGTTGTTTTGGTTTGGAGAAGAGGCGGCTTAGGGGAGACCTCTACAACGACCTGAAAGGAGGTTGTGGTGATGTGCAGGTCATCCTATCCCTCTTACCTGGGAGAAGAGGCTGAGAGATGATAGCCTTCAGTTGCACCAAGGCGGGATTCAGGTCAGATATTAGGAAAACTTTATTCTCAGAAATAATGGTGAGGCAGTGGCACAGGCTGCCCAGGGAGATAGTGAAGTCACTGTGCCTGGAGGTCTTCAAGAAATATGTAGATGTGGCACTGAGGGACACAGTTAGTGGGTATGGTGGGGATGGGCTGATAGTTGGACTAGGTGATCTTAAAAGTCTTTTCCAACTTTAATGACTCAGTTGTCAGGTGGATTAATGTTTAACACTCTGATTTCTCTGTTGACTGCAGTTTGTACACAGACCATGAGTAACAAAAGCGCAAAGAAAAAGCATGAGGCAGTAGCAGTTCGCTGTCTCTTCTGCCACAAGACTTAGGCAGCAGCTGATGACAACAGCAGGAGGCAAGTAACAGAGAAAATTAGAGTCCTCTCCAAATTTGGTTGAAGCTGTCTGATATAATTACCTGTCTTGGGGGAAAACCGCCTGATAGACAGTTTGGCCCCAGCCTGACCTTCGCCACACCTGTCTGCAGGCTCTGCTGAGGGCTAGGACACAGCTGGGGGCTCTGCTCCCCACCAGATCCAGCTTGCGTTTGTAGGGGGAGTGTGCCAAGCTGAGCTCAGGCACAGAGCACCCAAGAGGAGGTGAAAAATCAGATGCCATATTTTTGCTCTTTGGATTCAGAGACAGAAGTGCTGACAGTAACGTGTTTTGTTTCATGCTCTCTGTCTTTCAATAGTGATGAGAGGACAGGTACATTTCTTTAAGAAGAAGAGTGAGTATCTGCATGTTTGTGATCTCAAATTTGCTAATGTGCAGGCAAGTGCTGTCTGTGACTCGGATGCGCTCGCAGCAAAGCCATGCATCTCTCCTCAACAAGATCAAAGAGACCTTTGCATCACCTTTCCCAGCTCTGCCCACCCATTGGCTACCAATTACTGCCTGAAAACGAGCCAGCTGGCACAGAGCACCTTCATCTTCCAGACAGGTCCTTCCCACTGCTGCCTGCCAACAAAGTGAGTAGCTCCTGTTGCAAAGCCTTTCTTAAAGCCCAAACACAACTTGTTTAACTTTTTCCAGAGTTACAGCTCTAACTCGGAGATGGTTTAGCACAGTTTTTCATGTGTGGCTGAGTTGCTTGGCCGCTCAGCAGACAACAGCAGAAGTTAAAAGGTGCTGGAACTCTTTTGATGTTTGCTACAAATGGCACTGACAGGGAACATCAATTACAGTTCTACAGTTTCAACAGAAAGCTGAAATGGATCGCAAACAAATCTACAGCATCTTGTTGTGTGGTGCCATAAATAGCGATGAATCTGAAAATACCAAAAGGCAAATAAAAAAATAATGCAGCTAGCAGTTCAAGCATCACCATTCCAAGTCTTGCAAATTCCAAGTAAAACAATGTTTCTAACACTGGATAATCAGCGTGCTATCAATACCCAATTAGTCTACTAAATTGCCAGCAAAGTAGCTGACAGCACCTGTGCAATGACGCATTTGTCTCTCCTTCACAGACATTTCACTTGTACATATTTCTTAAATCAAGACATAAAGCATGCATCATAATCCTTCTTGGAAATCAACTACTAATTTCCATAGAAAATCAAGTAAAGGAGTATTTTCGTATGCACTGCAAGATTTAAAGAAGCCTGACAGAGTGATACATAGTTGGATATATTGAATAAAACAAAATTAAAAGAAAGGCAGGATGGGTGGATTGAAGAAGCAGAATGGGGAGTGGATGGTCTATGGTCCATGAGATGACAGACTCCAGGTAGGCTGATGGGGCAGAAGGCTGTAAGGTCAGCTGCAGTATTAGTAGGATGCAACAGGACTGATTTCTGTGAATAAGTGGAGGCATTTAATGAGCTCAGAAAGCTCAAGATAATGGAAGTTAAAGAGCACTGTTACTGCTGTGAAACCAAGCAAAGGGAATTTAGGAACCAGAAAGACTAAGGTCATTGGATTTTTTTTTTTTTTTTTTTTTGTAATCTATAGTATATCCCGTGGCAATTCTTCATAATAGGCTAATGCACAGATTTTCCATAGGATCCTTATCAGACAGACCATTTTCCTTCAACAGGAATTCAGTTCAGCAAACACTGCTTTGAGAGCTGAGCCATTATCAGATGCAATTAAGAGATTTGTTTCAGAATTGCACTGCTGCTCTGAACCAAAATAGTACTGTACATTTATCAAGACAACTAATTCAGATGTAGATATCTAATTTTTACATTTCTATGCTTGGGGAATCTCAGGCTTAGTGACACAAATCATGAAACTCAAACACAGAATTTTAACAAATCCAATAAAAATTATTTACATGCTGCATTTATCACACATCATTTAGAAATGGTTTGCTCAGCAGATTGTAAAGCGTGCAGAGTACAACGTAAAAGGCATTTTTTTCATTGGAAATCAACGAGCTGCAGAGGAGTACTAATCAAGTTCTAGGTTATCATTTTCATTGGTGTTAAAAGCAAACTCCCAAATTTAAAGAGTTACAAATGATATTAGCTTAAGCAGGATTGGAAAGAAAGGCTGAATGTAAAGCACATGCAAATACAGACTCAATGCAGTTTCTATTTTCTTAGATGTAAGAAAAGTGTGCACAAATTTGTCTCCATTATGATGGTAAAGTTTGTTTTGCTGTTCACTGGAACTTTTCTGGACAAATTATGGCCTCTATGGAAAAGACCCTTTAACCACCAGCCAAGCCTAGGTTTTCCAAGCTCTCCTTTCTGATCATTAACATTTTTGAAACAAAGATTCTTTTAATCACAGAAGGGCAAAATTCATTCTTCAACCACAAAATGACTACAAATTCCCAGTTCAAACTTTTCAAAATATCTGCTAGAAATAATATTTATTGTCTTAGATGGCTGTTCTTGTTTATAAGAACATCAAAGCTTTTCTATCCTCAGCAGCAACATTGAAATCAGCTGACTTCTCAGCTGCTAGGTCCCATCACTTGGGTTGCAGGGAAAGGGTAAGAGGTAGTATGGCTGAGAAGAAAGGAAAGCTGACCAATGCCCAGTCAGTCCCCGAGCAATGGCCATCCTTCTTGCAAACTCCCCTGCTTATATTGCTAAGCATGACACCATATGGTATAAGACATCCCTTTGGCCACTTTGGGTCAGCTCTTATTCTGTCTCCTCCATCTCCCTGTATAATCACAGCCCCCTTGCTGGCAGGGCAGTATGAGATGCTACTAAGTCCTTGACTATGTGTGAGCACTGCTCCATGACAACTAAAACATTGGTTTATTATCAAGGTTAGTCTCACCTGCTGTGGTTTAACTTGGTAGGTGGCTGAGCACCACACAGTCATTCTCTACCTCCCCCCTTCCCAGTGGGATGGGGGAGAGAACTTGTGAGTTGAGATAAAACTATTTACTAAGATAGAGAAAAGCAAAAGATTAATAGTTATAACTGTATGTATATATGCATATACATATATATGAATGTATATAGCGAGTGATACACAAGCAATTGCTCACCACCCCCTGACTGATGCCTAGCTAGCCTCACAAGAAGTGGAGAAGAGAGGGAGAGACCAACTCCCACCCCTTGAAATCTCCTTCCACATGATGTCATATGGTATGGAATATCCCTCTAGTCAATTTAAGTCAGTTGTCCTAATTCTATTCCCTCCCAGCTCCTTGGGTCCTTTGCTGTAAATGGCCTTGGCTTTGTCCAACACTGCTTTGTCCAACACTTAGCAGCAACTATAAAATTGGGTGTGCTATCAACATTGTCTTTCTCCTAGAACCAAAACATAGCATCATTACCAAACACTCTGAAGAAAACAATTCCGTCCCAGCTGAAACTAAGACATCAACCTAGATTCATATCTCAGCACCATAACAGCTACTAGGAAGACAATTCCAGCTGACACCGGGACACAAGTGACACATATAATTCTGAGAAGCCAGATTAATGTCATAGGTTTGATCAGAGTTCTCCTTTGATTCTTTTATCTTTGGAATTTTTACCTTTGGACTTCAAAATGTCTGTCAGCCTCTTCATGACAGGCCCCAGGGATTATTCATCTCTGGTTTGCCAGCCATATAGGGAGTAGCCACCTTCATACCAAAACATGGAGCTCCTTGAGTACTCCTAAAGCTTTTGCACAACTCAATCATGTGGCACTCTTCTCACCAAAACGTGGAGCTCCGTGAATACTCCCAAAGATTTTACACAGCTGGATCATGTGGCACTGTTCTCTTCGTGATGTGGGCCAAGCTGTTCAGCACATTAAGGCTACTCAATTCACATCTCTTCACAAATGCTCCCAGTCTGACATGGCTCATCATCTCAAGGCTGTCAGGACTAGAGTCTATATTTTGAGAACTCTTTATCTTTTGGCAAGATCACCACATTGATGCAAAGTCTCAGAAGCTATGTCAATCAAAGTGCAGAAGCATCTGTATGTATCAGGATTTAGTTCTAGAAACAGCCTTGCTTTTATTCATCCCTATCAGCTGATTGCATTATCACCCTAGGGAGTCAACGTTTGTCCCTTATCTTTGTGCTTCAGCACGTTATTCTTTGGCAAATATTTAAATTCACCATGAACCCACAAGCACTGTTTGGGTTGTTTTTTTTTTCTCTGCAGTAGCCTCCTCTGCTCAGCTGCAGCTTCCTTTGGCTCTGTGCAATCATTGACTCAGGTTTCAAATCTTTTTCAGATTTAATTTGAAACTATTGCAGGAAGCAGCAAAAATGAGTTAGAGAAATGTTTTTCTGCCAGCCCTCATTCCCCTATTCCCTGTCCCATCAATTCTGCTTTATTCTTTTTCTTCCTAACAGGATTTTCTGCATTCTGATCCCTAAAGTGTTCACACTACCATTTAGGCGACAGTGTTCTCATTGTAAGCGACAACATTTTATGTTCTGTGCTTCAGGTGCTTCTTAGAGCTAAATCACCATGTAAATTCACTGTTACAGTGGTTCAGTGGAAGCCAGCGAGACTGCCAGTTTTTCCCAGCAAACCCTTTGACTGGATATTTTGAATGCTTTATTGACACTACATCTATTTTGATATAATTAGTATTTATATATGTGTGTACAATTTGCTAATTTATTATGACTATTTAAACCCAAGGATTCTTCAATTTAGACAACATCAATAAGTAATTTAATAACCCAGAAAAATTAATAACACTCAGCACTGAGCTCTGTTGTCAGGCCACAGAGCCCCAGATCCCAATGGACTGCCTGGCACAGACTCAATATCCATTATTTATCTGGAGATAATTTCTTTTTACTCACTGTGATGGAATTCTCAGAAATAATTCAACTGGAAGGAAAGTTACCTTGTCAAGAAGTCAGCATCTTACTAGTTGAGAAGAAAATCTGAGAGACAAGAACTATTGGATAGGAAGAAAGGGTAATACAAGAAGTAATATTCACCTGGAAGAAGTCAGAGTCTTGGACCAACAATATGCAGTGGAACACTTATCAGCTGTGCTTATCATGGGGCAGTTTGGTAGGGCACTAAATTGCACCAGCTTTCACTGCAGCAAAAAACGTGATCACACATCTGTTTTTCCAAAACAGTGAGAAAACTTTATCCTCATTTACTGTTTCCAAGGAATGCTCGGTATTTTGTTTAGTCATTTCTATGCAAATAAGCTAAGTGTTTTTATAAATATCAGGACATAAATGCTTTACCATTGACTGCATTACAAATATATTACTATTGTCAAGGCTTGTGCACACAGCTACATCAATTAATGTTGCAATTTTTTCCTACTAGTCCCAAGCAAATTTCAGCTTCCTGGCAAAACAAAACTAATGGCCCAAGTAGAACATAAATGATCTATTTTGGTGGTAATAGACATTATTTATCAGGGGATTCTTTCAAGTATTCATTAACGTCATTCTGCAATATATTCTTTCACATAACTTACAACTTTAAGAAAAAGCAGTTTGAAGCTCTCTGGTTGAAGAATCAAAATAAGATTTCATACAGGTCTGATACCTACTGAAATCTGACAGCTCTGTCACCCTTCCAGAGAAAAATGAGTCACTAACAGCCCATAGCAGTTCATCACCTGCCACTGACATCGCAGCAGTATCTACAAGGACTAGACGGTTGCTCAAATATTCACATCCAGAAACTGCAACTGCATCTACAGATATGTGATATGATATTTGTTTAAAGCCAGGCGCTGGCTTTGTAAAGGTATTAAAGCAATAAAAGACAGCTACATGCTAAATGGAGACATGCAAAGCAGTTCACTTGCATTTTGCTTTGTGTACTCAGCTCTGAGCACCAACTATTTGCATGACACAGAGAAAGAGACACCACATCCGGATGGACGTCATCACCTGTTCTGAAAAACAGCCACAAAAAAATCACTAAACTCCCCCATCCCTGGAGAGAATCCTCACACCCTACAAACTGAACCAAGTAGAAGATGTGAAGTAATTGTGCTGGAGCCAGCCTCAGCCTGATTCTGTTCAACAGGGATTCATTATGCTCTTTTCAGCAAACTGGAGGAACAGAAAGACTCCTGCATGCTATTCCTAAGATACCTGCTGGGTCATGGGTCAGTCTTGAGTAAATACTATAAGTTACATGCATTCACAGGGTATTCTTTTGAAAAGCAGCCCTTATTCTATTTTATAGTGTCTCAGTGCTTGATTTTCATTGATGTATTCTGCTAAAGTGTACAAACCACGTATCAGTTTCTAGGTTGGCACTCACAAGTTGTATAGAAGCAGCAGGGGCAGCCAGGACTGTAGCACACAGGGGTGAAAGTGCTGAAGGAAAATTAACTACAGCTGAAACATCCTGCTGACCTAATGAAGGGATCATGTCTGAGTTCTGGGTCAGAGGTGTGGCAGTGATGGTGAGTGATTTTCATCTTCCACAGCCAAAGACAGAGAACGCGGTTCTGATGAACATGTTTTAACAGGCTCTCACCTGCCAGAGTGAAATGACTTCTGAGAGCTCACTTCAGCCTCCAAAATATCCATTCCTTCAAAAGATATTGAACATTTGGAGTAACGTAACAGCTACAAAATAAATAAATAATTGGTGGTGCGATGTAAATGATTTATAACCAGTTATTACATGTTTTGAATTATCAGCCGCTTTCTAATAACCCAACGGGATGATTCATTTCACACTTGTTTTTTAGGTCATGAAAGACCTACATAAAATGTACTAATAAGAAAAATGACAAAGAAAGGAACAATTAGGGACCAGGTTCTGTTCTGATCAGCATCATTACTCCACTGGGCAGAGAGCATTGCTCTGGACTGAACCCAGCACCAGTTGCAACAATAGGCTTCAAACAACATGTGCTACCACTTACAACAAATACATACCTACAGCTTTGTCAAGGGCTTCCTTTGGTGAAATATTAATTTTGCATTCCATCTCCCAGCAGCAGCAAGGATCTCTAAATCCCGTAGCATTGTCAGAACTGGACTTCTGGAAATAACATCTTCCCTAGGATGATAATTTTCCCAGGGAAAAAACTTTCTCCCTTCCTTTCTTGATGTCTTCCAGTTTGTTTTTCCTACTTTCCTGAAATGAACTCTTTTTTTTTCTCATACAGCTATGCAGAGCTTAGAACAGTGTTGTTATTTACGTAGTAACGTTTGAGTGTCGAAGAGCCCTCCTCTTAAAGATAGCTCAAAAAGGTGTCACTCTTTATAAACCTGTACCAATGATATTATTTTTAGGCCTGTGTTTCCAAAGAAAATATATCTTTTTTTTTTTTTTTTTTTTTTTGCACAACTCTTTGTAAAGCTGATTAAGTTAGACTGAAATCATCTTCCTCCTGCAGTTAAATCTTTCAGCAATTATTTTTATTCTCCTTTTTCTTGATGTAAATTCAATAAATATGTAATAAAACAGTTACGCAGCAAACAGAAAGCCCATTAAAAACATATATTTTTTTCACATAGGGAAGCAGCCTCTCTTACATTGGTGCAAGAAAACACTGGGGCTGAGAACCAAACTGGTTAAGGTGAACACCCAGGTGCACAATCATACAGAATTTTAGAAGATTTGGGGAGTTGGGAAAGAGTGATATAATCTTATCTCTGTGGCTTCATGACAGTTGTACGGGAACTGTTGAATCACGCCCCGAACCTCTGATTGACCACCTGAGGTGAGCGCTGAGTCAGCCACAGGGGCACAGGTGAACGCAATTTCACCTGAGTGACCAGAAGGGGTGGAGTCTGGCTGCACCCCTCCTATATCCCATTTAAGGGTTGACTCCCAAGGAGGAAAGATTTCTATCTGGAGATTCTTCCTTTTGGAGCCTTTTCACAAGCTCAGGACATGGGTAAGCTCTTTATTTCATTACTCCTTTGTAAACGCAGTAATCCCTCTGGTTCTATACCTATTTACTTTACAATCTGTATACCTGTTTGCTATACAATAGTTCCTCTACAATTACCAAGTAATTTTTACATCTGAGATTTTTTTTTTTTTAGAGCTGAAAGGTTACTGTCCTGACAATGTCATTTCTCTATGGCTCCTGCTTAATTAGACACACACAGGTGTGTGCATGTGAAGTGCTAGCAAAAGAGGGAAAAACAAATTATTCATTTTCTTAAGGGGGGAAAACAAAACAACAACAGCAACAAAAACAGAAAAAAAGTACTGTTTTTCAGTTGCTTTTCTTGGAATAGGAGTGAGAAAGATCCTATCTCACACATCTTCACCCCAGGGATGTCCTGTCAGCTGTCACATTTCCAGTAGTGCATGGAGCACAGTGACCTGCTCACAGTGGCATCTCTGGGCTACTGCACATTGTAACTAGGACTGTCATTGGACATCCAGTGAGAATTGGCTACTCACGCTTACACAGATGAGCCACAGAAGAGAAGCAGACAGTAATGGTTCATACAAAATATACTTCCACAAAGTGCAAAGCTGTTTAATGCAACAGTCATTCCAAGACCTGTTTCAGATCTCAGGGATGTAGGGTGTCTGAAAGGCAGTCTTTGTAAAGCCCAATGTGAGGAAGGAACTGTGTACTTGGACTTTTTCCTTTGTCACTAGTCTCCCTGCCCCATTCAACAGCTGTCCAGGGTCACTGCAGTCAAGGCCATCCCTAACCTTCATGTTGTTGTGACTGTAATGGAATGGAATTAAATTTGCCTTCTTCAGGTTGCCAACCCAGAATGAACTCAGTGACCTCCTTTAATCATATAGCAGCCCCAAACTTTTGTGCTTCAGTAAGCAGTTTTAATAGAGGAATTCTTCAGAATTGCATAGCTTTACTGTCATTTCCAGCCAAGCAAAACTCTTTTTATGCTCTGATGACTATGGCTGTTTAAATCACCAGATTCTACGAGCATTAGCTGACATATTTTGGACTGAGCTATATCCCATGGGTGAAGCAGAAAGAGTAGTTGCTTTCTCAAGCATCTTCAAGTCCTCCTAGAAGTATAAAGACAGTTTTCTTCAAGCATTAATGAAACAACTTGTTTTTGAGGAGAGTGGTGATCACAGCCAAAACCTGAAATAATGTTTACACTTGAGAAAAGACATGAGGTATGCATTTTCAAAGCACTTATTTCTCGATATCTAATTAATACATGTGTATGCTTTCGAGCATACATATACAGTGAAAAGGTCTTATGGATTGGTATGATGTGTTCTGCCACCCAACGGTAAGAAAGTCAATCACAGGGCCATCACTCCTTAAGTTCAGACATAGTAATAATCTGCAGCAAGTAAAATGTTCTCAAAGCAACTCCAAATCTCACTCCACTGCCTTAGTCTTTATCGAGCTTTTCCAGCAAATAAGACTAAAGGAGTAGCTATGTAAGGAGGAAGACAAAAATAAATAGAGTGCTGGTGAGGCCTCACCTGGAGTACTGCATCCAGATGTGGAGTCTTCAGGACAGACAGTCCAATCCAAGTTGGTATCATCCACAAACTTGCTGAAGGTGCTCTCAGTCCCCTCATCCAGATCACTGATAAGAATGTTAACAAAACTGGTCCCAGTACAGAGCTCTGGAGAGTGACACTGGTGACTATTTGCCAGTTGGATTAAATTTCACTTACCGTGACTCCAAGCCTGGCCATTCAGCCAGTCCTTCACTCAGCAAATCATACATACCAATTATACAGAGCTCTCTGAAATCATGAGCAAATCACACTCCCTTTCCTTTTGTTGTTCCTTATCTGAAGTAAACTTCAGGACCAAACGCTTGCTCAGACAGCCTACAGTAGATTTTTTTATTATTATTATTATGCTTAGAGATATTCAGGGAAATAATTCCCTTCACAGTATTTTCAACATATTTTTCCAAATTATTTTAATAACATTTTCTAATATGAAACGTCTACTACCACAATAATTTAAATCGCTTATTTAAAAAAAAAAAAACCTATTACTTTCAGAATGGTGTTTTAAAAAAGTCTTTCTTTAGTGAGGTGGAAGGAGTTTCCAGATCACACAGAAGGCTTATGGTGTGCAAGTGAGTTTTTGCTGTGGGCCAGCTGGGGCACAGACAGTGCAGGAAGCTAGTGAGGGACCTCTGCTAGATCCAGTTGGCTTTCATGAGTTCTAGAGAACAAATTCTGTCATTTCACAGCAGACAAGTGAACAGGGATGTCTGGAGCCTCATGCCTCTAAGACAAAAGCCCCTTCCTCCTTATCTGGTTGAATCTTTGTAAGAGACCTGAGAAGTACAACAGGAGGAAGCAGTAAGAAGTCACTTCTCTCCCACTGGAAGAACTTCACTGGCTCTTTCACTGGGATGTTATGGCACAAAAGCTTAGGGTTAGGTTGTATATCTCCAAGAACCTGTTATAAAAGGAGTTGGGATTTTTTACAGCAGTGCTGTCATTCAACTGACTGCAGAAGTATTTAAAATGTGTAGAAAATAATATGATGAGCAAAGAGTTGATCTGTATTCTGCTCAGCTAGAAAGGCTGTATTCCAAGTAGGGCAAAAACTGGCTGTGCTGGAACGCGTGTTAATAAATTACAGAGGAAAATCTGCTATATATGAGGACACTTCTTAGCGTATATCATTTTCAGTTGTGAAATGATCCTCTTGAAAGTAATTTCTTTTGATATGGCATTGATTCTTGTTTTTATGGGGAAATATGAGCACAAGAAGTCAGAAACTTTAAATAGAAAGAGCTAGAGCTATTTCAGATGTGGTTTTAATGACAATGTGCAATTAGGATTTTTAACATTACAAGATTCCTTCTTATTATGAGTCAAGATAGCAGCAATTGTGAGCAGCCTATTATTCGAAGTAGTGCTCAGCAAATGGAATTCTGCAAAGCAGCTGTTACAGTAACTCACAATCAGATGACAAAAAGTTCATTGAAAGAACTTTTTATTTCTCATGACTTACGCAATTTCTTCAAATAAAAAATAAATGTTTTCTAATCACAGAATTGTATTATGTTCCAGCTTCAGTTTCATGTCAGCTGGCAATTAGAAACTCCAGACATGCTATTCCATTTCACTGCAGGGCACAACAGAATTTAAATCCTTCTAATCATGAACAAACTGGTAAAGTTTCTCAGCTATTAATACAAAAAAAAAAGAGGGGGGAAAAAAAAAACCTTTTGCCTTTTTGCAGGCACTAGCTCCTTGCTGGCAAGGTGTACAGTAATTACTTTTTGCTCAAAGCCTTAGTAGTTATTCTAGGCTGACACAGATGTTTTATGAACTTTCTGTACATCACTCAAAAGCCTTATTGTGAACTTGCATGAATTTTGAAGAACTAAAGCAGATAATTACTTAACTGAAAATAAACCTAACGTCCATAACTTGTAGGGCATCAAAAGTTAAATATTTTTAAGCAGCCTGATCCAAAGCCCACTGAAGTCCATAAGACTTCATCAAATGCAGTGGGCTTGGTTCAGATCCTTAACGTGCAAACATAGAATTCACAAGGAAGATAAGATGAATAGACAACTGGCTGATGAGTCAGGTTCGAAGGATAATAGTAAATGGGGTTACATCAGGCCAGTGGCCAATCACTAGTGGGTTTCTGCAGGGCTGGGCTCCATATTAGGGGCAGTTCTCTGTAGTGTTTTGATCAATTACTTGAACAGAGGACTTGAAGCTATACTAAGTTTGCATACAGCACTAAATTGGGAAGAGCTACTGACTCCCCTGAGGGCAGGGAGGCCTTGCAGAGAGATCTTGACAAATTGGAGGGTGGGCAATCACCAACTCCATGGAGTTTAACAAGAGCAAGTGCTGGATGCTGCATCTGGGTTGGATCCACCATGGATATATAAATACAGACTAGGGGACAAGAAGCTGCAAAGCAGCCTTGTGGAAAGGGATCTGAGGGGTTCTGTCTGATGGCAAGATGAATATGAGTCAGCTTCTGAAGATTTCTAAGAAGGCAGATTCCACAGCCTCTGTGGGCAGCCTGTGCCAACGTGTGGTCATCCTCACAGTACAGGAGTGTTTCCTGATATTTAGATGGTGAGTCTTCTGTTTCAGTTTCTGGGTGCTGTTTCTTGTCCTGTCCCTGTGCACCACTGAGAAGAGCCTGGCTGCATCCTCTTTGTGTTCTTACTTCAGTTATTTATCAACACTGATGAGATTTTCCCCAAGCCCTCTCCAGGCTGAATAGTCTGAGCTCTCTCAGCCTTCCCTTGTAGAAGAGGTACTCCAGGCCCTTCATCATCTTAGTGGACCTTCAATGGACTCTATCCAGTAGCCCATGTCTCTCTTGTACAGGGGAGTCCAGAAATGGACACGGCACTACAGATGTGGCCTCACCAGTGCTGAAAAGATGTTCCCAGTGACAGAACCAAAGACTGTCGGTGTGGTTGGTATACAGACTTTTCCTAACTTTGATATATGACATACTTCAAAATAAAGAATGCAGTTTCATACCTCTCAACAACCTATTGTAATGTAATTACAAAAGTTGACTGTATTCTGAGTTGTGGCATGTCCTTACCTTAACCTAACATGATCCTTCTTGTTTTCTTCACAAGTTCACTCTGAATATGAGGTCTCTCATCTCCATGCTTCTTTTAGCCCTAAGCAGAAAATGCTAATGGTTTATTGTTACTGGCTCCAGAACTTAATGAGCTTTCCTGTAGTGTGTCTGATTGAGTTAATGTTATAGCAGTGTGTTAAGCGTGGGCTTTTATCTGTGATATAACGTACTGCTGGAACAACTTTGTTTTTCAATTTTAATTGTCTGAATCTACATCAAACTTCTGAACACGTTACCTGTATTGTGAGCTGAAATGAAGCATCCTGCTGTCAGAATAGCTAATTGCTAGAAATTTGGACTGATATTCAATTAGAATGTTCATATTGTTCAACAGTATTTTTAAAAGACTTTGAACAGTAGTTCTGTATGCACTGGTTTTGGTCAGGTAGTGGTGTCTGTGCATTTTTAAGTGGTATGGATACAGACGAGATGACTGCGTTTATGATGTGCATTGCTGCTATGAGGTGTAAACATACCTAGCACTGTCTTCCTGTACAGAGAACGCCAAATCCCACAGGTTCAGCTGACACATATACTGGCTCTTCACTGCCCTCTTTTCACCTGGAATAGAGATGGATAAATGGAGATAAACATGTTCATTACACACTTTCAGTGATGTGTAATACTAACAAACCTGCAGTGATAGTGTGCTCCCTGAGCAGGTCTGTCCTATGCGGGTTCGGGTCCATTGACTTTTGCAGCAACTCGGGGCTCTGAGCACCATCACCTTTCTGGGTTTTCACAGTTTGGGATCAGCAGGCAGATATGGAGGTGTAACTAAGCATGCAACACCATTAATGAATCTCATCAAAAGGAGATCACAAAATCCTTGAGCTGCATAAATCTCCAAAGGCTATCTACAGCTAATTTTCTCAACCGTGTTCTTTCTCCAAACTCCCTGTAATAATGAAACAGCATTTATGCCTTTTAAGCAACATATTGCGTGGATTATAAGCGACATGTAACCTTCCCAGCAAGCCAAGGAAAATGACAGCATTAAACTCCCAACAGCTATCAAAATGCATTAACAATTTTAGAAGAAAATTACTTTTGAGAAGGCAGGTTTTAAATGAATAAACATGAATTTACCACATTTCAGCAGGGCATGGGGTTCGTATGCAGCATCTTCATTCGAAGCAAGGCAAAACCACCCTTGATTAGAAAGATATGCATGCTTATGGGGAGTTAATCTCAGCTCTGATCACAAATTTGTCAAAACTCAGCGGCTTTAGCTTGGAAGAGATTTATGCTGGAGTCAAATGGAAGAAAGCAGCTCTTGCAAACTGCAGGGGGAGAGAAGGGACAAATTGAGGATACAGCTCAGGCAGTTTGGCTACAGCATCCTGGCAGTTTCTGCTCCCTTCTGTACGCTCTGCTTGCCAGTGTCGTGGCATGAGCTTTCCAGAGAGCAGCTTTGCCTCAGTAACATGGTCTGAATCAAAAGAGATGGTCTGTTTGGATCTTGAGCCTGGCAAAGAGGCAGCACTGTATGACCTGGCACTCACTTGACAGTGGGCAGCTGGTCAAGTAGCTCTGGGCCAACAGAGCAGGGTTCCACATAGGGAACCACGTACAGCTCCAGCTGCGATGCTCTGTGTTGCTTCTCAGTCTGCTCTTACAGCTGGTATGTGACTCCATGTCTTTTATTAGTGGTGACAAGGGTTTCAGGGTTTCACACTGCGCTGTAGTGGGGTTTCTGGAACAGCTCAAAGGGACACTTTGAAGAGACAATGTTGCTGACAGCCACCTTTGGGCAGTGAGAGGAGCTGGATTTCAGGGGGGCACAGATGATTCTTAAGGCCAGCATATGTTCCTCAGCCCTCTGCTCTTGGCCTAGTGCCCTGTCTACGCGTTGCAGTCCTTACCAGCAGCAGCAAGTGAAGGCTGCAGAAATCAGCAGCTCTGGGAGAAGAGAGTTAGGCCAAAAAAATAAAAGGATCTCAGGGATGCCAAATGGTCAAGCAATGTCATGGCACAGAAAACAGAAGGCACCTGGCAATAAAGTGCAGGGAGCAGATTAGAAGGCTCTGGAGATCGCTGGACAGTACTAGGAGATTAAAGGGCACGTAAACCATGCAAAAAAGTGGAATGTAGTATGGTTATTGGCATCAATGCAAATTAATTTCCACGGAAAGCATGGTTTCATACAAAGAGCCAGGTAAGCAAGTTG
Organism: Gallus gallus; assembly: GCF_016699485.2. Taxonomy (NCBI): domain Eukaryota; kingdom Metazoa; phylum Chordata; class Aves; order Galliformes; family Phasianidae; genus Gallus; species Gallus gallus. Next base: position 76,521,788 of record NC_052534.1, read on the forward strand.
ATTTATCATTCATGCAGAGGATAAAATGCAGTCCTGGCATTTGGCACAGTTGATAGACAAAGCAGAGGCCAAGGAGTTTGCTGTGAAAGTGATGAGTAACATCAAAACAAGCGTCATGCAGAACAGCAGATGTTTGAATAAGCAGTGAAAAACTGAATAACCTAGATTAGTGTAACCAATTAATTGAAGATACTGAAGACTGAGAAGGTACAGGTTTGAAATGCGCTCATTGAAGAAAAAAAGCTGCAAATGCAGACAGTGCTGATTGCACAGGAAGCACTGTTGCAGAGAAACTCTGGCGCTCAAATGGCTGTATAATATGTTGGAACAGGAATGCAAGTTAGCCGGAGCTTTGAAGTGGATCTATCCAAAGTTGAACACTCCAAGGGAGTGTACAAAGATTTTAAGCTCAGAAAATCAGTCTAAAACGAATTCAATTTATCGGCTTCTGCAGAGAAAACCTGTAGGACTCAGTCAGGATCAGTAGAAACAAGAAAAAGTTAATATAAGGCTTACCTCCTTATCTATTATGTCTGCATAGCCGGCCCCTGTTTCCAGTTTGTCTGTTTGTTTAAGTCGATTGAGTCATTTGCTGCTGAATTGCAGCAAACTCTGCCCAAATAATGACATTTTCTCTTTCTGTCATCAGTGAGACAGGCAAAACCTGGGGCAGTGAATAGGGCAGGCGTGGACCACTCCCCAGCCCTCAAGATAATTGGTATTGATGTGTGGATCACATCCACAGGGCAAACGTTCTTCCACTCTTACTCTAAGCAGGATATCTGTATATCCAAACTGCCAAGTTGGCAATGGTCCCCCTATCTTTATGTCCCATGTTTTCTTTATCTCCTGCTCCCTCACAGCACCAGCACTTTGCTCAGGACAACTCTGAGGTCCTTTTGTCCCTGAGCACATCCTAATGCTACCCAGGGAAGGACCAACCTTCCCCTCCCTCCCAGGGGGCTGCTCTGGACCCCGCCACTCTGTTTCAGAGATCTGTTTCAAATCTCCGTCAAACAAGTTAGGGTGGTTTAACTATGTACCTGGGGTTTTAAAAAGAGGATATGAAAATGATATGAAAATGTTGTTGGGAGTAAAATTTCAAACTGAGTCAGGCTAAACCAGAGATACGCACTTAAAACTCTATACTCCTGTATCTGGTTGTTGAAAAGACGTAATCCTCGGGGATAATAACCCTTGGAATATGGCAAATGGAAATGATCTGCATCCGATATTTAAAGAGACATAGAAAACACAGTATCAAGAAAGAAACGGCAGTTGCGGGACTTCAGATCAATGAAGGGAAATCCAATGTCATGTCTGTATACTGACAAGAAGACCAATGTATGCCTGTCTAGCAGCTAATAGGCGTTAATAGCTGCAATACAAGCAGTGCAAGTCCTTAATAGAATTCATTCCAGTTTGTAGCTTGGGAAAGAGAGAAATCCTTCTGACTCTCAAGAACTCTGAACATTTATGAGGATCATTATAAGGACCCTTCATATAAGGAATTTGAATGTAAGAGCTGGAAAATCACTAAGAAAGCAGGAAGAGACAAATGAATAAATTTGGAAATGAAGAAAGCTGGCTACACTCAGAGGGAAAGATGAATGCAAAATGATTTAATAATTAGTTTCTCCCCAGTAACTCTCAAATAAACAAAGTTGTTCTTAGATGAGGAGAAATATCCTCATTAGATGAACAACTGATTAAAAGAGAGGAAACATGGCTGAAATGAGCAGTACATTTTCATAGTGGAGGACGCTTAATGAAGCTTCACAGTGATCTCTGCTGTAGCCTGTGCTTTTCAGTACAAAGGATCTTGAGAAGAGATGACTAGAGAAGCGGAAGCATTTGCTGATGGTACCAAGACGGTTAAGATGAAAGTTGAACATGATAAACTTCAGAAAAACGTCATATGCTGGGCAACAAGTGGCAGCTAAAATTCAGTTGAGGTATATGTAAAGGGCTTTTAAACAAACTCAGTTTTACATAGAAAGTGATGAGCTTTGACTTCACTGTTGTCCCTTAGAAGATCTCATTATTCTAATGGGCATTATTAAAGCCACTTCCACACACAGCCTGGGTATAAATTAGGCGTTACTGCTTGTTGGGGAAGGAACTGAGAACCAAACAATGCAGCTAGGTAAGTTCTTCTGCATCCATGTCATCAATATTGTGATCTGTGTTGCTCATCCCAATTCAAAATTTGAACAAGGAAAGGTGCAAAGTGTAGCAACAAAGATGATCAATGCTTCTGCATAAGGGACTGCTGAATACATGTGGATCCTTCATCTTGGAAAAGAGGCCATATAGAAGTTTATCACAGAATGACAGAATATCCCAAGTTAAGAGGAACCCATAAGGATCACCAAGTCCAACTCCTGGCTCCACACAACACCACCCAAAAATCAGACCATTTGTCTGAGTGCGTTGCCCAGAGACAACTGAGAAGAATATGACAAGTGTCTTAAAAACCACAAGTGGCAGAGACAATGTGGCTGTGCAGCGCCTTTATTTCCAAATCAAAGCTGAAAGACTTGGGATGAACCCAACAGGGAGAGCTTTGCACTGAGGTTGAGCTGTGGCACACCCTGGCAGCTCCCAGTTTCTTTCCAGGTTTGTTTCATGCAGGATCTTTCTATATTTATTCCTACATCTGCCTCAAAGCCTTGGCAAAGGGTACCTTATGCATGCTCGGAGGACTCCACCTGGCACAGCCATCGTAGGAAGAGCAGCCTCCGCATACAGACAGTACCCACTCCTGTTACTGCACTGAGCGTTTCTCAAGGTCTGGACTTGAAAGCCAGGTGACTTGTGTGCACAGAAAAGGAATAATCATCACGATCCCAAAGGGACCAGCAAAAGTCTACATGTCGAAACAGACAGCAAGGTATTCCTCACATTTACTATTTCCTTGTCATTCATTCTCTCACAATAAACACAGGCAGTATCTGAATGCCGACACCTAGAAAGTTATTTAAGTCCCTCTCTCCCTCAGAAAAGTGTCAGGAAACACGATTTTCTCTTTTTTTCCACTGTCCCATGTATTACTGTAGGGTTCCAGCCCAAACATATCCACCTCACAGCAAGAGAAATTAAATAATCTATTGTTTCCATAGCAATAAGAAGCACTAGGAAACCTGGGAAATTCAGACAATGCCCTCTGAGGGCTGAGCACTCAGCCCAGGAGTGAGCATCTCAGATAAATCCCTTGTGTCAGAATGAGCTCTCACAAATTCAAAGTTATCTCTTTGATAAGCAAACAGCAAGTTACTCTGCATGTGGTGTAGTGGCACCAAATTACTTTGGTGGTTCAGGTACAGCTCTGATAACATTTAGCAATAATCTATATGGAAGTTATTCAGAGTTCCACATTAGTTCAATATATTTTCTTTTTCTTTCTTAGAAAGAAAAAGAAAAAGAAAAAGGAAAAGGAAAAGGAAAAGGAGGGAAGGGAAGGGAAGGGAAAAGGGAAAAGGGAAAAGGGAAAAGGGAAAAGGGATAAAGTAACAGGAAAAAAATCCAGTATGGGTTGGTGTCTCAAAACTATAATAGTTGATTTAACCAATAACCAAGGGGTTTATAAATGCTGTCCTGGAGGAATCATTAAGAAAATGATGTTGCCTTCAAAATGTCTGTATGATATATGTGCTTGCATGAGCACAGAGCATGCTCCCCTCGCTACTGCTATTTGATTGCAATTTCGTACTTGCTGACCAAGAACTCATTGACTGTCTGTGCTGCAGAAATCTTTGAAACTAACACTGTTCTTGTCCCAGTACCATCATGAATGTCACATCATTCAAAGAAAGCATCTACCCTGTCTGTTAACATGTAGCACAAGATGATATTTTAGTGCTATACGTCAAATAAATGTAAAAACAAATGCTCTGATAAAGATAGCATAAAAGTAGGTGTTGTTTTTTTGTTTGTTTGTTTGTTTGTTTTTTCCTGCACAGGAATATTGGGCTGAAAAGATCTCCAGGGTCAGTTTCTGCAGCAACAGGCAGATATACAATATAATTGTTTAGAGAAGTGTAACAAGCTGAGGAGAGTCTGATACAGCCTGTTCAGCTCCTCTCACAGGCACCCGGATTGTGTGAACCATACAAATGATAGCAGACAAATGGTATGAGTGCCTGGTGCTGTGACAATAAGGCCCAAGTCGACCCAGTCCATGAGGACATTCGAGATAATCCAGGACATCTTCAGCATCTTGGCTTGTGTCAGAAACAGTGTTGCCAGCAGGAGCAGGGAGACCATAGTCCTCCTGTGCTAGACATTGGTGAGGCTGCACCTCAAGTACTGTGTTCAGTTTTGGGCACCTCAGTACAAGAAAAGACACTGAGGCCCTGGTTTGTGTCTAGAGAAGGGCAATGAAGCTGTAAGGGATCTGGAGCACATATCCAATGGGAAGTGGCTGAGAGAACTGGGGTTGTTTAATTTGGAGAAGGGGAGGCTCGGGGGAGAACTTATCACTCTCTACAACTACCTGAAAGAGTAGCACCTGGTGAAGGGGTGCGGCTGGCCTAGGGAGCACAGGCACATTGTTTGCACCTGTGCTCCTGACCAGAAAGGGTGGACTCAGAGTGGAGTCACCCTGTGCTCAGATAAGGGCAGCCACTGAAGGGTGAGCACCTCTTGGGCCTAGGTTGCTTCCTTGAGAAGGAGTGCTGTATTGCCACAGAGCCACTCTGCCAGTGGGAGTGAGTTCGGGTCTTTCTGTGTGTGACTATCAGTCTATCCATGAATACTTTGCGTAGTATCACCAAGAACCTCTCAGAAGAAATTTTGCTTCTTTCTGTGCAGAACAGAGGGCTTTTCCCAACCTTGGTGATTCTGTGATTTCAGTCCTGACTAAAACTGCAGCAATGCTATTTATGCAACATTGTACCACTTTTCTTAACCTGATGTTGCTCAGGTGGCTATAGTGCTTCCAGAAGAGCTGCTAACCCCTAGCCTGATCCCTACCCTGATAATGAGGGAACAAACTGCTCTGAACAACGTTATCTTACTACCAGCACAAAATGCATTTAGCAGCTGTCAGGATTGGAAGTTTTAAACTGGCTGTTTACTTGGAGAACTCACAAAATAAAAAGTATGCCCATCCTTTCAGTTGCTAGGCATTCAATCTGAGGAAGATGAAAAGCTATAAAAGCTAGCAAGTATTGCTTCAAGGATATTTGTTCTCCTATCCTCAGTGTCTTCTAGTAGGTCATCTTTTCACAGTCAGGCACCTTCATCAGTTTCCACATTCTGCATTCATGTTGTAGAGGTACAAAACTGCAGATGCTATTTATATCTGACCATGGCAGAGTATTTCAATGTGACAGCACATTTGACAGAATATTGAAAATTAGCTTCATTTTGCACTGTGCCCCCAGAATGCCTGAAGTAGCCCGTACTGCTTGGTTCATTAGACCAACGTAGTGTCATAGGCTCACTGAAGTCAACATTATGTCAGCAGTAGCTGTGCCCTTGAGGCACTAATTCAGCAGAGCACTTAGATATCTGCTTATTTACCCTTGTTCATTGACCTGAAGCCAGAGAAACTTACACAGAAAATAAGCTGGAATAAGAAAATATAAAATTGCAGCCAATTGTTGCTCAGCTTACAGGTGGAATCAGCTTCAGGTTTCTCTGCCAAAAAATCACCTTACTTAAAGCACAGACCAGAGTGCATCAGTGAAAGGAATAAATTATTAAACTGGAGTATTAAGTTCTGATTCCTGGCTTTGCAGCAGAAAAAAAATAATCAAGAAGTACTTAGTTAATATGAAAAATAGATGTGTTTTCTTTTTAGTCACGTTTGACTTGTTAATATTTCATTTCGAAATAACCGTATAGTATTCAATACAGACATAAATTGGGGTACTTTGTAGAGGATGCATTAATTTATTAGAGATCTGGGAAAAGCTTCTATTGTTTAAGTGATAAAGCAATTAGTCCATGTGTACATGTAAATGTAATATTGTATTATCTTGGGTAACCATGGATGTCATACATCCAGTAATGAATGCATACATGAGCTGGCTATTTTTAACCCCAAGTCCTACAGTTCTGCTATTTACAAATTAGGAAAAAATGAGGTGAAACATAAAGCATCAATGGATTGTATCACTGTTAAAAAGCTGCCTATTAAATTGCTATTTAAACTTTATTTATTTATTGTGTTGCCTCTCACAAATGCCGGAGTGACTCACACAAAAGTGTGTCAGTAGTTTCTCATCAAGGACATCAATACGATGTTTATTCTCCACTCATGGCCGAAAAAAAGAAAACATCAAAGCATGCAGGTGCCTTGGAGCAATGACCCCTAGCAGAGCTGCAAGGTACACACGGATGGGAGATGTTATGCTTCAGTGCCTGTGAAGCGATAAAGGAGCACAATGGAGCCAGGCACATGCCGCAGCAGCTAACACAAAAGGGCACCGTCTCATCAGAACTGGTGGGAGTCTGCTGAAGTCTGTAAACATAGCAAAATGAAGTTTGCAATTCTGTTGCACAGATTGTCTGATAAGTCTGGGCACTTTGACTGAGTCAGACTGAAATTAACCCAGTTTTATTTCTAAAAGAGTAAATCTGTTAGAGAAAACTAGCTGTCCTGCACCAAATCCTCACTATTTTCTGTAAAGTGAGTACTAGTTTCATTTAACATAGCAATGTTTGAAATGGCCACACTGTGGAACTTGTAACACCTTACATAAAAGCTCATGTTCAAAGGTAAACTCATACTAGCAAGCTCATAAAAGATTTACATTCAGATAGGCAAGGCTTTGGCTAGCTGTGTGTTTTATTACAAGTTTGACATAGAATATAACTCTACAATGCACAGCTGGAGCAGTTTAAGAGACAGCTTAATAATTTATGGCAAGTCAATGTGGAAAAAAAAGTAAAATAATGATGATAATAACCAAATCCTGAGTTTTTTGAAAGATCAATGTGACAAACTATTCCCACTAAGGTGCATTTGAAAGCAAGAGAGAATTTTCAGATGTGGAGCATCTGCCTGGCATTGAGTTATATTTGCATTTATTTTCCATTGTGTGATTTGGGCTCAACAAAGACATGCAAAGTCCTTGAGTTTTGAAGCACAGGCCCTCTTCAATTTTTTTCTGACTTTTGAGAGCAATCATTGGAGAAGCTCTGACAAATAAATCTCTTTGGTGTGATTAATTTCATTTCTTTTTCCCCAGAGCATCTGTGCTTTGAGTGAGACACCCCTCTTGAGCACCATCATCCCTCTCAGATCTTGTTCCTCTCTAGTTTTTGCCTTCCTGAGGTCTTCTGTTTAGCAGCACCCTCAAAATGAGCTTGGAATGTATTAAGTGATCTCGAATTCTTATTTGGGAAAATAATAACAGCCAACCAAGAAAGGTCAGCACCTTGACTACCTAAAGCCCTACCTTCATGCATCTCTCTCAGTGCGTTGTTTCTGACACACTGAGCTATGATGGGCTCTCAGCTACACACCGCCTGTCCCTGGCACACTTTTGTCCTGGACCACTTTCCAATCTCAGCTCAGGCACAGCTTGGGAAGTAGCATGGGTGGGGTCTACCGCTTGGTGGCTGACATGTGGTCACCCTGTTCTGATGGCTTAGGAGAGTTTGTAGCACAGACACGTCCATGGGTCATCTGAGGTACAGAGAATGGACCTTGGGACCATAGGATGCCTGATACTCTCACAGGTGTAGCTGACCTGCTCATGTACCCATCATCATATTTGGTGGCAGTGGGAAGAAGAATACTGCAGGTGCCCCTGTGATTTGTGCTAACCTGACAAAGCTGGAGATAAGATCGAGGATGTGATCACCTCAGAAGCACTTCTGAACCTACTGCTCTAGCCAGAACTTCTGCTTCATCTCCTCAACACACCTTTCTTTTTATTTCCTTCTGTCTATTCCACTTGTTAGCTTGGTGAGGTGGAGGCTTTGTTTCGTGTTGGGAAAATAGAGATATGAGCAGTGCCTGTAAACAAAAATGTTTTTATATGATTGCAATCTGTTAGTTTCTGAAATACAAATAGCAGTAAGAACAAGTCACAGTACACTTACATCTCCAGACCTATGTTTATTCCTCATCCATGGTATCTTTGTATCACTAACACTCAATGGAAAACTACTGGACTGAAGTAGGGGCTTTCCTGATGAGGTTCAAGACCTTATCTAGTTCTGTATAAATGTATCTACTTTAAAAAAAAAATACATGAGGAAGTTTAATTAATGTCAGTAATGCTTTGCCATCAACAAATACATATGTGTTCTAAATATGAACAAAACTCTGATTCAGGATTCCACATAGAAGAATTATGTCACTTTGAATGAAGGCATATGGCTCTGGCCTTATGCAAAGTGCTGAGCCTTCTTGCCTACTCTCCATGACTTCTTTTCCAGACACTAAGTTGAAATCTGACAGCAAGAGGATCACATTAACTTTTAAATGTTCAGTATCCCATTTCTCACTCTGTAGCTGAGAAGACTACCCGATAGACAGTGAAGCTGAGTTTAATAAATTCATGCTTGAAGTCATACATGTGAATAACACTACATTTTTTTTTACTAATATACTGAAGGTGTCATATTTGAAATTGCTTTATAGAACAAGCTACCAAGTTTATGCCACACAAAGACTGGTGATCTTTAAAAACCTAATTAAAATTTTCAACTCGTTCACATGTAAAATTCTGCTTCCAGATGACTTCTGTAACTCTGGTAGTCAGTCCAGCTGTTCCTATATGAAAGAGAAAAGCATGTAAGTCAGACATATTTTCTCCCAAAACTTGGTTTCTGTAGAGCATATTGTAATGCCAGGAGGCAATTTACTACCTTGTCAGTGTTGATGCTTTCCCACACTTGCTTGATACATTCAAGTTGTTGCGTTATATTTGGTATGCCATTTACTATGTGTTATTAAGTAGTCACCACTGACTTCAGTTTCAAATCAGACCTATTACCATGCTTACCTCTATTACCGAGTTGAATTCACATGATTTGGTTTTCTATGAAGCTGTAAAGACTGGATTTAATCAGCATCTTTGAAGATGTACAGAGCAGCCTGGTACTCCTGCAAAAATTCATATTGGTAGGAATTTTTTTAAGAGGTTACAGAATTTAGGATACTCCATGTACTTACTCATAGCACCACTTGTGATATTAATAAACACTGCCAAGTCTGAGCTCTGTATGTGAAATACTGACAGTTTCAATTAGCAACTGATTGAGTAACCTCTAACATCAACAGACAGATTTCTACTGTCCTCAAGAGGTGTTGGGTGATGTGACAGGAATTCAGATATAGAGAGAAAATATAGCTTCTTGTATCAAAGGTACGGACCAGTCAGTTGTAAAGACTGTGGAAAAAAAAATAATAACATTGAAAACAAAAAACTAGGTGTAATCAGCATTAGAGAAGGTCTGACTCTTTCTACAGCATCAAACATTAAACAGTGTCAAAGCCAGATCAACCATACTGTCTAATATAGCGAATTACGCAGATTGATAGTTTGATTTTAATATGACAGTTCCCGTAAAATGGTTATTCCTGGTATCAAGCATTTAATTAAGAGCCAAAGAGCTCAAAGTCGCAGACCATCCCTGTAATTCATCCCACTGTGTCTGGGTTTTTGAAGACGGCATTGTTCCAAAGTGCCAATTTCACCATCACTTTGCTCAGTTCCTATTTTACCGATATAAAACTTTCCTTTACCATTGACAATGATGGCTTGTATGATTAGTGGGGGCTATAAGGGCCAAGGGTCTGTAAACATCATTCCCATGATACTACAACACATTCTCAAAGTGGAGTTATAAAAAACACATTAAAAATCTCAATAACTCTGTCTGTCTATGTTTGATCCACTAAATGAAAGTCAGTCATATTAAGAAATCTTAAATTGATTCCCGGTGTTACAGCTAGAAGGAAAGTGACCAAAAATGCCCTAATATGCCTGGGGAGGAAATAATCTCTTCAAGATATGATAGCTCTTGTAAATTAAACAAATCCTTGATATTTAAATTGCACTGGAAAATACTAACACCTCCCCAGAACTAAAGGTCAGCTCAAGACACTATGCTGTTTCACCATCACCACCGCTGCCCGTGCTCCAGTCTCCTCTTCTTCGAGCCACCTAACAGAAACCCATGCTATAATAATAGGTATCTATAATAAACAGATTCATTTCAGGTCCTAACGCTCCTGAGTTTAAACATACCATATAGAAATCTAGGAAATCTCTGAAAGGCATTATTTGTCAATAAATGTTAACATATAAGCTGTTGTGAAAGATTAGTTTCCCCATAGACTACATAACAGCTTGAAAAAAAAAGGGGGGAGGAATGAAGCAAACAAAATTATCATGCAAAAAGCTAATTATTTAGCTAATAGATAAATAAAAATGCCCAGTTTAGCCTAGCACTTAATTACCACGCACCAGATGTACATTTATGCAGTGCAGGCCCATGTAGTCAGGTTAGCAGTCATAGTGAACATAAACCTTCCAGTGAACCTAGCTCAATAAACTAATGCTAGGAACTCCTTAGAAATTGATGTTGAGTTTCTCTTGCTTTAGCAAACATTTTGCCTTTCCACTCATTCTTCCTAGTGGAAAGACTTTTTAATCAATTCTTCCTAGACTTCTTAACTAATTATTGCTCTCTATCTCATACTCCGGATACTCAGAAGAACAGTTAGCGCTATTATTACTGAGGCTTACCTGAGGAACAAGCAAAACAGAATGATATTTATGGCAGTTGCTGCTCTGACAACAAAACAAGCAGGTTGTCTTCCCTTTTTTGCCCATGCCAGAGCCAAGCTTAGTTGTGCTACTGCTGCCAGGCTGGAGAATGGATATAGTGGTGTAAACTGTAGGTAGGTGGAAGACAGTCCTCTTCCAACGGCACCAATCCCTCTTTGGTTTCTGCTGCTCACTGGTGCATACCAAAACCAGCTCTTCAGACTTGTCTCCCAGTTCCCATCACCCTCATTCGAGTCTGCAGCAGTTCAGTTTCATCTGTTTGGACAGTTAAGTTCAATATTACCTCACTGCTGGGAAAGCTGGATCTACTACCAAAGATTATTGATTAAGGGTATTCATGTCAATTAATGAGTAATATTTAGAATAAATGTGTGATTTACTTAATTAATGGTGCTTCTAGATTAATTACAATCCTCTTTTATTGAGTATCCACCCCCTTCAGCTGTATAATCTGCAGTTTTGATGTTTTCTGCCTTGCTTCCAGATGCCAGGATTGTTCAGACTGCCCCACTTTTCCCATGACTGCTCACCTCTATCAGAACACCTTTTCAAATGTCAGGGAGTTGCTATTCAAAGCTTTTTTATATGGTCTTGATTCTTTTTTCACTTTTTCCTTTGGAGATTTATATTCCAGCTATGTATTTCACCAGAAAGCATATCAAGATGCTGTACGCTATTGCTGGGATAGCAATACCACCTGACTCCAGGAAAATAACTGAATATTCAACATGCTTCTCTGACCTCTTTCAGACCCAGGTCTCTCACAAATATCAAGGAGAAGAAACTAAGGAGGAGGTAAAAAATGTGGGTATTAGTGCTATGTCTCACAAATGGAACCAGATGTAGTAGGAAAAACTTTTTGGTGGCAGAGTAAACAAATAGGAAATGCTAATTCCACTATGATACTCTGCTCCCATGACACCCACATACATTTCACCAGTTCCTGGGTGACAGCTGCCAGACCAAACAGCAGGCTCAACCTCACAGCTGAGTCTCTGTGTCAAGAACCATTGGTAACTAGAATCACAGAATGGGTTAGGCTAGAAGGCACCTCTGGAGGTCATCTGGTCTGAGCTCCAGTTCAGGCAGTATCATACAGAGCCCGTTGTCCCTTCCTTATGTGAAAAACTCCAAGGAAGGGCTTTTGAAGGTCACTGTGCCCCATCAGCTTCATCTCTGCATTAGATAAGGATCACTGTCTGCAAGATGAGACCAGGATCTCCTTTAGTTTGATGGTATTACCAGAGCTATTGAGTAGGGTAGGGTGAATCTCTATCAGGCATTCAAATTGGTTTGATCTATAAAGAGTAACAAATGCTTTCAGTACCAAACAAATGCTTTCAGTACCAATACAAGCTGGGGGATGAAAGGATTGAGTGCAGCCCGGCTGAAAAAGACCTGGGGGTACTACTGATGGATGTGAAGCTGGACATGACCCAGCAATGTGCCCTTGCAGTCCAGAAAGCCAACAGTATCTTGGGCTGCATCCAAAGAATTGTGGCCAGCAGGTCAAGGGAGGTGATCCTGCCCCTCCACTCTGTGCTGGTGAAGCCTCACCTGGAGTACTGTGTCCAGATGTGGAGTCCTCTGTACAGGAGAGACGTGGACTTGTTGGAGAGCATCCAGAGGAGGGCCACAAAAATGATCCAAGGGATGGAAAAACCTCTCCTGTGAGGACAGGCTGAGAGAGCTGGGGCTCTTCAGCCTGGAGAGCGCTCTGAGGTGATCCGATAGTGGCTTTTCAGTGTCTAAAGGGCAGCAACAGGAAAGAAGGGGACAGACATTTTAGCAGAGCTGTGATGACAGAACAAGGGGAAATGGTTTCAAGCATAAAAAGGGTAGATTTAGGTTGGATATAAGGAAAAAGTCTTTTACAGCAAGGGTGGTGAGGCACTGGAACAGGTTGCCCAGATTGATGGTGGATGCCCCATGCCTGAAGACTATCAAGGCAAGGCTGGACCAGGCCCTGGGCAATATGATCTAGCTGTGGATGTCCCTGTTCATTTCAGGGGAGTTGGACTAGATGGCCTTTAAAGATTCCTTCCAATTCTAAGGATTTTATGATTCAGGGATTGTTGGGATGTGCTAATACAAATTATGTAGTTTTAGTTTGCCATTCTGGTCCTCTTTAAAAGACTACATCAGAACAAGCTATGTAGATACTGTTATGAAGTTGTTTCAGCTCAGAGAATTTCTACTTTGCACAGTTTACAGACAGTACTTACCCCCTCTCCCTTTCTTCTTCTTTCATAAGTAGCATAAATTATGTTTTCATTATTTTAAACAACAGGGACTGAAAATGAAAGATGAGGTTGAAACATGGGAATCTAATGGATTTTGATGCTCTAGGTGATCTTTAATAACAAGAGTCAGCTTGTTTCAAGAGATTTTCTACACTGCCAGTTATGTTGGCAGTATTAGGGACTGCGCATTTCTGCAGTTTCTACTACTCGAGCCAAAATGCACTTAGAACTACTTCAGTCTTTACTTGCTGGATACCCATTGCTTTTATCAATCTCCCCGAGTCTCCCTGCTGAGAGCACGGGGGCTCTCCCTCTTTGGTTTTCAAATGTTGCTTCATGATTGGATTTTCCAAACAGGCAAGCATTTGATGCAAGCTTTGAACATTCATAAGTGGGAAATCACAGGGAAGGATGGCGCATTCAGCTGCCTTCTCAAGCAGTGCCCAACTTTCCAAAATAATAATTGCACTCTTATCCAGAGCATTCTCTAGTAAACTTTCTTCTTTTCCTTTTGAAAACAGAATGGATAAATTCTCAGTTCTGAAGAATCTGAGCTCTGGGGAATCATACTATTATGAGTTTATTTACTTACGTTATTTCTACAACATTTACTTGATGAGAAAAATATATTAACCTTGTAAAAATACAGGACATAAGGTTAAAGTAGTATGGAAATACAAAGCACGTACATAAGAAAAAAATTAATAGGGCCAAACTCAGTCTACACACAGTGACACTACAGGGTAATTAACTGTTCTATTGCAAATTGTTTCTGAGATTGGGGCCATTAAATTGTCTGATATTTATGCATTTTTTTTTCCATTAAGGAGACTGCCATCTCCTGCCGATGTAAAGCCCTACAGAAGCCCTCTTCTAGGGAGTCTGGAGAGGTCAATGAAAAACAATTTTAATCAGATGTAGCTGTTTGCTGTCCTCTTTTTGCTCATGGGAACTGAAGCACAGAGATGACAAAGCTTCCCAGGGGCAGGCAGGAGGCTGTCTGAGAAAGCAGAAATATCCCAGTGTTGCTTGCCTGTTGAGTGCCCTAGCCATGAGCTCAGGTTTCCCTTTAAGACCGTCATGAAGGTAGTTAAAAAGCAGTACTGCACTCACGTGCTCGTGGTAATGTATTTCTTTCAGGTGGAAAGGGAAAAAAGCCATACAGAAAAAGGTCAGATCTAGAAAAGGAAGAATTTAAGAAAGCTTTGTTTGACCTTCTTTGTCTCTGGAGAAAGCAAATGTGAGCCTGGAAGCTCAGAGACTCTTTGACACTTTGCTATTCTCAGCAGCCCCCTTACAGAGCTTTCAGAGACAAGCAGCCACTGAAACTTATTTCATCTTGGCCAGGCCTTTTAAATGGAAATGAATTCTTCAGCTTCTACTATCAATGGTGGAGCACCCTTTCTTTCCAGTCCGTACGCCTTGTTAGATATAGCTTGTGTTAAATTGCCCCCTAGAGGAGACAAAACGGGTGCAGCAGATTGACTAAAGCAATGCAGCAACGGTCGTGCAAAAGAGCAGCAGTACCTACGCCGAGGTGGCACGTTATTCTTTCAATAAGTCAGGAAGGAATTCACATTGACTAACAACACTTTGTTCCATTTCTCTTCAAGGGCATAAAAATAACGTATTGTAAAATGAAATGATGCTGAGTAGTTTCAAGATTAGGAGGCAAGTCTTCAAAGACCGAAGGTAACAGTTTGCTTTTCAGTCAGAGTGGCACTCCATCCATAATTAGCTTTAATGAAAAGAGAACGAGTTTTTCATCAGCAATGGATTGTGGCTGATCAAACTTGACTTTTACTGTTGTTTTGCGTCCTGTCAATTCTGAGATACACTTTAAAGCTTTAATGTATCTCCTACCATGCTTAATGGATAGGCAGCTTTTGCAAAAGGGATGCCCTAGAAAACAGAACCCATTAGTTGTTGCAACTCTTTGTTCTTGCTATAGGAATTTGACGAGATTGTTTTGGGTTTTTTTTGTTGTTGTTTGCTTTCTGATTAATGAAAAGTTGTCTTTAAATCTGAGAAAATGGTTACGTGGACCTTTTCTCCATTGCTGAGTCTGACCGCAAACGTCAAAAAGAACGTAATAGAATTATGCATCTTAGGGTGAAAATTGTGTACCTGTTGTGTTAAGGACCATCTGCTTTCATTAAAACAGGTCAGAGCATTGTAGGCTCTTGTAACAACACCCCCCCCCCAAAAGGAAAACAACGTTTCTGCTAACTTAGTGGGTGAGGATGTTGTCTCTGTAGCACTACATGAATGGAAATGCAATATCTAATAGTAATAATTTGAGTTAATTGAAGTAAAAGAAATAAAAGATTCATTCATAAACAGTCAGGCTGGAGAATAATTAATCTCTACTGAAAGCTTATTGCTGTGAATTTCCATCACAGATGGATTGGGCTCCTTTTTGAGGAATCACAAAGATGTATGTATATATGTTATCACATAAGCTAAAATAATGCTTTAGTTACATTTTCTAGTCTCTAGCCTTTTAATGAAATACTTTGGGAAAAAAGAATCTGGTTGCTACAGCTGTCAACATGGGGGGGGAGGGGGAAGGAACAGAACTTGGTTGTTTTACCAAAATCACAGCATCAAATTATTGCAGACGCAAACAGAAAAACAAGAGGAAGCTAGAGAAACCTAAGGTTTCTGCTGTGATATAGCAACATAAGAAATGAACTGGCTAACCTTTCAGCCTTCCGCAGGCTTCCTCTCTGCCCTTCTGATGGATCCCCCAAGGCAAGGGAATGTGACACACTCTTAATCAGTTTCCAAATTGCTATCAATTTCCATATTCACATATAGCTATTCCTCTTTCAATATATCTTAACATAATGGGCTGAAAGCACTGGTGCTTCAGGAAAAACATGATGAATGGTTTGGATGTCCTTTTGTGCAAGAAAGGAAAATCAACTGGAATGGCAGTAGTACCCATTCTGTAAGTTTCTTCTATGCTAAATTTTAAAAATTGAAGTTACAGAGCTAATCACAGCATTTATTTCGGTGTGCACACATCCATCTCCCTCCAAACTTCTAAACGCATCCCAGTAGGGCCCATGGATTTATGTCTGTGCATTTTGCTTAAGTATTTTCCAGCCTGATCTTCCACCCAAGATAAGTCATCCTTGCTCCAAGCTTTCCCCTCAATCTCTGGGGCCTGGGATTAGTTGCAACTAAGTCATGCTGTCACAGTATTCGGGAACAAAGACCCATTCTAAATTGCATGCACATGTTGTCATCTATCTTATGATGCATGAGAACTGCAGAACAGTTTGACAGAAGCATTTCTGGAATTGTATCTCTCTGCTGCCTATACACATTACTGTTAGGGACAATGTATTATCATGGGCACGGGAAAAAAATGAGTTAAGGAATACATTTAACAAAGCACTAACTTATAACCATAGCATCAAATCAATGGGAGCTACTGTAGAAAATGCATAAAGAAACGCCATCAACTTAGAGAAATCCATGATTTTACTGCAAAGTTATATCAAGTTTCCACACAGGCTAATTTAAGCAAGAACGTTATATTGCAAAGGTTGAGTTGAGATCTATTTGACACGTTTTAGCTAAACATTTCCTTTTAGGAACACGTTTGTTGGTTCCTACCATACAGTAATATGAGCACCCTTTGTATCTAAAGTGAATGCTTTTGGAAAAAAGTCACAAAGTGCTCTGTCTGTTCTTGCCAGTGTGCTAGAGTGGAAGTAGCTGTAGCACAGCAAATTATTGCTATCCTTCACGCTCATATGAGGTTTTTAAAGATAGTTTAATATACTGATATTTGGTGTTCTTTAAGTTCTTTCAACTAAGTAATCAAGATTGCTATGAAAATGCAGTGAAACTGTGGGAAGGAAGATGGAGGGCCTGGAGATACTGCAATGAGAGGGAACAGGCTTTGTGAGGTGCAAATTTGCAAAAAATTAAGCTTTGGTAGTTCTACTGGTTATGATGAAGAATCTCACCCTGTGTTTCCAACTCCTGTATTTCTCTGTCAGTCTTGAAAATGCAGACAGAATGCACAGTTGCCCACTGCCGCAGCCCTACATCATGGCAAGGTGTGGGGCTGAATAGCTGCCTGTGTACCAGCCACACATCCCTACCAAGTTGGGTTCAGCAGTGGTGATGTTGGCAGAGAGCTGGGAGCTGCTTGCTGATCTGGCCAGAAACTAATCTTACCGACTGGACAACTTGGCTGAGGCATGGCAGAGTCAGCGCTGAGACATGAGGTGATGGGAACACGCTCCGATAGCGGGGAAAACAACATCCTGCCATTAGTTTGGCTTTCGTCCACCATGAAATCAGAACTAATGCATCCCTCCACATTTCCCCACCAGAGGGACTCTGAATAACTGAAGCATAGGTCCTGCCTTTGAGCTAAGAATTGGAGAAGAAACTTGGCTTGTTGCTTGCAAGAAATACAGACATCTGCAATAACCAGGCACAACAAAAATATATCCCTCAAAAGAAAATGACCTGCTCAAATTAAACACAAACTAGCCTTTTCCTGAAACCACTGGAGGATAATCCTACTACAACGAGGGGATGTCCTTAGAGAAACGTAAAATGCAAGCACGAGACATCAAGACCTGAGATTTGCTGTATGCATCAGTCCTTATTTGTATGATGGTCAGACCCAATGAGGAATCAGCGCAGCCTGTGTTCATCAACAACGTGAGAGACCGTGCCTTGAAAGGGACAGCACATTTGTTACCACAGAGAAGCAGGGTTGCTGTAAATCATGCGGACTAACAAACCAGCCAGCAGCAATAACTCGTGAGTGCTTGGCATTTCTAGACCTATAAAGCAAATCTCTTTTGATGTCAGAGATAAGCTACATTCTATCACCTTTCCCTGAGGAAAATCAGAAAGGGCAGTAACAGGGGATATTCCTTTATAGAAGCATCTCTGAAACAGATGCTGAACAACTGATAACAGAAGGTGTTTGCATTGTGTTTTGTAAACAATGTATAGAGCTTCATAAAAAATTAACACATCACAGCTTGTAAACCAGTGCATATGCTTAGCTTACACAGAATAACTATGAATTACTGAAACAGTTTACAACCATTGCAGTCTTCCTCTAGACAAGCACACAAACACTAAGCTATACTATACTGCACTATTCTGGTGCTGGTATGTCTGCACACTGACCATCCTCACTGCAAAGTGTGAAATGACCTTGAGACACTGACATTTTAACTTTAAGTCTTCGCCACCTGAGGGTCCCAGGTAATGCTGGTCCCTACCTTGCAGAGGTTGAGGGTGCTGTGTGGTTGTCCTCATGTTTCCAGGGCAGCTCATCACAGATCAGAGAACTGTGAGACTTTAGACATTACTTTTGCAGCAAGAACATATTATTTCTTTGTTTTCCCTCTTGCCCTGCCACTGGTTTTGTCCAGCTCCAGGCCTGCATTTCTTTATTTGCCCACCAGGGAGCTGCTGACAGCCACACGCACGCTCCAGTTCCAGGCCATGTCCCAGTTTACCATCCCATGCCTCTCCTTCCTCTGTAAGCATCCCACTTTTCTACCTCTCAAGGCCTCTGCCATCACCAGGGCTGTACTTCTCTGCACTGCGTCACTGTGTTAGAGACATAAATATCTCACTTTAGATAGAATAAGTGCTCGTTGCACTATCTGTACGGAATGGTGGTTGTACCACACAAAGACAAATGAGCAAAATAAATTAACCACAGACACATGATCAACTAGAGAAATTGCTGCCACAGCTAAATCAAGTAAAACAAAGCTACGGGCATGTCAAGAAAAGCTCAGACAGAGCAACAGACTGCAGCCCTACTGCCTCGCAGTTCAGTACAAAGCTTACGGTCTGCACTAAGAAAAGCAATCCTGGGGCGCAGCGATCAGGCTTACAGGTCTGATTCCTAGATCTGTAAGTCCCAAATTCTGTTTTTCTCTCTTCCCTCTGAAAAAGACATTTTTTAAAAAAAGAAGTCTTCCTTCCCAGCCAAATAGATCAAACCACCAGCACGTAGTTTTGTTTCTGTGAGTGAATGTCTCATGTCTGCTGAGAGTTCACCCAGTGCATCCCACCATTTACCAGTAACATATTTGCCTAGCTCAAAGCTGGCACCTGAGCACCTGAAGGCTGCGTGTGAATTGTCTGTGTCTTGCTTAGATCTAAAGAAGTACTGAGGAGGTGGGAGGTTTTGAACAACATTCCACAATTTTTGATATTTGGGTTCTGAAGCCCCGGGTTTTCCGCTTTGATTCAAGAATATGAAAAATCATGAAAAACTGTGCAGTCAAAATGGCACAGTGTATGCAAACTAGTGCGTGTGTTTGTGCCCCTTCCTTCCCATAATCATAGAATCCGAGAAAAGGCCTCTAAAATCACTGAGTCCAACTGTCCATCTACCCCCACCATGCCCATTAACCATGTCCCTCAGTGCCACACTCACAGAGTTCTTGAATACCTCCAGGGACAGTGACTCCATACCTCCCTGGGCAGCCCATGCCTCACACCACTCTTTTGATGAATAAATTTATTCTATTATTCAACCCGAACCTTCCCTGACAGGCTCTCCAGGTTCTGTCAAGGAAGAAGTTATCCACTTGGTTTAACAATCGTGTTACATCTAGGCATGGGAATTAATAACTCTGGGCTGCTCTTACCAGCTCGGAACAGTAGTCCAAAAGACAGCATCTATCCTTTGGGTTTCTTGGTTTTCTTGTGTTGAAAGCACCACATGTAGACACTGGATGTACAGGTATCACGTCATGTCAGAAGTTAGTAGCACGAAGAGATTGTGGCAAGGCACCTCTGTGGCCACTGCAGCAACATCTAGCTCAGCAATGCAAGCACTTTCTGAAATGTTGTTATTATAGCAACCAGAGCTGACATTGGCTTGTTGGGGTGATTTGTGATTAGGCAGAAAGGCACAGCACTTGGCTAGTGATCCCCAGGCATCCTCATGCCCACATAGAGACATCCCAGAGAGAATTTTCTGTTGCCAGGGATGTCTCCATCTCTCAGCCTCCCACAGCACTGGGGACAATCTCTCTGCAGACGTAGCAGACCCACCGGCTGTCTTGAAACCTGGATTTGAGAAAGGATGGGAACAGTGTGCTGAAGAGAAGCCAATAAAAACAAATTGCCATGGGAAACCTGCCGGCCTGGTTTGAAAGTTAACCGGATTGACTGAGTTGATGGGAGAAATTTTTGCAAATGATACATTTTTCTGCCAAGCAAAATGCCTGACCTTTCCAAGACTAATTTAAGACTGTAGTAATGATATCAATAAAAAAGCAATAAGCTCTAATGCGTTTTAATGTATTTTAATTGTTCAGTAAGCTTGATAAGTTCTGTAATTTAAATGCTTGGCATTTGAAATAAAAAAAAAAAATTAAAAAAAAAAGGGAAATAAAAATGTCGTAAAGTCCCTTGGGCACTAAAAACTGTATTTTCTGTGTTATGAATCTACTGATGTTTACTGGCTGAGTAACAACTGAGTAAAGATTGTAGCCGTAATTACTTACATCCCAAGTTCTAAACTTTGCTATTTCTGATGTTAATAGAGAATGACAGAAAGGCTGTTTTATGCTCTTTGAATGCCGAATTCCCCATTAGCAGCTATAAAGCCCTTTAATGATGAAACACAACAATTTTTAAAATTGCTTAATCTGGAGTAACTGCTAAAATCCGCACTTTCTCTGAATCAAATATACTGACTGGCTGATGGCAGGATCGCTCAGTATATCTTTAATCAAAAACATCTCACTTATCTTCCGAATGGGTAAAGCTAATGTTTTCGTAGACAATAAAGGTGATTTAACTTCTACTTAGAATTCTTGTTACTGCTCTGGGTGCTGGGAGAGCTGAAATTATTGATAGTCCTCTAGCACTGCCTATGGGGAGACCCCAAGAAATGGTTTTACCCTGCACTGTCTTCCTTGGCACACTGAGGAGAGATGGAGGGGAGCTGCCTGGTCACGGTGAATGCTTGCAACCAGCAGAAGGTCTCTGTGAAGCTGATGTCATCTGGATGTAAATTATATAGCATATACTTACACAGCATACACTTGCACATATAGATTATAAAAATATAAATTATGCAAAATGTAAACTTATGACATCCAAAACACATTGTATGCAAAACAGCATAAAATATTCATTGTATTATGTAAATCATTGTAATGAGATCTCTGCATCCTAAGCTCAGCGCACAAACCCTTCAGCTTCTTTGAGCATCTTACAGCACTGCACCACATGTTATCCCGTGCAACTCTTTTCTTGTGTGAGATGGAGAACAATAACTCAGATGCAAAAGCACGTCGCTTCCTTTTCTAGCAACTATAAAATCTGTTTTTCTTTTAGACTCCTTTTTACTCTGAGAACAATGTTCTCTACCAAGGCAGTCTCTGCAGCCTTCCATGGAAAATGCTTGGAGCACTTCACAAAACCAAGAGCTGCTCCTCTTCTTTTGGCTGACTTGGTAGCATTGCATGCAAAACCTGACCAGCCACCTAACATGGGGAGGCATTAATATTAATTAACAGGTAAGTTAGTGAACAGTTTGTTTCTATGAATTACAGTATTATACACTGTCTTATTAAGACAGATGTGCATGAACGCCATCTCACTGTGTTAGTAGTTATAATTCTTTTTTTTTTTTTTACTTTTGCAAATTTTTAACTAACAAGTATATTTTAAAGTCATTTTGCCCAAAATCTTGGACACCCCTTGATGTCCAAATCTATTAGTTTTGTAGTAGACAGATTTTAAAAGCCCTAAAATCCTTAAAAAGTGAGGATTTGGATAAAATGGCTGAAATGCTTTAAGACCATCTCACTGCATAGTTCTGTTTTCAAACTAAACTTCTGTTCAGTGGCATTTTGGAGTTACTTCTGGAATTTCTGGAACTCCACATCTCTTCAGACACTTTGCCGTGCACCATCTGCTGCAGACAGCTTGAGTAGGACCTCATGTTTTAGCTTTTATTTGCCTAAATTATTCTGTTGCCTCCATTCAGGTGTTTCTTGATGATGCAAATTTCAATTAAAGGTCTACTAAAGTCAGTTGGAGAACTCGTGCTGTGAATAGGTGAAGAAGTTAATATGTTTGTATGATGGAACATTTTTGTCTTGTCTTTCTGTTCCATTCTCATTCTATTCAAACCACATGAATTACATTTTCATTCCATTAACGAGCATTATTGCTCCAAGTTTTATCTGGGCTCATTGCTTCATAATCATCCATTCAATCCTTCTTGTTGATTCTCCACCTTGAATTGCCCCTTGAATTTCTGAACAGACACAAATGCTCTGCATTATTTGAGTTGTTTTAAAGCAGTCTATCTTCAGTGGTCTTTGCTTGCCTGATGTTTTCCACACTATTTGAGAGAGGTGCACTGTCATTAACTGTGGTCGGTTTGTCTGGGCAGGTGGCCATCAAAGAACCCAGAATTAAATTTGTCTCATGTTCCTGAGTGTAGATGAGATTCAAGACTGTACTTAAGATCTAGTTCAGGAACTCTTTAAGCAGGCATACACTAATGCTATGAGCAAAATTATTTTATTATTTTATTTACAAATCCGATATAATCAAGCAAATATTTTTGGTGCTCAGCATTTCACAGGTTTTCTCACTGGTTATTGTTTCCTGTACCATTTAAGAACATCTGAAACTGAAGTCTAATTAATGGTAGAGAACTTGCGACTGCTCAGCTAAAAAACTGAAGTTACCAAGCCTAAGTTGTTGGGACCAGCTATCCCTGGACAACAGTTTTCCATTTACAACGCAAAGACAGAGTAAAAAAGCTCCCAGATAGCATTTTTGGTTGTAACACTCTTTCACCTGTTTTACTTTATTCTCATTGCACCTTGAAGGTGTCATGAAAGCAGAAGCTGTGTGAAAGTGGTAGAATCCACAGTGGCTGCATATTGTGTTTAGTCATTACAAAGATCCTCCAGCTGTGTTATTCCATGCATTGGA